>NC_139217.1:94740302-95340302 GCF_055691185.1 Crinia signifera
TATGGGGAGTTGCTAAGGGGGATTACTATAGGGAAATACTATGGGGAAATACTATGGGAAATAGTAAGGGGGATTACTAAAGGGGATTAATATGGGGGACATACATTGGAGAATCATTATGGGGGACATACTATGTGGCTATGGGGATTATTATTAGGGACTACTGGGAGCTGCTGTGATTGACTACTAAGGGGCCACTTCATTTAAAAAAAAAAAAGAAATAAAAAATGTAATTTTTTTATAACATATAGCAATATATAACAATAGTGCTGCTGCCCTGTGCTGCCGTATAAGTCTGTTGTGTAAGTCCAGCAGTGCTGTTCTGTGGTGCCGTATAAGTCTGACGCATAACTCCAGTGGTGGTGTTCTGTGCTGTCATATAAATCCAGCGGTGCTGCTCTTTGCTGCTTTATAAGTCTGTAGTATAAGTCCAGCGGTGCTGCCCTGTGCTGCCGTATATGTTTTTTGTATAAATCCAGAGGTGCCGACCCGTGCTGATATATAAATCTGCCATATAAGTCCAGTGGCTTTGTCCTGTGCTGCCATAGAAGCCCAGAAATGCTGCTCTGTGCTGCCATAAAAAGGCTGTCGTATAAGTCCAGCGGTGCTGCCATATGTTGTTGCATAAGTACAGCCATATAAGTCTGCTGTATAAGTGCAGTGGTGCTGCCCTGTGCTGCAGTATAAGTCTGCCGTATTATTCCTGCGGAGCTGCCCTGTGCTGCAGTGGCGTAACTATGATGTGGCAGATCCTGCAGCAGCTTGGGGGAGCCAGCACCGACCGGGTCTGCAGGGCGCCGTGTGTAATAAGAGGAAGAGTCCAAACCAAGCTGCTGCTGTAGCAAGGAGCAGCAGGTCGGCGCTGTGTGCTGTGCTCGGCTGCGCTCCACTCCCACAGCACAGCATGATGTGTGGGCTCAGGCAAAGGGACTGCTGTCAGTGACTGTCCTACTTTCCCCTGTGGACCTCCAGCCACAGGGAGGAGGTGTGTGCGGGGGTGAATACCGGGGATGGTGCGGTGTGATGGGGGGATAGATAAGTTTGGGGGTGGGGGAGGGCGTACTTCAAGGGGGGGCACATGCTTTTTTGGCAGGGGGGAGCAAAATTTATAGTTACGCCACTGCCGTGCTGTAATATAAGTCTGCCATATAAGTGCAGTGGGGCTGCCCTGTGCTGCCGTATAAGTCTGCCGAATACTGTATGTCCAGTTGAGGTGTTCCTCTGCCCTATCAGTCCCAGGGTGCTTCTGCCTATCTGCTGTGCTGTGTAAAACAATAGCTGAATTGATGGGCATGTCCTGTTTAAAGAACATAAGGGTAGTTGGGAGGGTCCAATGACAACTCCATCTTGCACTTCTTTTCTTTGCATTATGTGCTCTTTGGAGCATTGCCAGTTTGTTTTGTGGGAGCCCAAACAAACCAAGGATCCTACAACACTGTGACTTAATCTCAATCCCACCCATATCATACTCCAGTATGTCTTCATCAGCTGAGCCTTCTATGAGCATCCATTTTTCTATTCCATTTTTTTTTACTAGCTCCTACTGCGATGCAGTGAAATGATCTCACACCTGCCCCGTCTTTGTCAGCTAGGCTATGAGCATCCATATTTCCTCCTCATTGCCTCCTCCTTGTCTTTGCCAGCTCCTACAAAAACACAGGGCGGGATGTACTAAAGGGAAAATGCGGTAAAACGGGGGTTTTACCGCATTTTCCTATTTACCATTAGCCGTCCGCCCCGTCTCCGCTGGGCAGGGTATCCCCTATAGAAGCCTATGGGCTTCTATCGCCGCCCGCCTTCAGCGCGCCCCCCCTCCCGTCCTCCATTGTCTCCTCCTCCCCTAGCAGGTTTCACAGCCGGGAGGACATCCGGCTGCAGGGGGGAGGAGGAGACGCAGGGGGACACTGACAGCCGCCGGGATGTGACGGAGACCCCCGCAAACCTCATTACAGGTATTGCGGGGGTCTCCGTCACTGCAACCCGTTGCTAGCCGCATATGTTAGTACATATGCGGCGGCTGTCAGACAAAGGCGGCGATGTATATTAATACATCCCGCTCACAGTGACATTATATTCTGCCTAGTGCAGTGGTTCCCAAACTGTGTGCTGTGGCACCCTGGAGTGCCTCATGACACTTGCAGGGGTGCCTCGGATTGGTGGTCCACTGGCGCAGCACCTCTGGAGCCAACACCCCGTCACAACCTTGCACAGTCCCCCCCATCACCTTTGCTCTGGCGATCGGTACGCTGGAGCTCCCCTGACCCGCCCGCCAGCAGTCACTCATTTTACAGTGATGTCGGCAGCAGGCTCGGGTGAGGTCAACGCGGCTCGGGGGGGGGGGGGGGGGGGGGGCGACGACTCGGGAGCGCTCAGGCACCTGAGTCCTCCCGAGCCACCACGAACATCCCCCACCCTGCCGCTGACGTCACTGCTGAATGTGACAGGCGGCCGGCTAAGGCACCGGGGACAGCAGTGGCAGGGAAGCTCCGGCGTACTAACACCAGAGCAGAGGTGAGGGAGGGGGGGCTTCCAACTTCCTGTGGTGGGTTTTGCTGGGGCAGGACAAACCTGCCCTGGTAGGTTTGTCCTGCCCCAGCAAAACCCACCACTCAAGGGGTTAAACCATATTAACACAATTTACTCAATGTAATGTTTTATTTTTTGTCCTAGTTTTTGTCCTAGGGGTGCCAAGAAAAAGTTCTGATACTCCGGGCTGCCGTGATTCCAAAAAGTTTGCAATCTCCACCACACATCTTTTCTTTCCAAAGGACAAATTTATCTTGTACCTCTTTTCTTTGCAATATGTGCTCTTTAGAGTATTGGCAGCTTGTTCTGTGGGGCACAAACAAACCAATAATTGTAGCCACAGTCATGTGGCAGAACCTGTCGCTGAAATGATTGGTTTGTTAAACTGTGCATGTCCTATTTTTTTTACAACATAAGGGTGGAAGGGAGGACAAGGCCCTAGGATAATTCCATGTTTTGCGTTTTTTATGATTTTTCCCCTCAAAAAAATACAGATCCAAAACCAAAACATGGAAGGGTGGCTTTGGAATAACCAATCCAGATCCAAAACAGGAATGGAGATCCAGATCCAAAACCTAAACACAAAACCCGAAAAGTGTCCGGTGCACAGCCCTAGGCAAAAGACGCTTTTTGAAAACGTAGCCACAGCAGTCCCACTACATTTTTACATTTTATACAAATTCTGTGTAAGTCATTTCTGATAAAACCACAAGAGGGCACTGACACCTGTTATATCTTCAACGCTGCAGAAAATAAGCTTCTATTTGCTTGGTGCTTTTTGATCTGTTATATGTTTTGAGTCTATAGTTATCAATTTTCAAAACCTAATGACATAAATATAACAAGAAATGACACAAATTCTTCCATTACATGCTTGGCTTTACTTCTGCTAAATTCTGCTGTACTGTACCTATAAAGCAGTAACAAATCAGCGATCTACATGGATGATAACTAGATGGCTCAGTCATTGTCACCTAGGGGGTTATTCAGACCTGATCGCAGCGGGGCGATGCAGCAGAGCCTTCACTCAGTTAGCCTCCACCCAAACGGAGTGAAAACCCACCACATACACGTCTGCCAATGCATTGCGAAAATCACGCTGATCGGCGCCTAGCTGCAAATCCATTTGCAACTCACTCACCACCATAATACAAACCTACTCTGCCTGTGCGACAGAAACAGGCTGATCGAGCTTGGAGCTGACGTCATAGACCCTCCCTGAAAGTGCCTGGACACGCCTGCACATTTGAGCTACAATAAATGATTTATTAGACAATCTGTATTGACCTATTAATTATGTGGGAAATGGTAATTCAATTATCAAGTAATATTAATGTGTTTTTTTCAGTAAGGAGTCAATGTAAATGTTTCCCAAGTGCATATGTGCATGGCATCTATCAGCAACGTGCAATAAGGTCAATGGCTGGGAAGGCACCGGCTAGTATCATATCCAGATTTACACACCCATATATCAAAAGTATCATTTTTAAATAAACCCAGCACCTTAAATAAGTGAAACACACTGTAGTGCCCCAGTTCAACTTCTTATTATGCGACATAGAAAACTAAGCAGAGCAGCGGCGGGCAGGGGGATGCCCAACTGTGCCCCTACCACGGTACACTGGCAGCCCTGGTGGGATTCGGGACAATCCCAAAAAAGGGACTGTCCCGCGAAAATCAGGACAGTTGGGAGGTATGTAACTGCTTAGCCAAGCTCAAGGAGTCATGCTCAAGGAGGAGACGCTGGGGACCGCCGCAGAGCGCAGGAAGTGATGGAGACTCCTCGCACACCACATCACAGGTATCGTGGGGGCCTCCGTCACCGCGATGCTAGCCGCATATGTTAGTACATATGCGCGAGCCCACACTATGGGCCTTATTCTGGTTGAGGCGGTCCGTTACGAATTCTTTTGGATGGCGATTTTTAGCTAACTGTGCATGCGTAAGCAACGCAATGCGCATGTGCAATGCTGTGTCTCCGCACTTGTTCTCTCGGGAAATATGGGCATAATATGGGCGTCATGTGGGCGTGTATAAGGGCGCGGTTTCAAAGTGGGCGAAACTGGGCGTTAATGTGGGCGTAGATGTGGGAGTGCACGGACAGTGGTAGGCGGGCATTCGGACCAGACACCGAGCGCAAGTGAACCAACACGGCAGAAATATTCGGTGAAAACAAGCAGCTTTCACTTCTCGGAAAGGCAATGGTTCATGCGCTAGGCATTCGGATCGCCTAATTAGTACGCCTGCACCTTAAATACTCACAGCTGAGCACAATACAATCCAGTCCTCTGGTCATTAGTGATTAATTAAACACTTTCCACAGGTTCAATTGGAACCACTAAGTCATTGCTGGCTAAATGGGGCAATAGTTGAATATATGGTGCAAACACATTTACACTGCACTCAATGGACATAACTGTGTTACCCAAATAGCACACACAGATTTGTGAGGTAGGCACAAAAACGCCAACTCGGTGCATATGTTCAGCTTCCCGTCCGTTCGGACGCAGTAGGACCGTGCAGAATCTTTGAGTTCTGACCGCACACGGATGTGTGGATGCAGTCCGAAGACATTCCCTTTTCTTTGAAAGTCCGTACAAACGGATGCAGACGACATGTAGGCGTGTGTTCTTTGAAGGTCCGACGTGCGTTGCGTACGGTCATTTCCGAATGAACGTGCATCCGACAGAGTAAACTAGAATAAGGGCCTATATACATTGAGCTGCAGAACTTTACCCAGATTAACCTTTTTTGAAAAAAATCTTTAGCCGCAATTTATGTTATTACAGAACCTAAATAGCAACAAATCTCCTGGCCCAGAAAAAATACACCCTAGGATACTAAAAGAATTGAGTTCTGTTATAGCACTACCATTATATCTGATATTCAAGGAATCAATAAACTCAGGGACGGTACAAGGGACTGGCGCATAGCTAACGTAGTACCAATAAGAAAGAAAGGTAGCAAAACTAACCCTGAAAATTATAGGCCTTACATTCAATGCGGGGAAAATATTAGAAGGAATAATAAGAGATAGTTTCCAAAATTTCTTAGAACAGGAGAAAATGATAAGTAAGGCTCAGCATGGGTTCGTCAAAAATAGATCATGTCAGACTAATTTAATTAGCTTCTATAAGGAAGTCAGTAGGGGGCTGGACTTAGGGAAATCTGTTGATGTAATACTGCTTGATTTCGCTAAAGCTTTTGACACAGTGCCTCATAAAAAGGTTATTAATGAAACTAGGTAATTTAAGGTTAGGAGATAAATTTGTAATTGGATTAAAATCTGGTTGCACATCGGGGACAGAGAGTGGTGGTAAATGGCATACATTCCAGTTGGGGTAAGGTCCAAAGTGGAGTCCCACAAGGTTCAATATTGGGACCCACCTTGTTTAATATATTCATTAAAGATATTGAAAGTGACATAGTGAGTAAAATTGCAATATTTGCGGACGACACAAATTTCAGTAAGGAAATTAACTCAGGAGAGGATGTGGAAACACTACAATGCGACTTAAATAAACTGGAAAGGTGGTAAGTAATTAATTATGGGAACAAAAATGAACAAGCTACTTATAGGCTAAATGGAGTGACTATAGGGAATTCTGCTGTAGGACTTGGGGGTCATCATAGATTGGGTAATAGTGCACACTGCTCAAGTGCAGCAGCAAAAGCAAACTGCAAACCGGACACTGGCATGCATTAAAAGTGGTAAGGATTCAAGGGATGCCAATGTGATAGTGCCTATTTACAAGGCATTGGTGAGACCACACTTGGAGTATTGTGTTCAGTTCTGGGCACCGCACCTTAAAGGGGACATATGTAAATTGGAACAGGTACAGAGAAGGGTGACTAAGCTAGTAAAAGGTCTTGAATCACTAGAATACAAAGATAGGTTAATCAGGCTAAATATGTTTTCACTGGAGCATGGAGGTTGAGAGGTGATATGATTAGAATGTTCAAATACAGGATTGGGAATCATATGGAACTGGGAGATGATTTGCTCACTAACAGGCCTAAACTTAGGACACGCGGGCATGTTCTGAGGAAAAATAAATTCCGTACTGAATTAAGAAGAGGATTCTTCACCAGTAGAGCAGTAATATTCTGGAACTCATTGCTGGTGGGGGTGATTACAGCAACTACTGTTAATGACTTTAAATCAAAACTGGATAAATTGTTGGCCACGAAGGGAATCCTATAGATATGACTTACTCAAGTTAGTAGTTACAAGTTAGATAGGTTGAACTCGATAGACTAACGTCTTTTTTCAGCCTTAATTACTATGTTACTATATATATATATATATATATATATATATATATATATATATATATATATATATATAATATTTAAGGCTGAGGCATAAATTACCATTTTATATATGAACAAATGTGTGGGCCTTATTCAGAATTATTGTTTTTGCTGCAAACTTATTTTGCATGCCTTTTTTTTGCAAAATATGTATTTTTTTCTATAATCTGATAATAAACCTAACATGATTCCAAGGCCAAGCCTAGGACTAGGATGGGTGTATAGAAGCGGGCAGTGGGCATGCAGCCAGGGGCACACAGGTGTGGTGTAGGTGTACAGCTGCAGAATGTGCTAAAATGCCCAGCAAAAAAGTGATAAATTCTCTAAAATTCCTTTGATTAAAGCACTGAAACCCAGCAATAGCCGGCTCTGCCAAGCTGAAAACACTGCAACACTTGGCAACTGTACGAGTGATTACACATCCTTTGACAGGTATTCCAAAACTCCACCATTACAGTCCAGCTTTTAAGACTATCCATACTTCTATTACCTCAGTCAATGTGATTTAACCATCTGGACAAAAGCATAATATCCTTAAAATTTGGTCTGTATTAGCGGAGTTTGGGAAACTCTGCTGTATACACCTAATACTTGGGGTAAACAGCCTGTTGATCTTCTCATTCTATTCCAGAATGACTAAAGACACTCTTCAGCCCCATACACATTAGAAGTTCCCCTACAATGCCCATATTGGCAGATGTGGGGACCTGGGAACGGAGAGTACATACACTTGCTAATGCTGGTGGGGAGTGGACCAACGGTGTGGGTGAGGGGGCAGCTGCAGCATGGCCCTCATTAACGAGGTCCCCCCTCGCCTGAACATACAGGGGTTAACAATATTGTGTGTAGACACTAGCAGGATACTGCTCAGAAAGGGCCCATCTGAGCGATATCTTTTACTATCTCGTCTAGTGTGTGTGGGGCCTTCTATTCCAGAGAGACTAAAGGGTCTAGCAGGATACTGCTCAGAAAGGGCCCATCTGAGCGATATCTTTTACTATCTCGTCTAGTGTGTGTGGGGCCTTCTATTCCAGAGATACTGGAAACACACTTCTATTCCAGAGAGACTGGAGGGACTCTTCTATTCCAGAGAGACTGAAGAGGCTCTTGTGTTCCAGAGAGACTGGAGGGACTCTTGTGTTCCCAGAGAGACTGGAGAGACTCCTCTATTCCATAGAGACTGACAGGACTCTTCTATTTCAGAGACACTGATGGGACTCTTCTTTTCCAGAGGGACTGGAGGGACTCTTGTCTTCCAGAGAGACTGGAGGGACTCTTGTGTTCCAGAGGGACTGGAGGGTACTCTTTTGTTCCAGATAGACTCAAGGGACTCTTCTATTTCAAAGAGCTTGACTGGGCTCCCTGTCACCTTAGCTGAAATTAATTCTATAAGACAGCCCATCCTAATACCATGCCTTTTAGATTGGATTTTGCGGCAATTATCCTTCATATTATATAACTGCTAAAATACTTTATATTTTGACCTTTCTAAAACAGTTCTTATCTTGATAAAATGCTGGATAAAGACAATTATATGGCAAACTAAGGTTACTGGACTGCTGCAGCATTATATTACCTGGTAATTATTTCTTGTATCAGCTTTTTTTACACTTTTATAACATTGAATAAATCTATTATACAGCATTTCGGAGTTTACATTTTTATTGCTATTAATACATATTATTTATTCTCATCAACCACAGAGCACAGTATTATAAATTATTGTTCCGCTGCTAAAGGAATTCATCCTTTTTTCCTTAACCTGCTGCGTAGTGGTTCTGGGATTAAATTATTTTAGGAGTCCAACATTGCAATAAATGTATTGTTATTTTGTTTCAAACATCTTCGCCAGGAGGGGTCTCAGTTGCAGCTGCTATAACCCTGGTGTAATTTGCAAACTGATGAGGATGACTATGTCTGATTTATGTAGACTAACCTCCCAGACAAAGTTTATAGTATATTTGATCACTTGCCCATGTAGTTTAAGCGACGTGTGTAAAACAGAACATACTCTGCGTGAATGGATGGTAGTTCACAGGTCTTCAATCAAAATTGCCCTAGACCTAGAGAAAGGGAATAGCGACCAGCCAGTTGCTCGTCACTTCCTGGAGGCCGGACACAATCTTACAATGCTACGCTATATTATTATTGACCACATCCCCATTAGTTTACACCATGGGGATTGTGCATTAAAATGATTGCAGTGTGAATCGAGATGGATTTACCGACTGGGTACTCTAGCTCCAGGAGGTCTGAATAAAACTATGGGTCTACATTGTTTCATTTAATCTATGGATCTGTCAAGTTTCAAGTAATGAGTATCTCTTTTTCATCTATGTATCTCTCATAGTTTTAGGTTGAAACATATATTATGTGTAATATATGTCATTTTTTATCGATTTATCTGGTCTGTGTTTTTATATTTTATATATTCACATAAGCATTGTATATGCTATTGTTTTAAATTGGTATTTTTTATATGTTTATGTTTGCAGCCGTTACATTATCAATAGGCATCTTCTGGGGTACTCAGAGGCGTAGCTCTTAGGCCCCTATAAACCAGAACAACATTGGACACAAACATCCAATATCGATGGGCCGTGTGATGGATTGTATGCACACAATCGCACGATGCACGGACCCACAGCTCATATGGTCGGCCCATCCATCGGCTTTCCATATGTGTCATGAACCCCGGTTCTCGCACTGCTCGCATGCGCCCCTTACCGGCACGCTGGGGTAGTGTCCTCCGTAGGTCGGCTGCCGGCACAGTCGGCAATCCCTGGCGTGATGTCTTTTGCTTCCAAGTCTCCCCTGCGTCACTGTGAGCTCCAGGTGTATTCCCTGATCAAGCTGCGGGTCACATGATCCAGGTAAGCACCAACTCACTTCCTGGTCTGTGTGCTGCTGCTGCGGCTAATTCCATCACCTGCGTCTGATTCCCTAATCACCTGGAGGGATAAAAACCCAGCTCACAGTCTCCTCCTTGTCTTGAACAACTCGTCAGTTTCCCTGTGAGTTCTCCAGCGTTAAGCTCCTGTCAAGACTCCCCACGTGCTCCAGAGGTCCGGTTTCCTGAGTCCGCTGTCACCTGTGTTACTCTCAGCGTCCTGGTTATTCCACTCCTGCCAGAAGTCTCCACGTGTTTCCATCTGCCGTGTGATCCTGTCTTCTCGTGCAGCCCAGGTTACTTTCTCAGTGTCCGGTTATCCGTGGGTTTCCTACCCGTCTCCCCTCGGCTCTCAGGCCGCTCCAGCGATCCCCAGTGATCTCAAGTACCGGCTCCCTAGCCGCTCCAGCGATCCCCAGTGATCTCAAGTATCGGCTCCCTAGCCGCCCCAGTGTCCCCAGTGTCTCCAGTGTCTGCAGCGCCCCCCTGTGTTACCCTCGTGTCATCCTCGGCTTCCAGGCCGCATCTCTCATCTCTCAAGTACCCTCTGTGTTGCTGTATAGCATTCAGTGCCATCGACCACCATCGATGGTTTAAGTACCCCGTTTAAAGACTCTTGTGCCTCAACTCTGCCAAAGCCACAGGGGAACCTGGGCAGAGGGCCGCGACCTGGTCGGCAGTTGCAGCGAAGTCCATATCCCCTTGCGGGGGTCCCTGGTGAATACCACTGTCGGCTTAGACCCCGCGCCTCTGCTTTAGGTCTCAGCCAATCCTCTGTGTCCCCGGCAGTTCATCTCCCTCCTGTCTCCGTGCATGAGCTCCAGCTACCTCAAGCCTCCTCGCTTCCAGTTCCCTGCGCCCTCCACTGGCGCACCCAGGTCAGTGCCGGGAACACAGACAGTCCAGGCCGTGACAGATTGTTCAAGACCGATGGACTCGGCACGCGACCATAGTGTGGGGCCAGCGGCTCTCCAAGATGTCACCTCGCGTATAGAAACGCAAGAAGCGACGCAGCAGCAGGTGATTACATACCTCCAGGATGTGTCCACTCGTCTGGATTCCCTCCAGCAGTCTCTCCGGCCACCTCCGCCACCAGTATCTAATCAGCCTGCCACTCATGCCCCAGCATATATTCCTCGTCTTCAGCTGCCTACTCCTAATAAATATGATGGCAATCCCAAAGGCTGTAGAGGCTTTCTAAACCAATGTGACATCCAATTTGAGCTTCTACCACAGAACTTTCCGACTGCCAGGACCAAGATAGCATATATTGTTTCCCTGCTGACTGGTTCTGCCCTAGATTGGATATCACCCCTCTGGGAAAGATCTGATCCAATTCTCACCGATTATGACAGATTCGTCTCTCTCTTCCGACGGATATTCGATGAGCCAGGAAGGCCTGCATCAGCCTCTACAGAAATTCTCCGCCTCAAACAGGGCTCTCGCCCCATGGGCCAATTCGTGGTTCAATTCCAGACTCTTGACTCCGAGCTCAAATGGAACAATGAGGCGTTAACAGCCGCCTTCTGGTTGGGCGTCTCAGAACGCATCAAAGATGAACTTGCCACCCGAGATCTCCCTGAGCAGCTTGAAGAATTAATTTCCTTGTGTGTCAAAATAGACCTGCGCCTAAGGGAGCGAGGTCTAGAAAAATTAAAGAAAGTAGTTCCCCGAGTTCCGCCTCCGCCTCTGCACCGTCCTACGACAACCACTACAGAAGAACCTATGCAAATAGGTAGATCTAGGTTATCTACAGAAGAACGGTCCAGGAGGCAAAAAGAAAAATTATGTATTTACTGTGCCGCCCCCGGTCACTTTTGTGGGTCCTGTCCCGAGCGTCCGGGAAACGCCAAGCCCTAACCTGCAGTGGGGGAGTCAGGTTAGGTTGTCTCAGTAAAACTCCTCCCACCACTGACTTGATTCTACCTGTTGCTCTTGTGTCCCCTGTGGGTACCCTGCAAGTCTCAGCCCTGGCAGACTCCGGGGCTGCAGGGAACTTTATCTCAGCCGAGCTGGTAAAGAAATGTAAAATTCCAATTCTGCCTCTTTCCCAGCCTCACTTCCTGACAGCGGTGGATGGAAGCAGGATCCCCGGAAGCGATATTGTGTATCGAACAGTTCCTATCTCATTCCATGTAGGTGTACTTCATCAAGAATGTATGGACTTCCTGGTCATTCCTAAATCCTCTTATGACCTTGTGTTAGGGCTACCATGGCTACAACTCCACAATCCCCGTATCGATTGGAGATCTCTCCAAATTGTGGAATGGAGCGAATATTGCCAGAAACATTGCTTGACTGAAGTAACTCCGGTCCGATCCTCCACAGTCAAAAGCCTTCCGGGTCTTCCCTCAGTGTATCATGCATTCAGTGATGTATTCAGTGAACAAGCCGCTGATGTTCTACCTCCACACCGTCGGTGGGATTGTCCCATCGATCTCCTCCCTGGGAAGTCCCCTCCTAAGGGGCGTACCTATCCTTTGTCAATCCCTGAGACCAAAGCGATGTCTGAGTATATCCAAGAAAATCTCCAGAAAGGTTTCATCTGACCCTCTACCTCCCCTGCTGGTGCAGGATTCTTTTTCGTGAAAAAAAAGATGGAGGGTTACGCCCATGCATAGATTATAGAGGTCTCAATGAGATAACCATCAAGAACAGTTATCCTCTTCCCTTGATCACTGAGTTATTTGATCGTATCAAAGGTGCAAAAATTTTTAACAAACTTGACCTCAGAGGGGCGTACAATCTGATCAGAATTCGCCAAGGCGACGAATGGAAGACTGCCTTCAACACTAGAGATGGGCATTACGATTATCTAGTGATGCCCTTCGGTCTTAGTAATGCACCTGCCGTCTTTCAAGAATTCGTCAATGAAATTTTTAGAGATGTCCTATATAAATATCTTGTTGTTTACCTCGACGATATTTTAATTTTTTCTTCAGATCTCCAGTCTCATCGTTCTCAAGTCAAAGAAGTGCTGTCCCGTTTACGTGCTAATAAATTGTACGGTAAACTCTCCAAGTGCACATTCGAAGTTCCCCAGATACCCTTCCTAGGGTATATCGTGTCTGGCTCAGAGTTGCGAATGGATCCCACAAAACTCGAAGCCATCAACAGTTGGTCCCAACCAACCACTCTCAAAGCAGTCCAGCGCTTTATTGGCTTTGCCAATTACTACAGAAAATTTGTCAAAGGATTCTCCACCCTCATCGCTCCCATCACAGCTCTCACCCAAAAAGGTGCCAATCCAGCTATCTGGTCCGAAGAAGCCTTGTCCGCATTCCACCTGCTAAAACAAGCCTTCATATCTGCCCCCATCCTCCGGCAGCCAGATACAGACAAACCCTTCCTCTTGGAAGTCGACGCCTCGAATGTGGGTGTTGGTGCTGTGCTCTCTCAAGTTACAGACGATGGCAAACAGCACCCCTGTGGGTTTTTCTCCCGGAAATTCCTCCCTGCCGAGAAAAATTACTCCATTGGCGATCAAGAGTTGTTGGCAATTAAACTTGCACTGGAAGAATGGCGTTATCTGTTAGAAGGGGCCAAGTTTCCCGTGTCCATCTTCACAGATCACAAGAACTTACTGTACGTCCAGACAGCCCAGTATCTTAATTCCCGCCAAGCTCGTTGGTCCTTATTCTTCTCACGATTCAGTTTTAAAATTTTCTATCGTCCTGGGTCCCAGAATGCAAAAGCCGATGCACTGTCCCGCTCTATGGAAGATGACTCAGTGCTGCAAGAACAGCGTCCTATCATCAGTCCTACGGCCTTTGCTGCCACCCATGTGTCACCCGTGCCACCTCGAGGAAAGATGCTGGTTCTACCAGAACTTCAGCCCAAAGTCTTATCTTGGGCCCATGCCTCGCCTTTCTCCGGTCACCCAGGCGTTCACAAAACCCTGGAAATTCTTCGCCGGTCATATTGGTGGCCTCACATGAAAAAGGATGTCCAGGATTTCGTGGCCTCATGTCCTACCTGTGCCCAGCATAAAGTCCATCGTCAGTCTCCTGCAGGTACTCTCCTTCCGTTGCCCACTCCCATGCGTCCCTGGACGCACATTTCCATGGACTTTATTTCTGAACTCCCTAAGTCTCAAGAATGTAATACCATCTGGGTGGTGGTAGACCGGTTCTCCAAAATGGCACACTTCATCCCATTGACTGGCCTGCCCTCTGCTCCCAAGCTCGCCCAGATCTTCATTCAACATATCTTTCGAATTCATGGACTCCCTGCAGATATTGTCTCCGATCGTGGAGTGCAATTTGTAGCCCGCTTCTGGAGAGCTCTCTGTTCTGCCCTGAAGGTAAAATTGAACTTTTCCACAGCGTACCACCTGCAGTCTAATGGGCAAACAGAGAGAGTTAACCAAGATCTGGAAGCATTCCTCCGCCTGTATGTCTCCTCGTCACAAGACAACTGGGTCAGTCTGCTGCCTTGGGCTGAATTTGCCCACAACTTCAGATACCACACAGCTACTGGCTACTCTCCTTTCTACGTAGTTTACGGTCAACACCCTCGACCACCGATCTTTGAGCCTTTACCAGCCTTGGAAGTGCCTGCCGCATCTTCCACACTCAAGCATTTTTCACAAGTTTGGAAAAATGTGCATGTTTCTCTCAAGAAAGCCTCAAAAAGATACAAATTCTTTGCTGACCGTAAAAGAAGAGCAGTTCCTCAGTTAAAACTTGGTGACAAGGTATGGCTCTCCACTCGAAATCTTCGCCTACGAGTCCCATCCATGAAATTCGCCCCCCGATTCATTGGGCCATTCCCTGTGATCCGAAGAATCAACCCGGTAGCTTATAAGCTGAAGTTACCACCATACCTGAAGATCCCAAATTCCTTCCACATATCCTTATTGCGACCTCTCGTTCTCAACCGGTTCCAAAGTGCTACTCCTGAGCTCCCCAGAGTTTATACCCATCGAGGGGTTGAATTCGAGGTCAATAAGGTGGTGGATTCTCGCAAAAGATATGGAAACATCCAATACCTCATCGATTGGAAGGGCTATGGCCCGGAAGAAAGAAGCTGGATCAATGCCGCAGATGTGCATGCTCCCCGTTTGATTGCAGCTTTTCATAAAGACAATCCGAGTAAGCCCAAAGGGTGTTCGGTGCCCACCCTAAAAGGGGGGGTACTGTCATGAACCCCGGTTCTCGCACTGCTCGCATGCGCCCCTTACCGGCACGCTGGGGTAGCGTCCTCCGTAGGTCGGCTGCCGGCACAGTCGGCAATCCCTGGCGTGATGTCTTTTGCTTCCAAGTCGCCCCTGCGTCACTGTGAGCTCCAGGTGTATTCCCTGATCAAGCTGCGGGTCACATGATCCAGGTAAGCACCAACTCACTTCCTGGTCTGTGTGCTGCTGCTGCGGCTAATTCCATCACTTGCGTCTGATTCCCTAATCACCTGGAGGGATAAAAACCCAGCTCACAGTCTCCTCCTTGTCTTGAACAACTCGTCAGTTTCCCTGTGAGTTCTCCAGCGTTAAGCTCCTGTCAAGACTCCCCACGTGCTCCAGAGGTCCGGTTTCCTGAGTCCGCTGTCACCTGTGTTACTCTCAGCGTCCTGGTTATTCCACTCCTGCCAGAAGTCTCCACGTGTTTCCATCTGCCGTGTGATCCTGTCTTCTCGTGCAGCCCAGGTTACTTTCTCAGTGTCCGGTTATCCGTGGGTTTCCTACCCGTCTCCCCTCGGCTCTCAGGCCGCTCCAGCGATCCCCAGTGATCTCAAGTACCGGCTCCCTAGCCGCTCCAGCGATCCCCAGTGATCTCAAGTATCGGCTCCCTAGCCGCCCCAGTGTGCCCAGTGTCTCCAGTGTCTCCAGCGCCCCCCTGTGTTAACCTCGTGTCATCCTCGGCTTCCAGGCCGCATCTCTCATCTCTCAAGTACCCTCTGTGTTGCTGTATAGCATTCAGTGCCATCGACCACCATCGATGGTTTAAGTACCCCGTTTAAAGACTCTTGTGCCTCAACTCTGCCAAAGCCACAGGGGAACCTGGGCAGAGGGCCGCGACCTGGTCGGCAGTTGCAGCGAAGTCCATATCCCCTTGCGGGGGTCCCTGGTGAATACCACTGTCGGCTTAGACCCCGCGCCTCTGCTTTAGGTCTCAGCCAATCCTCTGTGTCCCCGGCAGTTCATCTCCCTCCTGTCTCCGTGCATGAGCTCCAGCTACCTCAAGCCTCCTCGCTTCCAGTTCCCTGCGCCCTCCACTGGCGCACCCAGGTCAGTGCCGGGAACACAGACAGTCCAGGCCGTGACAATATGGTTGTAAGCAGATCATATGATCGTTTGTTCAACCACTTCATGCCCTGCATATGATCAGGTAGTATGCAGGTTGTCCTGATGTATGGCCAGGTTTACAGGCAATGTAATGGTAGAACCTGCATAATGTGTAGCAACACCTGTGTGGTTCACAGCTGGATTACTGCTCTTCCAACAGAACTGCTGTTGCAGAGTTAATTGTCCTTGGGGGTTATTCAGTCTCGATGGCTGATGTGTGACTTTGCAATCTGTTCGATTAGCAAATGACTGCGAAAGTGTACAAATCCTAGCACATATGCGGGAACCAAAATAACTAGAGCAATAGTGAAAATATCTAATCGCAAACCCTTCACATTTTGATGGGCAGGAAGTCGATGTTTAGGAGTGGACACCGGACATTTTATGGGAGTGTCAGGAAAAATGCAGCCATGCCCAGGCGTTTGTCAGCCCAGGTGATGTCAGCGCTGGCCTCAATCAGCCTGTTTTTGTCACAGCTGTGGAAGGGTCAGACTTACTCACATTTGCACAGACTAGGAAAATCATTTGATAGTGAGTGAATTGTGTATGGATGTGTGACAGGATAGCAATTTTGCAAAATGTTTGCAATTCACTCACATATTTGCACAGTGCGGGCTTTCACTCTGACTGGATGGTGGCAAACTATTTACAGATAAGCGATCAGGTCTGAATTAGGCCTTTTATTCCACAAGCCCCGCTAACAGCTGCAATAGAAAACAGGATGGCTCCCTCGTCATACCGCTCAGCTTGTGCTGCAGCAAACAACAGTGCACCTGCCTCTACTGCTGGACTGTGAGACGGACTCACCAGTGAATGGTGCATGAATGGTTCTCTAGATGGCTGAATTTTATGAGACTGACTCACTGGCCTTTGTCCCACTTTGGAGCTGGAGCCCTGCCAATTCACTGCAAGCTCCTGTCCTTGTAGGCTGGCGGAGAGCGCTAAATACCATATATACTCGAGTATAAGCCTACTTTTTCAGAACATTTTTTATGCTGAAAAAGTCCCCCTCGGCTTATACTCGAGTGAGGGTCCCACTTGAGTCAATAAGTTTTCCCAGTTTTTTTTTTTTGTAAAATTAGGTGCCTCGGCTTATATTCGGGTCGACTTATACTCGAGTATATACGGTATATTATTCTGTAAATGGGCATACACACAGAGCAATTTTAACCCCATTTCTAAACGATCTGTCTAGAGAACAGAGCTGCCCTTGTGTGTGGCGCTGGGCGACGGCAATGCACGGTCCCACGTCTCGCTATCCCCCACAGAGATCCTGCTAGATCCGCGGGGTTTTGTCTGTAAACAATAGTCCAAACCCCACTCAGCACAGATTGCACAGCACACAGAGCGCATGTGCATTGCTTGTGTATTCACCTCAAAAAATGTACTTTCTTAACTTCATCTCATGTAAAGACGTTGGGCCTGATTCACACCTGACCGCTAATGTGAAATTTCCCAGTGGACTGCGAGGAGAAAGACACCACCCAGACAGCAAGAGAAAACGCCCCTCTCTAAATTGCGACACAATTGTAAATTAATCGCTATCCACTTGCAAATCCATACGCAATTACCGTAATTGTATATTCTCCCCGTACTTGCGTGAGGTTTCCTCTGGGTACTCCAATTTCCTCCCACAATCCAAAAATATACAGGTAGGTTAATTGGCTTCCAACAAAATTAACCCTAGAATGTCTGTGTGTGTGTGTGTACATGTCATAGGGAATATAGATTGTAAGCTCCACTGGGGCTCACATGGGTGAACACTCACATCATTTGATGGTCGCCAACCATCGAATGATGTGGATCGTGCAAGCATATCTAAGTGACTCTCAGGTCACTTAGATTTGTGTGCACCCTCAGGAGGAAGTGGGTGGGCAGCTGACATCCGGCGGTGTTCAAGTGTACCAGCATTGACTTGATAAAATATCTGGCCCTCTATGCTGGGAGATTGACAATGTAAAAAACAAAGTCCAGGTATAATTTATTGGCTGAAATAGTATACCATTGACTATGCAATTGCTGGACAGAAGATCAATTCATAGCAGCACCTTTGCCGGAAGTATGATACTACAACAGCCAATAGTACAAATTTAGAGGTGGCTTTTGTACACTGACGCATATCAGCAGGTTTGACAATGAACTTTCAAATGGCAGTGATAAAAATAGGAAAACACAGCATTATTTCCTTTTTATACATTACTTTATATTTTCAGGGTCATATTTGCTGAGATGTGGAGGCTTGCAAAAGCTGCTGCCTAGTAAATTTTATATTGGGATTGATATCCTGACAAACTGTGAGATTATGAGAATTAAAGCTGGGTACACATTGGAGCGATCCCAGACGATACACTGTTTGAGGCCGAATTGCAACAACATTTTGGCTGGATTGTTCAATGTGTACAGCCAATCTATGTGCTCCTGCAGTTGATAGCAGTATCTTTCGGTTGGCCGATATTGCCACGTGTCAGGAAAACAGTGATAGTTGCCCCGCCTTTTCCTACTTTGATTACTTTCATTGACTGGCTATAAGTAGTCATTTGAGGATAGCCAATTTAATACATTAATCAAAGCTTTTTTTATTTTTAACTATGTACACAAATTTACCAAGAACACAAATTTGCCCCGTTTACACTGCAGCGATTGGCCACCGTTTACACTGCCCGCTCCGTCGCTGCACCCACAGCCCCCTGGTGCTTTATGCTGCCCGGACCCTACACTGCCCGGACCCCACGCTGCCCAGGTACCACCTGCCTCCCCCTGTATCCATCCCGGACTGCCGGGGGGGGGGGGGGGGGGGGAGAGAATTGTCTAGTTATGCCACTGGCCTTAACACTTTCAGCAAGCTAAAAATAAGCGAGATAAGTGAAAGTCAGATTTATCCTTGAAACTTTGGGCCGGATAACAATAAGTGGACTCAAAGAATTGTACATTCTTACAGTAGTGAGCAAACTATTGCTATTCATTATGTTGTCACATAACACACCCTTACCATGCTTTGAATTATAAAGCCATTTGACTTTGAGCAGTGACATTGCATGCAGTCCACAGCTTTTAGTTTCACAAGAAAATTGCACATTTAACAGAACCATGGAGGATTCACCTTAATGCCTTTGGAGAGATGAAATAGAACATCATACAGCGCAGTCAAATCGCAAACACGTCTGATTTCCTCTGATTCTTTGGCTGCTTTCTTAAATGATTCCTGAGAAGATAAGGGGAGATCACTATGGGTATGCTTACTATATATAAGGTACCACTGTGGAATGGTGCTGAGAGTCAAATATGGAGCACCAAGGGAATGGGCCTGGTGGATGATCAAAGGGAAGAAGCTGGAAGACAGTGCTGCTGCGTAACTCGATTTTGAAATATTTTCTTCTGACACAAAAACACTTTGTTGGCAGCACTTACACATGATGTGAAATAGCTTCCTAGGGTTTGTATAATCTTCTGAGAAATACCATGTGGTTTTAATGGCTAATAAACCTAGAAGTAAAGATTTTTAAACAATAACACATGGAGTGCATTTACTACCAGGATAATGACTACAGCGGTGTTCTGTGCCGGAATCATGTACAGCAAAACAGGATTTCCAAGGTCACTCTCATTGCCTACACATGAAGGGACCTGGGGAAGACTGAATTACTGTACAATAAAGGGAAATAATGAAGACAAAATAGTATTTCCAACATGTTGGGCCTGACAATAGGAGCCAGTGCTGTGTTTTCCAGAAATCTGTGTAATGGCAATGCTTTTGTTAACCCTTGGTTTGGTATTGAGCAGAAAATAACAACATGCAAAGAAACACAAGCAAACTCTAAACATTATTTGAGTCCACATTTCAGTTTAACACTTTGGACCGTATTCAATGCGGCCGGCGAGGGGGTAAAATGGCGGGGATCGGCGAAAACAAGCGACCCTCTGAGTTTAACCCCAGTGCTGGCTGCTCACCGTATTCAACTTTCCAGGGGAATCCTCGCAGTCAGAAGACAGCGAGGATTCCCCCAAACGGCGAGGCTCGCTGCTAATGCAGGGAGCCCGCTGCATTTAGCCACGAACCTCGTTTATTTGGTGGCCGCACACGCCATTTCCACTTCTCTGTAAAACACCAGTGAGGTGGAAACGGCATGAGAAGGGGGTCAGTTGAATACTAACCGTGCGAGCAGTGACAGCGAGCAGTCAGCACTGCTCGCTGTCACAGCATGCAAAAAGCATTGAATACTGCCCTTTGAGCACCAAGTGAATTTGTGAAAATTTGTGTAAAAATGGCCACGCAAACATTGTTATCCATCATAATAACCTGTAATGTTTACCTTATATAGGAAATGTATATATTGTTTTTTATTACATAACATTTTTTTATTCAAATTTATATATTAACAAATGTCAGGGACGCTGGCATTTTTAGCAGGCATTTAGTGCTTGGAGTTTGTCAGAATTTGTGGGGTTTTGTTTGGCCACTAGCCTGCATTTTTTCCAGATGCACCAAACAATGCAAAAGGATTCAACAGAAAAATTACTTTACCCCAGTCCTCCACTCTCTGTACCTTTTGCAGAACATTAGATAGTTCCTTGGAGAGAAGTGACTTCTTAGCTGCAATGCTTTGACACCAGGCCATCCTCCAAAAGTCTTAAGATGCCCATACACTGAGGCGATTTGGTCTGATTTCAGCTGATTGCGACCATCTGGCCCGCTAAAACGGACCAAATCGCCTCTCCCTGACCTGCAGTCTGGTCCGATGCGCATCGGACCTGACTAGGTGGTTGGACCGGCTGGCCGTTAGACCACCCATTCTGGGCCGGGAAGCAGGGACGCATGCAATCCATCACAATGGAAGGGACGCATGCGATCCATCACAACGCATGCGATCCATTACAACGGAAGGTCCTGGCGGCTTGCAGGGGTATCGGGTGTCCAGACACTGCTGCGAGACGTTGCAGCAGTGTATGGGCACCCTTAGCCTCATAGTGTGGGTGCAGATGCACTGACACCTGTCTGCTGCCATTCCTGACCAAGCCCAGCACTGGTGGTGCTCTAATCTCGCAGCTGAATCAATTTTACAGGAAGGTCCTGGTGCTTGCTGGGCATTCTTATGCTCCCTGAAGCATTAATCACAACTATTGAACCTCTCTCCTTCAAGTTCTTGATGATCCGATAAATGGTTTATTAATGTGCAATCTTACTAATAGCAATACCCTTGCCTGTGAAGCCCTTTTTGTGCAAAGAAATGATGACTGCATGTGTTTCCTTGCAGGAAACCATGGATAACAGACGAAGAACAATCATTTTAAATACCACTCCCCTTTTAAAGCTTCCGGTATGTTATTCTGACTCAGTCAGCTGGACAGCGTGATCTCCTCATCAACACTCTCATCTGTGTTAATGAGAGAATCAGGGAAAAATTGTCAGCTGGTCCTTTTGTGGCAGGGCTGAAATGCAGTGGAAATGTTGTTTTTAGGCAATTAAATGCCTGATTCAGAGTTGAATATGCTAATTTGCAGATTGAACAATTATTGAATGACTGCGCATGCATTCGGATCATAGCACACTTTTGCGAGAGTGAATAGCAAAATAAATTGCATATGAATCACAATGTGGCCGGAGGTTGACTGACAGGAATCCAGCCACGAACGTGCTACCAGTTGGTGCATACCTCTCCTCCCAGTCTTGATGCTGCTGCACTGATTGTGACATTAAAAGAAGCTAAAGAAGGTACCAATGCCTGACTCTGTACTTGTGTATTATCACGGCACCCACGATTTCCATCGTAGGGCATTGTACAACCAAAAATCCTGTCGCATCGCATGCGATATGATTGCATGCGATACGACGCGATTGGACCCGATTTTTAATTGTACAGGCACCCAGATTCCTATGTTAAATGCCCCCCCCAGACCCGATTTTTGATTGTACACCCAACCTGATGGGTAATGACTATGTTAAATGCCCCCCCATTGTTAACACCACCCCACTATCAACGCCAACCCGAACCATGGCGAGGGGCGGCGGTACACGTCCTCCGACCTTTTCATACCCCCACGTCGTCGTGGAGTTGATTTCATATAGTGTGACGAGCGCAGCGAGCCCGAAGCATGGCGAGGGGACGCGGATGACTTCACATATATTCCGCGGCCGCGAGCCCGAAGCGTGGCGAGGGGATGCGGATGACTTCACATATATTCCGCGGCCGCTCGCCACGCTTCGGGCTCGCCACACTATATAAAATCAACTCCACGCCGACGTGGATAGTGGGGGTATGAAAAGGTCGGACAATAGGAGCCAGTGCTGTGTTTTCCAGAAATCTGTGTAATGGCAATGCTTTTGTTAACCCTTGGTTTGGTATTGAGCAGAAAATAACAACATGCAAAGAAACACAAGCAAACTCTAAACATTATTTGAGTCCACATTTCAGTTTAACACTTTGGACCGTATTCAATGCAGCCGGCGAGAGGGTAAAATGGCGGGGATCGGCGAAAACAAGCGACCCTCTGAGTTTAACCCCAGTGCTGGCTGCTCACCGTATTCAACTTTCCAGGGGAATCCTCGCAGTCAGAAGACAGCGAGGATTCCCCCAAACGGCGAGGCTCGCTGCTAATGCAGGGAGCCCGCTGCATTTAGCCACGAACCTCGTTTATTTGGTGGCCGCACACGCCATTTCCACTTCTCTGTAAAACACCAGTGAGGTGGAAACGGCATGAGAAGGGGGTCAGTTGAATACTAACCGTGCGAGCAGTGACAGCGAGCAGTCAGCACTGCTCGCTGTCACAGCATGCAAAAAGCATTGAATACTGCCCTTTGAGCACCAAGTGAATTTGTGAAAATTTGAGTAAAAATGGCCACGCAAACATTGTTATCCATCATAATAACCTGTAATGTTTACCTTATATAGGAAATGTATATATTGTTTTTTATTACATAACATTTTTTTATTCAAATTTATATATTAACAAATGTCAGGGACGCTGGCATTTTTAGCAGGCATTTAGTGCTTGGAGTTTGTCAGAATTTGTGGGGTTTTGTTTGGCCACTAGCCTGCATTTTTTCCAGATGCACCAAACAATGCAAAAGGATTCAACAGAAAAATTACTTTACCCCAGTCCTCCACTCTCTGTACCTTTTGCAGAACATTAGATAGTTCCTTGGAGAGAAGTGACTTCTTAGCTGCAATGCTTTGACACCAGGCCATCCTCCAAAAGTCTTAAGATGCCCATACACTGAGGCGATTTGGTCTGATTTCAGCTGATTGCGACCATCTGGCCCGCTAAAACGGACCAAATCGCCTCTCCCTGACCTGCAGTCTGGTCCGATGCGCATCGGACCTGACTAGGTGGTTGGACCGGCTGGCCGTTAGACCACCCATTCTGGGCCGGGAAGCAGGGACGCATGCAATCCATCACAATGGAAGGGACGCATGCGATCCATCACAACGCATGCGATCCATTACAACGGAAGGTCCTGGCGGCTTGCAGGGGTATCGGGTGTCCAGACACTGCTGCGAGACGTTGCAGCAGTGTATGGGCACCCTTAGCCTCATAGTGTGGGTGCAGATGCACTGACACCTGTCTGCTGCCATTCCTGACCAAGCCCAGCACTGGTGGTGCTCTAATCTCGCAGCTGAATCAATTTTACAGGAAGGTCCTGGTGCTTGCTGGGCATTCTTATGCTCCCTGAAGCATTAATCACAACTATTGAACCTCTCTCCTTCAAGTTCTTGATGATCCGATAAATGGTTTATTAATGTGCAATCTTACTAATAGCAATACCCTTGCCTGTGAAGCCCTTTTTGTGCAAAGAAATGATGACTGCATGTGTTTCCTTGCAGGAAACCATGGATAACAGACGAAGAACAATCATTTTAAATACCACTCCCCTTTTAAAGCTTCCGGTATGTTATTCTGACTCAGTCAGCTGGACAGCGTGATCTCCTCATCAACACTCTCATCTGTGTTAATGAGAGAATCAGGGAAAAATTGTCAGCTGGTCCTTTTGTGGCAGGGCTGAAATGCAGTGGAAATGTTGTTTTTAGGCAATTAAATGCCTGATTCAGAGTTGAATATGCTAATTTGCAGATTGAACAATTATTGAATGACTGCGCATGCATTCGGATCATAGCACACTTGTGCGAGAGTGAATAGCAAAATAAATTGCATATGAATCACAATGTGGCCGGAGGTTGACTGACAGGAATCCAGCCACGAACGTGCTACCAGTTGGTGCATACCTCTCCTCCCAGTCTTGATGCTGCTGCACTGATTGTGACATTAAAAGAAGCTAAAGAAGGTACCAATGCCTGACTCGGTACTTGTGTATTATCACGTCACCCACGATTTCCATCGTAGGGCATTGTACAACCAAAAATCCTGTCGCATCGCATGCGATATGATTGCATGCGATACGACGCGATTGGACCCGATTTTTAATTGTACAGGCACCCAGATTCCTATGTTAAATGCCCCCCCCAGACCCGATTTTTGATTGTACACCCAACCTGATGGGTAATGACTATGTTAAATGCCCCCCCATTGTTAACACCACCCCACTATCAACGCCAACCCGAACCATGGCGAGGGGCGGCGGTACACGTCCTCCGACCTTTTCATACCCCCACGTCGTCGTGGAGTTGATTTCATATAGTGTGACGAGCGCAGCGAGCCCGAAGCATGGCGAGGGGACGCGGATGACTTCACATATATTCCGCGGCCGCGAGCCCGAAGCGTGGCGAGGGGATGCGGATGACTTCACATATATTCCGCGGCCGCTCGCCAC
The DNA here is from genome assembly GCF_055691185.1 of Crinia signifera. NCBI lineage: Eukaryota > Metazoa > Chordata > Amphibia > Anura > Myobatrachidae > Crinia > Crinia signifera. Next base: position 94,765,077 of record NC_139217.1, read on the forward strand.
GCTTCGGGCTCGCCACACTATATAAAATCAACTCCACGCCGACGTGGATAGTGGGGGTATGAAAAGGTCGGAGGACGCGTACGGCCACCCCTCGCGGGCTTGCTGCGCTCGCCACGCTTCGGGTTGGCGTTGATGGTGGGGACCCGTTAACAATGGGGGGGGGGGGGGGCATTTTACATACTCATTACCCATCAGGGTGGGTGTACAATTCAAAATCGGGTCTTGGGGGGCATTTAACATGGGAATAAGCCCAAATCGGGCATGATCGCATCGCATGCCATTATAATGACATGCGATGCGACGCGATATTAAAATTGTATACTCAGCCCGGGGAAAGGCTCAAATCGGGTCCCATCGCATGCCATCGCATACCTTAATTAGTGGTATGCGATGCGATGGGCGCCGTGATAATACACAAGTACCCCTAACTCCACCTAGTCTACATAAATATTTCTGCTGGCTATTGGAGCAGGATTTTATTTGCTGCATTATTTCTCTGCTGCCATTGGTTGCAGAGTGCATCCCCCGGGGAACTGACTGTTGTGAAAGTGGGTCTGCCAATGTAATTTTAGGGGGGAAGACATGGTTTAGCATATAAGTGCAATCACTGAGGTTAAATTCTGACCAGGTCCCTGTCTTTGTGGCATTGGCAGAGGCAGAACTCTGGGAGGCAATGGAGTCATCTGCCGCCGGGCTCCTGCTCTCAAGGGGGCACCTCTCCACCACTGCCAGTTTAAATCCATTAATTAAAAGCCATCAAAATCACTTCTGTGGCTGAGTTCTGAAATATATATGTGTTCTCTCTCTCTGTATATGTATATAATATATATTTTATAACAGACTATATATATTTCGAATAACGTTGTGTGTGTGTGGGGGGGTGGGGGGCACCAATATTCATCTTGCCTCCGGGCAACTGGGACAAACTTACGCCACTGGGCATTGGTATATATTCTTCTTGGGTCTGGGTTTCCTCTGGCGGATCCAGTGTCCTCCACTGACTTGTCTGTCAGTGTTAAATGGAATTCGGATCACTCGTAGTGATCCGAATTCGTCCCCTGCCCCAATGGTCGGGTTTGCACATGAGCATTCCTGCGCTTATGCAAACCCTGACTGCGAATGGCCGCAGCGAGTTACTCACTCGGCAGGACATTTGCAGCGGGGAAGAAGTGAGGGGGGCATTGGTAATGCTGGGTCGTGGGAACGCCCAGCATTTAATGGGTGTTCCCATGGGTACACGAGTGGGCAGGGGGCGGGTGGCTGACGTCAATCAGAATAACCCCCACAGATGGTAAACTCCACTGGGGTAGGATCTGCTGTAAATGGAACTCTCTGGGAGCCAGATGTACTAAGCTTAAAAAGTGATAAAATGGAGAGTGATAAACCACCAGCCAATGATCTTCTAACTGACATATCAAAGGTGTGTTTGAAAAATGACAGGTAGGAGCTGATTGGTTGTTGGTTTATCACCGGCCATTTTATCACTTTCAAGCCTTAGTACATCTCGTCCTAAGCCAGGGCTGGCCAAACCAGTAATCAAGATCTACAACAGTTCATGTTTTCCAGACCACCTAGCTGGAGCACAGGTGTAGTGATTGCTGTCACACTCAAGCTTGTGGTGCATTCATTCCTAACCGACACATTCTACAGATCCACAGTTCTGGATACGTGAACTGTTGTAGATCTCAGGGACCAGTTTGGTCACCTATACTCAGGGGCGGGCTGGGCCGGGGGGCAGGGTGCCATGTGCCCCCCGGGCCACTGGGTTACTTAGTGCTTTGGGCCACTGTCCTGAGCTACAGCCCTGGCTGCGACTGTACAGCAACAGCGGCAGTCACGCGGCCGGGAGTGAGTGGGAGAAGAGGCAGCGAGAGAGTGTCAAGCTGCGGCCGGGGAGCAGGTGATGAATACCGGCTGACTTGGGGGAGCCAGCGTGGGATTCTGCTGAGGGGTCAGACTCAGGCGGGTCGGGAGCGCCCGGCTGCTTAAGCAGTACAGTCGGTCATCAATCCACCACTGTCTGCGGCGCCCCTGCCCCCTTCCCAAGAAACTGCCCCTGTCAATCTCTCAAAGACCCAGCGGAGTGAGCGCCGCTGGAGCTGAAGCATACTTCTCTGACTTCTCACCGCTGCCTGCTTCTGCATCTGCAATGAAGAGCTGCAGCAGCGGAGACTTTTTGTGAAGAGCCGCACCGGGGAGCAGGCACCATGCTACCCAGACGCAGGTACCCACAGAACTGGATACATGCTGAGAAGAAGGGAGAAGCCCTCTCTCTTAAGTGCTCCAGGTCCCCTTTAACACTTCAAAATTACCACGTGACATGCGCTGCTCTGTGCCCCTCACTTTCTCACTAGACACACGGATGTGGGCATGGGACCAGTGCCCAGTCCACAGACCACCCCTAATCCCTAGTGGCCTCCTCAGCATCTCCTATCCTATTCAGGGCTGCATTTCCCTACATATATATATTTGTGGCTATATTTGTGGATACTATATATATATATATATATATATATATATATATATAGGCATTATGATGTGTGACATAATGTGTAATGAGTATTATGGCGTGTGGCGTATTGCATAAGGGGCATTACAGTGTATTGTGTAAAATAACAATTTGTGACATATTTTGTAAAGGGCCTGTGTACAGGGGGGGGGGGGGGCGCTGATTTTTTTGGCAGGGGGGAGCAAAATTCATAGTTGCACCACTGAGCCAGGGAGCAGATGCCAAACAGCGGCCTTGTAGCGGGAGACAAGCAGCGGCTGCCACTGGGGCCAGTAGACCCGCTGATGGTGGTGAGAAGACTTGTCTCACCTCCCCACCCACTTCTCTTTCCCCTCACCACATAACCCCCGTCATATCTCTCCCTCTTGTCCCCTATCACCTCCCACTCCTTCTCCCCAGTCAGCTTATTGGCATGCCCCTTTTTGAGTGACCACACCCATTTTTTGGGCCGGTGCTCTGTACTTGCCCCCTAGGCTAAAAGATGCCAGCCAGCCCCTGCCTATACTTCAAAAGTTGTATACAAATGGTGTGATTTTGCTTTTGACTATATAGTCAAAATCGAACATCAAGTTAGCCAAAATTGTACTGTGTTAAAGGGGCTTGTGATACTGATGCTCGGCCCTGCGCTCTCGGTATTGCAAGTAGTAATTACTATTACTATTAATTATGCAGCACCGTCTAATTCTACCACATTGTAGCGAGGCCTACGCTGCATAATGCAGAATGGTCACCCGCTCCCTGTCATCATTCGTCAGGCTGATGCCGGATTTCCACTGGGCCAATCGCACTGTTAAGGCAATGCTCTACCCTCCTGCTGATGTGTGAGGGCCATGATCCACAAATATAAACTTTAATTTTCCAGGGGCTTGTGATATCGATGCGTGGCCCTGCAGGGAGCACTGAAAATTTTTGGGACTACTGAACATTTACCTTTTGCAGGAATAAAATCTAAAAATCCTAAGGGTTTAGGGCACCATTTATAATTAATTGCATATACTCTGAAAGGAGTCTATCCCTGCACTGTGCTGAGTGTGCTGCCAGGAGTGCTGTGCATGGGATGTGTGGTTATGCTCCCTGCTTTTCAGTGGACCTACAGCCACCATGTATAGCCAATGGGATACCGCCATCTTCAGATCTGGCAGCAGATTTGCCAACGGGATTTGTGAGATATCCAATGCCTGCTACGATTCCTCCTACCCATATTTGGGGGATAGTCAATATGTGCGGCTAACCCCTAAAAAATTATGTTTTGGGGGAAATAGCTGCAATTTCTTTTTTTTTTGATAAATTGACCCCTTGAGCATGGTAAACTGTTCCCCTCTTCTTGTTTATTACTGGACTTGTTGCTGCAGTTGCTGTAGCGATGCTCACCTTTGCTGTAACACAACTCAGGCTGGCTGCTACTATTTACAGATGGCACTTACTCCATTAATTCCGTGTGCAGCATGCCTCATCACAGCAAACATGAACATGGCTACTTCTGCAAATTGCAGCAGAGTATAATGGCCCTCTACAAATATTGTTTCCTAGTATAATTTTACTGGAAACTCTGGGTCCAGTCAAGATGCCACAAGTTGGCAAAGGTGCCACAACAGAGCCCATACACGCTGCTATGAGGGCGTGCTTTCCGTGCTGTACTAGCACGGATCACATTGCATTGCATTGCATGTGCATCCGTTGTGCATGCAATGCCGCCAATGCGATGCAATTTGATGAAACCTAAGTACAAAAAGCATGTGCTTGCACATACTTTTTGTACTTAAGTTTCATCACATTGCATTGCATGCACAACGGATGCACATGCAATGCAATGCAATGTGAGACCACTACAGGGGATGAGATGAGCACAAGGTGGTCGGATGCACGACAGTAATAGCACATCATGTCAGAGGCTGATCTGCAGCATTCATTCCCCGTCGACCCCGCCAGCGCTGAGTGGCGACTCGAGCGCAGTAGGGCACAAGCTAGCCACAATACACACTTTAGCAGCCGCTGGGCTGGCTGGGGGTGTGTAAAAGGGGAGGGGAGTGGCGCACACTGGCCAATCCGTGGCTCTGAATAGACCGGGATAAATCAGGAAGTGATAAGGTCCCGGCTCACATGTGAGATCATCGTGGAGATATTATTGATCATGAGCGGCCAGGTGACATCAGCAGCGGCTCCAGCCAGCGGGTAACTGCAGTCTCCGGGTAGCAGAAGTTGCGGGAGAGGGGCGGGATGTTATGTGGATGGTGCGTTAGTGGCTGTAACTAGTGATTCGCTTCCAGATGTGCCCCCCCTCCTATCCTGTATACACCCCCTCCCTAATTCTCTCCCGTGCTCTCCCATGCTAACCTTTCTTAACCGGAGGCACTAGGTTAAACTGATAAAAGCTTGACAAAAGCAAAAGATCAACATGGCAATGGTTGACACATGAGAAGGTTGACGTTTTTTTACAATTTTTATCACTTTTGGATTTTTTCATGCTTTATGATCCATGTGGACTACAGTTGGGAATGGTAAAGCCTGAAGTATGACAAACAAAGCGTTGTCCTAATTATTGTGGGGCCATGTCAACCGGTGTCAACATTGAGACAAAAAAAGTGAAACACCTGTTGCTTGTGTTGACCTTTTGTCAATATCGACTTTTTCTGTGTTGATCTTTTGTCGACCCTTTGAACCATACCCTTGACCATCTCTATTGCATATGAGCACTTTTATTAATAATAACTAGTCTTAAGGCCTGTCTGACGGATGGGTGACAGTTTATTCTTATGCAATTCTCACAATTTTTGTAAAGTTAAAATGTTTTTCATTTAATGGACCCTTATAGGCCTTTAATCCCTTCGGTGGTATGCTCATAAAATTCTTGGGCTGATCTGTCCACCATCCCCTCCTGTCGCTGATTCCACCTCCCTCCCTCCACCAATTGCCGATCCTTCAGACACCCTCCCCATCACTACCCGGTAAGGTTCGGCTGTCCAAAAACATGAATGCCCAAATGGCTGAGCACCCACACACCCAAGCGCTCCCGAACTACCCCACCTCAACTAGGGGAGGATTGGCTGTCCAAACACAGGAATGCACGAATGGCTGAGCACACGAACACTCGAGTGATCCCAAGCCCCCCCAACAAGGCCCCAAGCTTTTGCAATCGGCCACAAACAGCCGAAGCCGGCAGCAGCAACCCCATGGGAGCAGAGGCTGCTGCAAAAGGCAGCGACTGTACCATCTGGTGAGTATTTCTGGGGCAGGGAATACCTGCCCTGATAGGTTTGTCCTTCCCCAGGAAAAACCATGACTCAAGGGAATCCGTTTATTGTGTTGTAGTCACTGTGGTCGAGAGTGTGTGTGTGTGTGTGGGGTTGGGTACTTTTTTCCCGGGCCCTGGTTTGTTGGAGGGTCTCGCGTCCCCCTCCCCTGCTGCAGAGACTGGGCAGTGGGAGTAGAAAGCAGAGGCTGCCGCAGCAGCACAGCCTCTCTCCCCCGCTTGGCACACGCTGGTCAGTGCTGTGTACTGAGACAGGCGCACAACCCTGCAATTTTTTTTACAGGGTTGTGTCCACGCCCCTTTCCATTGACCATGACCCCTTTTTATACTGCGGGCCTGGTTGTATTCAGAAAGTCATAAGTTTTCCAACTACATATCACAATGCATGAAAACAGAAATAGCATGGACCCTTATAAAGGGTCATCCGATTAAACCCACCTTTGAACTTAGAGTGTCCTTTAAGATGATAAGGTAGCCTGCAAAGTTTAAAGCCGATTAGTTAATGCATTTGACAGTTCTCATGGAACATCCATACACACACACACTCAATTATACTTATGTAGATAAAGCTACAGGTTTTTTTTTTTGTGTATGGAGCTTTACCCAATTGATCCAACTGACCCTTTTATATAGAGTGATGACTCATGATCATCAATGGTTTATGGCCAATGTACTGTAGAATGTTTTGCATCAATGGGGGAGAACCAGATGGCTTTCCTCCATCAATGGCTCGGCATAACTGAAAAAAGTCGGTTCCCCCCCCTTCATTCCAAGGTGTCAGGATATGAACCACAGCTCCGCCTTTGCACCCGAGAAACCCCATCCCTAGGTTCTGATTGGCCCACGAGCCGCTCAGTCAAAGAAAATGGATGACCATCGATAGGTGAAACAATTGATGGTCATTCATTGCATAGCATGTGGCAATTAAGCGTTTGCACTATCATGCATGATTTTTACACAGAATTCTCACATGCATATATTATAAAATATATTAATTAGTGATATTTAGAATTACTCTGGGATGTAATGAATGGAATACAGTACCCTGCTAACTACTTGACATGATTATAAGTGACCAATATGAATATTTATATAGTTTACTATTGCTATTCTTAATGGTCTTTGCAATGCTTTTTACATTGTAGGCAACCAGTTGATGCAGTGTGCAAAAAACGGGAAGATTACTTAGAATGGTGTGAGTATTTTATGGCTGTCGCCTTTCTATCAGCTCAGAGGAGTAAAGATCCAAGTTCCCAAGTAAGTGCTATGTGCTATGTCCTTTCTTTTTTTTGCGGGGGGGGGGGGTAAATTCAGAATATTTGAAGGACTGATTGCAGCAGATAATTACCACAGTAACTCTAGTTTCTTATGGGGGCTTCAAAAGCTGTTTGGCCCTGGCAGATAATGCCATATAGAGATGGCTTTTGCTACTGTAGCCTAATGTATGTGCTGCATTTGACAAAAATGACCTGGAAGAGGTTTCTCCAGAACCTTCCCCAGTAACCGCTGCCACACATGTATGCTCCACAGGCTTCATATGTGCTGAATAGTTCTGGCTCCAGAAGAAGTGCAATATTCGCTTTTGCGATCATTTCACATCTTGCTGCTTTTGGATATTGGTAAAAATGCTCCTTAATATTTGTTCGAATTGTGGTTTCCCCCTGATGTCAATGTTAATAGCACTGTAGAATTTTAGTATGGAGGAGTTTTCATAGGGAAGTACTAACTTGGAGGCAGGTTTATTAAGCTCGGTGGAAAAGGGGGATTTGAGACTGCGCTAGCTAAATGATGTGCAACAGGTGTCTCTAAAATATTTAATTAAGATATTCACATATATTATCACATAAAAGTATATTAAGAAAAAATTACAATATAAAAGAAATGGTGGATACCACAAATAGATGAAGAGCAGGGATAGTCACCCACAGTCTGGTCGTGATATGTCCTGTGTCCGTTCCTATGACACCTCCAGGTAATTGTCCCGTGTAGAATGAGGTTGAAGGAATGCTGGGAAAGATGAGGTAATCGGACCAGGGAGCTCCTGATGTTGGGGGTGCTCAACCTGGTGGGCTGGATGTTGTTGCCACTTCAATATCCTTAGTTGGAAATGCAGATGTTCAAACCAGGGAGCTCCAGATGTTGGGGGGTGCTCTACCTGGTGGGCTTGATGTTGTTGCCACTTGGATCTCTTTGCAGAGGGGTGTCAGTCTCCTGACCAGGGAGCTCCTGATGGTATGCGGTGCTCTACCTGGTGGGCTTGGTGGTTTGCCAAGGGGATGATTCCTGGAGGTTGGTCCGGTTACAGGACAGTAAATGGAGAGTCTGTAGATTTAAGGGTGAACCTGCTCCCCTACACCTATAGTGGTGTAGGGGAGCAGGTTCACCCTTAAATCTAGGAGACTGACACCCCTCTGCAAAGAGATCCAAGTGGCAACAACATCAAGCCCACCAGGTAGAGCACCCCCCAACATCTGGAGCTCCCTGGTTTGAACATCTGCATTTCCAACTAAGGATATTGAAGTGGCAACAACATCCAGCCCACCAGGTTGAGCACCCCCAACATCAGGAGCTCCCTGGTCCGATTACCTCATCTTTCCCAGCATTCCTTCACCCTCATTCTACACGGGACAATTAACTGGAGGTGTCATAGGAACGGACACAGGACATATCACGACCAGACTGTGGGTGACTATCCCTGCTCTCCATCTATTTGTGGTATCCACCATTTCTTTTATATTGTAATTTTTTCTTAATGTACTTTTATGTGATAATATATGTGAATATCTTAATTAAATATTTTAGAGACACCTGTTGCACATCATTTAGCAAGCGCAGTCTCAAATCCCCCTTTTCCACTGTCTATATTTTTTTGGGCTAGACTTCCCAAACCTAGAGACTGCTGCTTAAGCAAAGCAGCTCTGCTCAGGCGCCCCTCGGGCCACTTCTTAGTGACCCTACCCCCTTTTTTTTTTTTTCTACTTATTAAGCTCGGTGAAGTGATAGTGTCTGGTTTTTATCACCGGCCAATCAGCTCCTAACTGAAGTTACAGGCTTGGTTTGAAAAAAGACAGGTAGGAGCTGATTGGCCAGTGATAAAAAAACAGACACTACCACTCGGTCTCTTATGTGGCATTGATAATTGTTTTGTTTTTTTAAACTGCTCATTCAAATTTCAAAACAGATTTGTGTAACACCTCACAAATGTGTCATTTTAATCTTTGGATACTTTACATTAGTGATGTGTAGTCACACTTAGCACAGAAAACCCTGATCTGCCATATGTGACCTGATCCAAACCAATTCCAAAGTACTGCCTGCTAGTCAGTATTCTAAATGCTTATTCTAAAGCCTCCTCCAATATGTTCTTCTGTTCTATATATAGAAGACTTTTATTTCTGAAACAAAATATATATTCTTATACTTCATTGGTATTCTCTGGTAGCAACAGAAAGGTGTTCATTGTAGCACATGAACCGAGTAAATGTGAGCTAGAGGAGGTATGAGGCTCTGGACTGGTCCAGCTATCCCTTATTACAATGTCACTGCTTGAACGGTACAAGCCATCAAAAATAACATAGCAAGTATTGTTAAATAGTCTTTACACCCACGTAGGGTTACCACCTCATCCTTTTAATTCCAGACACATATTAATTACACAGATTCTGTGGCAGTTTAAAACCAGGTGAAATGGAGTCTTGAAGTCAGCGAGCCACAGAACCTGTGTAATTAATATGTGTCCGGAATTAAAGGGATGAGGTGGTAACCCTACACCGACGCCACCCATTTTATTTGACCGTTTGAATCTTCGCCTGCGACATTGTTCTAAAAGTAGTAACTCCTATATTTGCCAGATAGCGGTGCAGCAGTGCTGCAGCGTGTAGCTGCTGGAAGGTGTATAGGTTACCACATGGGGTTCCTTGATGTAGTAAGCTGCTGTAGTGGTGTGGAGCTGGCTACCGGTTCATGTGTCCTGGGTTACAGCTAGGGCATTTCTTCTAATGTAAATTTAACAATTTAATATCCAGCAGTTCAACTTCTGATTCTGGAGAATAGGGACACTTTGGAGCTCATTCAATTTTGGATGTAAACCCATTTTTTTGCAGGCTTTTTTTTTTTTTTAATGCACAATGGTATAAAGTGAAGTAGAGTTGAACTAACCTGAGTTAAACTCTGTACTATTTACATACAGTTCATGCTATCGCCATTAGATTTGCACTATATAGCTACCATTTACCTTTAATTGTATTAAGTATATTTTAACCCTTTGCATCAACACTGCTGCATTATTATATTTCATTGTTCAAATCTGCTCATGTCAATTTTTCTTTAGCTCGGTAAGTGATGTAAAACAGGTTCCCTTTAGTATAAATTTGACTTTAAGAAAAAGAAAGCAGTAAGGAGGGGTTTCTAGCACTGCAATCTATTTCTCGGCCAAAAACTGGTTCACAGAAAAAGCTCTGTGGGTTTCTGCTTTGTTCTGTTGGTGGATGAAACCATTTGATTTTTCTATACCCAGTCTGCCAAAATAACACCCTTGATATCAACCCAAGTGATACGGCTTTGGGTTTGCATTGATTTGTGCATTCTTCCTTCTTGGTGGTGATGGTGTTTTCCAGTACATGCACCGACACTTTGTCTTATGAATGGTAGCACAATAGTAGGTAACTGCCCAAAGGGTTTTGCCTCTAAAGGGTTGGGAATGCTGGGACCTGTAGTGAGCTCAAGTGGAATACTGAAAAGAACACTAAAATATTTTATTAAAAATTGTGTGACTCTGCAAAACTATGCAGATTGAGTATTTTTGTTTATTGTACTTTTATGCTGTTTTAATGTAACAAAACAGAGGTCCCCCTGAGGTAGTGTGTGCATGACCTATGATGAACTTAAAACTCTTAGAAATGGTACATGCTTATAGTGAATTTCCTATAACCCAATTTCTGATTTCAGGTTGGAGCATGTATAGTAAATCCTGAAAATAAGATTGTTGGTATTGGGTACAATGGGATGCCGAATGGCTGTCATGATGATGTCCTTCCATGGGCGAGGACTGCAAAAGATAGACTTGACACAAAATATCCATATGGTATGTATGATTGTCTTCACCATTTATCGATTTTTCTATTGAGTCTCGGTTACCATACAAAATAATGGTGAGAACTGCACTTTACACTGACACCTGCTTAATAAAAAGATGTACTTGGTGCATCTGTTCTGGTTGGAGGTAAGTGGTAATCCCTTGTGGTTGGTAACCTCTATAATATGGATAACTGCGAGAGGTCCCCCTGATTTAGTGCCTGCCCCGGCTTGTCATTCCGAAGCTGTATGAGGGGGCTATTCAAGAAATATAAACCTCTTCCTTCTCTACTGTGAAAGTGCTAGGAATCTTCTAACTTCTCAGTGTGGGTATATGTAATCCTTTACTGGAGTGGCAATTTTTATACCCCCAATGGTGCCAGTGTAATGGGGGTGTGGATCAAAGTGTAGACAGTATCTAGATTGACAGTCAATATGTTAACACCAAAAAGTTTTTTTGTGGTGGTGGTGGGGGGGGGGATGTTGGTGTCAATGTCTATACCTGTTAATATGGCTCCCCAGTTAGTATAGTGCTTGACACACTTAACTGCTCCCAGTCATAGTCTACGTGGATTGTAAAGCATGAAAAAGTCAAAGGAGAAAATTGTTTGAAAAATTGGTGTCGGCAAGTCAAAACATGTGAAGGTCATGTTGACTTTTTTTGGTGTGTATCTTTTAACTGTTGACCTTTCAATCCATTTACTTGTGATTGACAAGAATCAATGACACTCCATCCCGTTCTACAAAGGGGTAATTCAATTTGCTTACTGCGTGGCTGCAGCTCCTGGGTTTATCGCCAGAGGCTATTAAATTAGCAACTGATTTTGTTATGTGGTAAGCCATGCAGTAACCAATGCGGGTTAAGTAAAGGTGACCACACACTAGAAATATCTGCGATCTTAAGATGTGCGCATAAATTAGCCTTCAAATCTTTTGTCTGTCCTGGTCAAAAGATTTCAGGCAAGTGCACATCTTTACCAAATATTTCTCTTAAGATCCCGTGTGCGTTCCGATGAATCTTTTGTTAAATCTTCTGATCTTTCATGCAGCATATAAGATCAGAAGATTTAGCAAAAGATACGCGGGAGCGCGCATCCGACCGATTTTGACTTTTTTTTCCAACCGATCATCGGTAAAAAACCGGCCAATCTGCAAAAAAATCGTTCTAGTGTGTGGGCACCTTATTACAGAGCTATGGATTAATCACTTGTGAGTCCTGTTTGCAATTCAGGATGGTGGGATCAGAAATCCCCGTTAAGTGCAGTCTGTGGGTTGTAACTGAATAGTCCCAGGTATAAAACCCAGGAGCTCCAAGCCTGCTGTAAGTACAGTACCAGGTTAATTGAATTCCACTAGAGTACAAAAGTCCCACCCATACACTATGGTGACTGATGCTTAGTGGTCAGATCTGAGATTAGCCGATCATTTTGTGGTGGTCCTTTGTACTGAGTAGGTGGAAGTAGTTTTGTTTTTGAGCCTCTTTTTTACAAGTAATGGCCTGAAGTATGCTAGTCAAAAGTTAAAGCCGTGGTGTGGACCAGCGAGTGTTTGCAGACAGTTTTACATATTTCACCAATAATAGGAGTGATGGCCTGTGTGTTCTCATTCTGTGCTGTCTGTCTTTATCTATTACATCATGATGGATTGCCTCTTGCATTTTACCTCTTCATTACAGGATTGCTAGCTCTATACAATCAGGAAAACACTAACTATATTTTCTGAGAGCTGGGATTGGAGGACACCGTTACCCTTTTTAAATAAGCCATTCTCATTTATTCTCCCTCCAAATTGCTGAAATAGAATTTGTGCTGTGGTAAGAATAAGCTTAGATGTGATATTCTAATATTTCACCTAGAACCCAGCTGTGGCAGCTGTGAATGTGCTATGTAGATTAAATGGGATTTTGCAACTTTCTAGCTTCAGTGTGTATATATATTTTTATTTCTGGCATGTCTTTATATATAAAATTGCGTTTGTCAGTAGGAATTGGTCACATAGGCTTCGTGAGCATAATGAAATGTCCGAAGCACAGCCTGGAGTATTGCAGTGCTTTTACTATATAAACAGATGATACCATGAGGCATTTGCAATTCTAAAAGCGATCGTTCATTAGAACTGCCGTAATACTGTTCAGGACTTTTTGTCCTATTATTAAAAAAAAAAAAAAAACTACCACTATGCTTCATGGGGTGTAAATCGTTAGGTTAATTGGCAGAAGATCGACACATGAGAAAAAAAATCAACATGAACAAAGGTCTACATGAGTTTCAGGTTTCTTTTTATTAAAAAAAATCCAATCCTCTTGAATGTAAATTGCCTAGTGGCAAGAGCTCTCAGGACAGGATGTACTAAAGATATTGGGCCAGATTCTCTAAGCTTCAAAAGTGATAAAATGGAGAGTGATAAACAGCCAGCCAATCAGCTCCTGCCTGACCTTTTTCAAACAGTCTGTGACATGGCAGGTAGGAGCTGATTGGCTGGCTGTTTATCATTCACCATTTTATCACTTTTGAAGCTTAGAGAATCTGGCCCTATCCTGGTTTGAAGGATTTTTTTTGTTTTATATTTATTTACAGTTTCTTATATACATATGCAGCATATTCCATTGCGCTTTACAACTGGAAACAACAATGATTAAACAAACTGGGTAGAAGCAAACTGACAAAGAGGTAGGAGGGCCTTGCCCGCAAGCTTACAATCTATAGGGATAAAAGGAGGGATACATAAGGATAGAATTCCATAGCCAGGCAGTCCCACCAGATTACAGGATAGTCCTGATGGAATGCAATTAGATATGAATGCTACTGGTGGTTGTATGGGTGTTCCTGAATAGGATAAGCTAGCCTGAAGATGTGAGTTTTCAGGGAACACTTGAAAGTTTAGAGGCTAGAGGAGTCTTAATGTGTGTGGAGGGGTATTCCGTATGGTGGATGTTGCCCGCCAAAAATCCTGCAAGTGGGAGTGAGTAATGTGTGGAAGAGACTCAGGTCTTGCGCAGAGCAGAGAGGTCGGTGGGGATATATTTTGAGATAAGTGAAGAGATCGAAGTCGGTGTAGTCAGAGTAATAGCCTTGAATGTAAGTACAAGTATTTTATGTTGAATGCGGTGATATACAGATGGATTGATGGACTGACAGAGCAGATCAGCCTTGCAGCTGCATTCAAAATGGATTGTAGTGGTGAGAGTCTTGTCTTAGGAATACCGGTAAGGAGGCTATTGCAATAATCAATACGTGATATGAGTGCATGGATTAGAGTTTGTGCAGTGCCTTGTGTAGGGTACGGATGAATTTGGGATTTGCTGTTTTTAAATTTGGAGACCGATTGAATGTGAGGAATGAAGGACAGTTCAGAGTGGAGGATGACCCCTAGCAGCGAGCTTGTGGAGTAGGATTGATGCGTTTTCAACAGTTCTAGAGATATCCGGTTGGTAACTTACTCTTGGATGATGGGAATATAATTAATTCTGTTTTGGAAATGTTGAGTTTGAGGTGGCGAGATGACATCCATGATGAAATGTCAAAGACATTCAGAGATACGGAGCAATACTGATGGTGACAATTCCGGGGAATTTGAGTATACAAATGATACTGAATTCCAAAAGAGTTGATTAGTTTCCCAAGAGAGGAGGTATAGATTGAGAAAAGCAGAGTACATAAGACTGAACCTTGTGGTACTCCAATGGAGAAAGGTAGAGAGAAGGAAGAGGTAGAATCAGAGAAGCAAACAGTCATTAGGTAGGAAGAGAACCAAGAAAGGGCTGTGGTGTTAAGACCTAGGGATTGTAGTGTTTGTATGAGAAGAAAGTGGTCAACCGTGTCAAAGACAGCAGAGAGATCTAGAAGGATAAGAATTGAGAAATGGCCTTTCGATTTACCAGTGGCCAGATCATTGACTACTTTAGTCAGTGCTGTCTCTGTGGCGTGTTGAGAGCGAAATCCTGACTGAAGTAGGTCCAATAAGTTGTAGGAGTTTAGTGTGTGTGTGTGTGAGGCAAGTGTAGGTAAGTATCAAGTAGCTTGGAGAGGCATGGGAACAGAGAGTGGATGGTCGTTAGACAGTCTGGATCAGAATTGTGTTTTTTTTTTTTTTTCGAATAGGAGTAATAAGTGCATGCTTGAACAAAGAAGCAAAGATACCAGTAGAGCGAGAGAGAGGTTACAGATTTTAGTTAAGCGGGCATACACATGTAGAGATCTGTGCTAAGCAATGTTGCTAAGCTATTTTGCTTAAGCAAAAAAAGGCAGGGTAGCGGATCAGAATGAGAGATTGCTATGGGCTTCTTTCTGCATCTGTGTTGTAGAGTGGTCCAATCGGATCCCTCCCAGCACCCCAGCGGCGGCTGTTTCCATAGGACTGAAAGCCTGAAGCACGGCCATAGCAAAAGACAGCTGTTCTCGTGAGAGCTGTTCTTTAAGATTCTAAGGGGCAGATTTATTAAGCTTGGAGAGGAGATAAACTGGAGATAAAGCAACAGCCAATCAACTCCCAACTGTCTTTTTCAAACACAGGCTGTGCTTTATCTCCTTTTCTCCGCTTTATCTCCTGTTTATCTCTTCTCCAAGCTTAATAAATCTGCCCCTAAGTACTTAATGAGGTGAGTGGTGGGAGGTACTGCAGAGACTCTACATCCTGCCCTCAATTCTTAAATGGCAGTGGTTCTCAAAACAGTCCTCAAGGCTCCCTAATGGTATACATGCTTGGCCACAGGTGACTTCATTAGTACCTCAGTCAGTTGGATGTAACCTCTGTACTTAGCCATGAATATACTTAAAACCTGAATGTTTAGGGTGCCTTGAGGACTGCCTGTGTTTGGGAGCCTCTAACAGTCAGGCATATTTCCGTAGAACATTCGATAAACTATCTGTCTCCAATTATTCTGTGATTTCTCCATTGCTGGCAAGATTAGAATTATAGCTTTGGTCTGGCTTCTCATTAGCCTGTTCCACAATTTATAATATATGGACATTTGAACAGTGACTGCCATTTAACACAATGGGGGAAATTTAGTAGGATGAAAGATTCAGAAAGTGAGCGATTTTGTAAAATCTCCAGTTTTATTTTTTTTTAAAGCGGCAATCATTTACACTGCAAATACAGTTTGAGTTTGAAGTGTAAATTATTACCACTTTAAAAAAAACTAGAGATTTCTTAAATCTCTCACTTTCTGAATCTCTCATTGTATTAAATTTTACCCCATATATTTAAATGCCTTTTTACATGGACAAACCATTCCTGCTTCATCTTCATACAGTACAGGACAAATATAATATTCCTCAAATTCTTGCAGTATATACAATCCTATACTCGTTCATAGTATTCTTGAAAGTGGTTTTGACCAGTAGATTTCTTAACTGCCTCTTGATTCGATTTGTTTAAAACTAGCCTCAGCGAATGAAGTTCTGATGATGGTATGGGTTTTGGTTGCGATACTACACCAGCTAGTTCTGTCTGTGTTCAAATTTGTGACTGAATGTAAGCTGCTTTGCTGCTGGTACAGTACACGAACAAGTAAAATTGTGATGCATCTAGTACAAGCCGGGGTGCTCATTACTTCCCTTCTGGTGGCTCTGTCCTAGGTGCTTAGCCTTTTACAATTCTTGATTCTCCATCTCAAAATTCCTGTCACCTCCCGTTAGGGGTCCGATTTGCCACACGCCATTATAACAAACTAATCCAGCATTTAATTGGCTGCAACATGTCAGCTGGCATCAGACTGCAGACTTTAAAGTAATCGTTGCTCAGTGGAAGGCAGTTCGTACAGCAGATTGGATTGTTACTGGTGTTTGTTCAGTACACTCTTTAGCTAAGCAGTGCTGTGTTTGAGGGAGCCATTCATCTCCTTTTTTTTTTTTTTTTTTTTTTTTTACCGTTTCTCTTTCTCTTTTTTTCCCCATGATGCATGAGGACACATATGTAGCTGATGTACAATGGAGTATAACACTATTATTATTATTATTATTATTATTATTATATATATATTTTTTTCCCTTTCAGTTTGTCATGCAGAGTTGAATGCCATAATGAACAAAAATTCTGCCGATGTTAAAGGCTGTGTCATGTATGTTGCTCTGTTTCCATGCAATGAGTGTGCGAAGTTAATCATCCAAGCAGGTAAGGACTTGTGTTAAGCCCCCTTTATTAGCAGAAAATGCATATTACAGCCAGGAATGAATGTAGTGGCTCTTCTGTACCTGGATCCGTTTGGTCTTCAGTTCAGTTCCTCCTTTTTTTGGAAGATTTCCTTAATTCCTGTGAGAACTGTTGCTACCATACATTATTAACCATTTAAATCATCAGAATGAAAACTACTGTATAGTACGACTTACAAAAGATACTCGCTTGCTCTTCATTTGAGTAGCTTCATGTAGCGGACTGCTCTGGAAACCTTTCATTATATAAGGATATGTTGGCATTTGGAATTATCCATTTAGAAAACGTGCAAGTCTTGTTTGGCTGCACTAATGAAAGCTGGATATCTGGCTACAGCACAGTTATGCCTTCAATTATTTTTTTACATGCACTGTGTTTCAGCCAATGCTATACTCATGCTGTTTTGGACATGATGCTACTCTTTCTGCTTTTAGGCATTAAAGAAGTGATATACATGTCCGATAAGTATCACGATTCCCCAGAAATGAAAGCTTCAAGGCACATGTTTGATCTAACTGGTATCAAATACACGTAAGGATAAACCATTTTTAAATATTTCTGGTTTAAACAGACTTATTTAGGAAATATACAAATGCTCAACTATTATTGCTATTTGTGTTAAAGTTTTTGCTTTTGTGGAGCAGAGGAAAGGGCAGGGCAGTGATTGGCTGACTGCAGGACCTGGTGACTTGCTGTGTTTGAAGTTGACTGCCATTTGTGCTGACGATTCCTGCTGATACATGAAGTGGTTTTAGCTGAAACAGTGGAGGTGTTCAGCATCTGGTTTCAGAAGAAGCATTGTATGAAGTAGTGCAGTATGTGCTAATGGATGCCAACAAAAATGCTAGGCCATATATGATTTTGGGACTGGACCACATGTTGCACTCTGGATGCCACAGTTTGGGCACCAGTGACAGTCACATTGGCATAATCACAAACGCACATGAATAACAATCTACTAAACTAGTTCTTGTGTAGTCTAAAACTTCCAAGATGAAAGAACATCTTTAAACGTTGAAGAATCCTATTTGGCTGACGTAGGGTGCTTTGAAGAACAAGTACAGCAGGAGTAATCAGGAGAAGTCTTTGGGAGGGATCCAGTTCATAGCAATGTGCCTCCTGACATCACTGCAACGTCCAGCTGTGCACGTTGCCATCTAAAGGTTTGCTAGGTTCCGCTCTCCTCTATGGGGTGCCAGAGAAAATTAGCAGGCGTTCTAGTCATAAAGTGCTTTTGCCTGACCCATCCGGATGCTTTTTTCAATTCAATCCAATGTATCCTCTGTGGACTTTTTGCCTCTAGTTAAGAGGGTCATGTCGCCTTTTTTTTGTTCCATTTTTACTGCACAAAGTAAAAAATATAGATTTGAGGTTACAAAAACTTTTTTTTAACTTTTATGCTTAAGTTTTTTTTTTTTTTTTTTATGTAACTAGAATGAAAGAACTAGAAGGGACATTTTGCACAAAGGAAAAAAAAACTTCAGCTATGAAACCAACTCCTGGAGCTCAGTTGTTAGAAATGTTTTCTTTTCCTTTTATAATTTATGATCTCCGTTAGCAGGGAAAAAAAACACACACATTCTCGGCAACCCCATGTGTCTTTTTGTTTCAGTGTATTCCTTCTAAGGATTCTCTCTGCATGGGGCACTATAATTGGCTACACTGGAGAGCGTGAAGCCTAGGCAATGTGTCGTCCCCCCCTCTCATATCAATCTTGCAAAAGCAAACTAGTTTGGACATATAACTAACCTATATATATTTTTATATTTTTAGGAAATTTGTTCCCAAGAGGAGAAATATAGTCATTGACTTTGATTCGATCAATAACAGCAGACAGAGTCCAGCACCTTTGTGAAGACTTGGAAGTATTTCTAGTTACTGTCATATGATCCATCCTGACTTCGCAGCTTCTTGCTGGTGTAAGGATGTAGAGTCAGATGTTCTATATACCTACATAAATTGTCCCTGCTGCTTTTGTGTCTGTTACATTTACTGTAAATGCAGCCGCAATACACCAAATGGGGCAACATGGGTTTTGTATACATATGATGATGGCTTATAAGGACTTCCAAGCTGTTATTGAGTGGTTGTATTTATTAGGCTAAGATTTAAATCTGTCTTGTATCTAAAGGTTTCTTTTCCTGTAATATATTCCAATTTTTTTTTATTCTTTTTAAAATCTTTTTGTTTTTAGATTTAATTTTTTAGTCTTGTTCAGTATAGCTATCTCCTTGGATAAATACATGTCAAATGTTTGAGCTGGTAGATTTCACTCGTATAGATTATTTGTAATTAGTTTTTATTAAAAAATTGAATTATAAACTTGTCATGTCTGGGTTTGTTACTCTTAAACCCCTCCCGCCTCTGTAATACTCGGTCACACAGCTAGTAAAATTTGAAAGTCACTTGTCCATTGCATCCATTTAACCCGGAGCAAGGCAAAATTAAGGGGTGTATTCAATCTGGGGTCACGGCTGTCGAGCTTGCTCGACAGCCGTGACCCTGTCCCTGAATTTGCAGACGAGGTTCAATGTCCCACCTGCAGCGGGGCAAGAAGGGGGCGTGGTTGCTAAATGCTGCCGAAAGCTCAACACTTCCCTTCCCGGCTTGTAAAGTCGGGCTCGTTCTGCCGAGCACCCCTGTTTAATGCTGTTGAAGACAGCATTGAATAGGGCCCAGCGGCCACCTCCCCCGTCTGGGGGATGGTCGCCGGTGATTGAATACCCCCTTTAATCTCCTTCACAACAGTTGTCATTGTTGCATAATGCAGAGGAGATGCTGTTTCCCCCTAAAAGGTACACTTCCTGTAGCAATCTCCTAATTAATGTTTTGCATTGATTATACCTAAAGTTCAAATACATTTGAAGAAAGGCATATGATCCATTTGAAGACCTACATTTTCTGTCCCTTAACCAATGTTACAGTAAAGAAACCTTTACAATGTTTCTGGTGGGAAATGCATTCCAAATCATTGATGCATTTCTTCCCTATTGTTGGTCGGTATGGAATGCTCTTTACTTTAGAACAATCTTTTTGTATAGTACATAAATTTTTCCTCCTAATGTGAACATCCTAGTAGCTTACCATACCTGATGACATTTGCTGCCTAGATCACACTGCTTCGTACCTTGCTTGCTGCTAGCCTGCTAGTAAGTAACTTCCTCAAATGTACATTACTCGTTCTGTGCTACATTTACTCTAACAGATTTTCCGGGGTTTTATTGCAAAATCAGACACGCCTAATTACTAATCGGCTTATTTTAATATCCTCTTTACGATCTGGGGAGGAGATTACAATGCAAGTCTGTAAAAGAAAAGCACAAATGGGATGATGGCAATGCTCCTGACAGCTTACGATCTATAGGAGGGGGCAGACAGACAGGGATGATGCAAAGTGTTAGAGAATTAATTGGGAGTAGGTAATCCAGATGGGGAACAGGCTACAGAGGTTATCAGAGAAAAGTGGGTGGAGGGAGAGGCAGGTTAGATATGTATCTGGTGACAGAAGAGATGACCGTTGAATGAATTGGGGACTTTATTAACTGCAGCATGCAAGAATGATTTTTGGGTATGTTTTTTTAGTTGGAAGTGGCAAGACTGGGAGAGAGTGCAGTTTTTTTAAGGAGAGGGCAGTGACTTGTGAGATAGAAAAGATGGTGAGGTTGTCAATGGGTATTGAAATGTAGGCAGGTGGGAAGAAAAATCGTCTCCATCTTAAAAGCTGTACACATTGCGATTTTATTTTCTATTCAATCGGAATCGAATCGCATGGCACAGTGTTCAGTCTTCCCTGCACAGTCTATTTTTCTATTTGATTTCGATGTCATAGGGACGTGCATCAGGATTGAATGCAGCAGAAAACCGTTCGATTTTGACCTATGGGGCTTAAAGGCGTACACTATACACACGCATGCCCATACATTAGGACAAGTTGGATTCTGTTTCCCTTTGAGCTCCCACGGCAGCTTCCCTGGAGGACTCTCTTACGCTTTGCCACTTGTGCTATTTTTACATGCTATAAATTGCATGCAACTTCCTGGGAGCTGCAGGTGGGAGCAGGATAATTAAAAAGAAAACATACAGAAGAATGGGTGGTAGCTGATTGGCTGAGAGAGCTTTCTCAGCCAATCAGCAGCCGCTCATTCTTTTGCATTTGAGTTTTCAAATATCCTGCCCATCACCACAGGGGATACAGAGCAGGGAAAGAGTCTCCTGCCTGGTACTTCCCCGCTCTGCAGATAGGTGTGTGCCAGTGGTGCGGCACCAGTTGCACGCACCTATAGGAACCGTATCACATGCGATACATTGTGGGTGCTAAAAGCACCTGCGAGGTGCCACTGATAGCTGTACGTGATTTATCTTCTGTGCAGCCAGTCCAACCTCCAATCTGATGCGCACAGCACTGTGCATCGGATCAGATGTCATACACATGCAATTTGGGTGGACTTCGCTTGATTTCTCAGCCTGATCTGGTGAATTCGGGCTCAAATAGCATAGTGTATGGGGGCCTTTATGCTGGGTACACACTCTGCAATATTCTTTATACAGGGAAATTATTTACCATGACTATGTGCATGGGGGTATGCCAGATGTATATATTGCAGCTATATCTGTACATCTGGCTGTGTACGAGGGACCCGCTGACCAGGCCGTTAAATGGCCCCAGGAGAACTATTGGCAGTAATCTAAATGGGTTGGCAAATTTGTGCCCACCTAGTTGAGATGTCTGGACAGACATATCAGACTGGTAAGTACCAGTCTGCTGTACCAATTGGCTTCTTGGTCAGCGGATTCATCATTCGGTGTGTACCAAGCCTAAGTCTTTTTTTTTTTTCTGGCTATTTGCGGATCACTGTATTGTAGTATTTTTCTCTCCACAAATAAAACTTGTGAACAATGGGAAACTAATTTTGAAGATGTTCTATTTTTTGAGTGCTATTCAGGCACGTTAAAACTCTTTATATAAACCAAAAAGGGCAGGTCTAAGCTATGGGCTGTACCTTAAGTCTACTCAGTCAGTTTTATAATGTATACCTAGTCTTCCCAAATGTTGGCTGTGTGAACACACAACATTCTTGTGACGGGCTCTATGGCGGTGTGTGTTGTCACTGCAGTACAGGTCATACTGTTCTCCTGTAATATGGTCATTCACATGGGGTACATCTTGTGTGCCCATAGTAGAACATGGTTCTAATATGATTCTATCTTGGAAAATGGGAACTGTAAAGTATTGAGATCCTACTCAGAAGAAAATATGTCATAGTTTGAAGCTTGGCTTATTTTAGTGTATATAGAGGGTGCTATTTTACACTCTCTCCTGGGCAAACAAAGGGTGTGCAGAATTTAAATACCATTTTAAACAAAAAAAATCCCATCTCCGCTAACATTCTCATTGTTCTCTACGCTAACTACCGCAGGTTCTGTGTTAGAGGAAATGATCTCGTTCTATCAATAAACAGACTAAATGAACCGTAATCTGCCTCCTGACTTGTCTTCTAAAACACTTATCCTGTTAGATATTGTATGTGTCTTCAATAAAAAATAAAAAAAATGCCTCTGCTTTTCTATGTTACAAATTTTTCAAACGGAAAGATGTTTCCTTTGTACTTAATTCTAATCGTACAGTCTGTGTCCTGGAGGAAGAGAGGACATTAAGAACGGTGGAAAAAGTCAAACGCCTGTATAACAAATATTCTTTTAACTTGCTGCTGTTGGCATAAAATGTGGTTATTGGCTGCATAAAATTCAAGTCATTATAAAAAATAAGTACTTTTGTATATTTGCATATTCTCTTCATTGAGTAGAGAAATGAAGGGTGTAATGTTTGGAAAATAACATTCATCCCAAGTATCATGTCCATAGATGCTGTAGAAAAAAAGATTTAAGGTTTTGAACAAGTGTGCCACAATGTTCTGTAGTATTTATCATAGTGAGTAGCATTTAAAGGTAAGTGTGAGGTTATCAGACTCTCACAGTAAGACTGTAATTATTATATTTTATTAGGTGTAGTGATTAATGTACTTTTTAGTCCGTCTGTACTCTCTTGTTCTCTGTAGATGTTTCTATTCCCCATATCTGTGTGTATTTCCAGAACCATAGTATTAGACTGTAGATCAGATGCTGTTGCCCAAATAAGGTCAGACAGGAAATGTCCACAGGGGGTGATCCAATTCCCCTGCTATTTACAGGAAGGTTATGTCCACAGGGGGTAATCAGGACATAACCAAATTACCTTGTGATTGTTCCTCCTTATTTGCACTTCTTTGTGCATCTCTGGACTCTAGTAGACTCTGTGTAACCAGACCCAGCAGGGGGGCAGCAGCAGATGGACAGCTGTAGCTTGAAAGGGGGGATATACCTGACTCTTGAAGATAGAATTCCTTTATTCGTCTCACAATGGAGAAATTTCAGTGTTACAGCAAGGTTCAAGTCCACCAATCCGGACCAAGTGCAAACCCACTGATAGTTAAAGCGACGTGGGAATTTAGAAGGTTTTAAAATGACTTGTACACATGCCAGTTTTTTATGTTAGTTGCAATCCTGGCGGAGAGGTCATACTCTGCCACTGGATCTTGTGGAACACGTCGTTTGCCCTGGGTGGGCATCCTACTACGCTCTGGTGTGGAGCGTCCGGTGCTGAGTGGAGTTATACAGGTTTCTGCTATCACTGCTGTGTGGAATAAGTGATAGTTTTGTGATTTGAAACTGTGATGCTACAAGGACTTGAACTTCTACCTGGATGTTTATATGCTACATTTTGCCTCTTGTTCCTGTCTTTATCTACTTGTGTGTGCTATGAAAAAATAAACCGCATTTTGGTTTGATCTGCTCGGTGTCTGAGTAATTGAGGAACCTCGTATCTTCACATTTGGCAGCAGCGACAGTGGGATCATTCAGACACCAACCATCGAGCACAGAGAACAGAGGATCAGACCATATGTAAGGAAACGGAAAATGCTGTAAGGTGAAGTCCAGCAAGTGAGCAGGTGACAGTCCTGTGAAAGGTAAAATGTTTCCAAGGAAAGAAAATCGATGCCTCAAGACCCCTGGAGCAGAGGAGCTCAGGGATGGAGGTTCTTCAGTGTATCGGCAGGCTGGGAAGCCGGATCTGTTATTTATTGTCAGAAAATGCAGTATATCTGGGAGTACTGGGAAGAATCTCAGCAGATGATCAGCGGGTGGAGAGTATCCAGCACACCAGATAAATTGTGTTACCTAGGGGATGCATTCCTGCACTGTAAAGGTGAGGCCACCTCGTGGAATCTGCTGGGGGAGCCAGAGTTTGTAGAATTTACAGAAGAAGTGATTGCTACAGTGACACAAATGCTACAAAGAGGTCAATATTCTGAGGCTGAAGGACAAGTCGAGAATAAACTGATGCCCCAGATAGAGCTAGTGGAAAGGTCCAGAAGGGGGCTACTGCAATCTGGGCAGACAACCGAGGGGTCTGCCACAGAATTATTTGTTACCACGAGAGAAGGGTTGTTTTTAGGGGGGCCCCTAACTGCCCTTGAAGAAATGAATATGGAGGAGTTGATAGCAGAATGTCAGCTGCGAGCTATACCCGTCCAATCCTTCACGTGCAGGGAAATCATCCAGCAGATCCTTCAAGATCAGGAAGATCCTACAAAAGCATTTACCGATTATCGGGCATGGATCCTCAATTTCGGTGCACAGCTGAGTGTGGGAACAATTGGAGTGTCTGGAGGAGTGCTTTATTGTGGCAGAGGCGATTGATCACGGGCTCCTGGACACCCCAGCATGGCGAGACCAGTGTCGCAGGGTGGCTGATGAAAGGCACCGCCTGCAACAGCTTCTCCCACAGCCTAGGGAAGAAGCTGCTCAGTGTTCTATACAGGGGGAGGTTATCCCCAAAGTGAAGGAAGTGTGGCCTCTGATCCAGGCACCCCAGGAGGAGCTGCACTACAGCTTCCCTTTTGCTGAGGTGAAAGATGGAGAATTATTAACCTGCTGCCAGGGGATCTATGAGGACTGCGTCCAAGAGGAGATCACCGTGGTTAGAGGAGTATTCGCCAACATCCAGGCCACAAGCATACCAGTCACAGATGACGTCTTGTTTAAGGCTGCCCAGCATATTCAGCTGGGGAAGGAGGTTATCCAGGAGGCGGAGGTGTGCGCAGAAGTAGCTGCAGGTGAGAGACTGGCTTTTGAGGGGACAGTGCTGACATGGCCTGGTCTGCAGCCACCCACTGAATTGTTCCTGATGGAGGGTCCCTCCTCAGCCCTGGGCATTGAGACCAAATGCTGTACTAAAATTTGCCATGCCCCTAGTTTGGTTTTGAGGGAGGAAGGATGTGACAGAGTGGCAGAAGTGCCACGATATTGGCCTGCTGTTTGGCAGCTGTTCTTTGTGCAAGAGGGGGAGGTGGAAAGTGCTCCCTGCCCCATTGTGCCAGAGGCAAAAGTATTAGTACACCCTATAGGTGTGCCCAGTGTAAAAGTTTACAATGTTGCAGAGGGGGGGTACCCAGCATCCGAAGAAGAGGAATTGCTAAATCCCTTGTTAGTTCAAATGTATAACTTAGATTGTAATATTGCCCTTGCTGGTTCTGCAAACCAGCCGCCTTTTACAAGATGGGTTTGGTATGATGTCACACTGTGGGACTCAGGTGGTACATCCAAACCCCAGATTCTCTGCTCTGCATCCCAATGCTCCAGATTCCTGAACAACTTGGTATAGGGACTAAATAGTAGGGGAAGGAATGTGAGGTTATCAGACTCACAGTAAGACTGTAATTATTATATTTTTATTAGGTGTAGTGATGTACTTTTTAGTCCGTCTGTACCCTCTTGTTCTCCGTAGATGTTTGTATTCCCCATATCTGTGTGTATTTCCAGAACCATAGTATTAGACTGTAGATCAGATGCTGTTGCCCAAATATGGTCAGACAGGAAATGTCCACAGGGGGTGATCCAATTCCCCTGCTATTTACAGGAAGGTTATGTCCACATTGGGTAATCAGGACATAACCAAATTACCTTGTGATTGTTCCTCCTTATTTGCACTTCTTTGTGCATCTCTGGACTCTAGTAGACTCTGTGGAACCAGACCCAGCAGGGGGGCAGCAGCAGATGGACAGCTGTAGCTTGAAAGGGGGGATATACCTGACTCTTGAATCCACCAATCCGGACCAAGTGCAAACCCACTGATAGTTAAAGCGCCGTGGGAATTTAGAAGGTTTTAAAATTACTTGTACACATGCCAGTTTTTTATGTTAGTCGCAATCCTGGCTGAGAGGTCATACTCTGCCACTGGATCTTGTGGAACACGTCGTTTGCCCGGGGTGGGCATCCTACTACGCTCTGGTGTGGAGCGTCCAGTGCTGAGTGGACTTATACAGGTTTCTGCTATCACTGCTGTGTGGAATAAGTGATAGTTTTGTGATTTGAAACTGTGATGCTACAAGGACTTGAACTTCTACCTGGATGTTTATATGCTACATTTTGCCTCTTGTTCCTGTCTTTATCTACTTGTGTGTGTGCTATGAAAATATAAACCGTATTTTGGTTTGATCTGCTCAGTGTCTGAGTGATTAAGGAACCTCATATCTTCACAGTAAGTTCTACCCCATAGAACAATTTTAGGTAGAATTTCATACGCAATGCAATGTGGCAGAATATTATTGCAGTCTGTATAGACCGTTTTGCAGGTCCCCAGATACCTTTCCATGAAATTCTCATTGTACCTGCCAAGATTAGCTTTTTTTTCACCATAAACGCAGTATATTGTTAATCGTCAACATATTGCTGCCAAGGTATCATCACAGCACAGCAGCCATCTGCAAATCTGACAGATCAGGTGGAATGCTTGTCCCCAGAGAAGTAATATACAGTGGGTTTGTATATCCATTCTGCTAAGCGGCATCTTGGATGTCAGTAGGTAAAAGATCAAATCTAGGGGAGAATGGGACAGCAATATTCATGATCGCGTTAATTAAGTTCACAATTTCTGACAAAAAAATGGACAGAGGCTGAAACAGTGCTACCATTCATGAAAAAAATGTACCTTCTGAGTTACAGTTGTGCCAACAGCTGGTGGGTATATTAGGATCCATCTTATGTAGGTGGGTGGAAACAAAATACTAGATGTAAAGTGATTTGAAAGTATTCTCTGTAATACGCACACAGAGAGCCAGATCCCACACAACTGGATTTCCTTCCGCCGGGTCAGCTACCAAGCAAACTCATTTGGGTCCTTATGATCAGAAGAGGTCTGCAGTTTGGAGTCGAGTAGGCATGTCCAAACTGCCCTCCAGCTGCTGTGAAACTACACATCCCAGCATGCCTTGCCACAGTTTTAGCATTCCCTAATAGTAGTTTCACAACAGCTGGAGGGCCATAGTTTGGAAATGCCTGGAGTAAAGTATGGAAACCAGGTCCTTGGTGGAAGCTTGTCTGAGGCACAGAGATTCACATGTTGGGCCAAATGTAATTAGGTGTGATTTTTTTTTTTTTGTTTGTTTGTAATGTGTGATTTTTTTTCTGGTAAAAAAAAATGGCCAAAATTGCATGTTTACTGTAGTGTGCGAATTGTGGTAAAGTTCGTACATTTTGCCACAACCTACAAATCGCATCCAGATGTTTCCCCATTAAAAAGTATACAACTCACAAAATGTAATTAGGTGCGATTTTCTTTTTATTTTTTCCAATCGCACCCTAAACATTCCCAAAAATTGCCAGAAAATTAGACCTGGTTCTGAATGGCGAGTTTGACACATCCATGCCCAGGTCATTGAGATATGCATGATTCTGTCCAAAAAAGTGTCTACATGTAAATTAAATAAAAAAATGGCATGGGGTCCTCCCTGAGCATAACCAGCCCCGGGCTCTTTGAGTCGGTCCTGGTTTCCCAAATACGGGGGAAAAAGTGATGGGGTCGTGTGGGTGGCGTGCGGTGTCTGGTGGACTTGCAAGGCTGTGACATTTGCAGTCTTGCAAGTCAACCAGAATAAGGTCCTTAGTAACCACATGCTGTGTGTATTAACTGAAATCTGCCTTTGTTCTTTCACTCACCCTTTTTGCCAACAGTGTTGCTTTCATGACTGTTATACGGATGTTGTCATGATTCTTTTATTGAAGATCTATGGATGTGATACAATTTCCTTCACACATGACTATCAAAGGATGGTTTCTGTATGCCCATGCTATTCCACCGCTGATTGTGTTTGAAATTGGTGTACTGTAGGTTGTATAATTCACATCAATTTTCTCACAAAGAACCTTACAGTAAGCGATACCTTTACTGAGGCATTAAGCATTGACATGTAGTACTCCATTTCGGAGTGGCCCTTCATATACAGTGATCACAAATACACGCTTAGGCGCATATTTTACCCTATATTGCTCCCCGGGGGACTCAGTTTTAGAAACTGAGTGGGTCCCAGGGGATGCACTTTGCTGTGGCAATCCTGGTTTGCCAGGGAGCTGTATATGCACTGCCAGGCAGAAGGAGAGAGGAGGAGCAGCGTCACCCAGCCAGGGAGAGGAGGAGCAGCGGTGAGGGAGACTTGCAGGAGAGGCTGGTGCCGATGCTGGTAAAAGGAGACCTGCCTCTTCTCTACCATCACCTTGCCCCATCACTTCATCTCACAACCCATCACCTCACCCCCGTCACCTCACACCCTTCGTCACTTCTCCCCTTCTTGCCAGACATCACCTAACTCCGTTTCACCTCGTCCCTGAAACCACACTCCTCGTTATCTCATCACCTCACCACATCACCTCGCCCCCATCACCACACTCCTTCATCACCTTACACAACAGGGATACGGTCATTGGGTCACCACCAAGTAGGTTAACAAGCATTAGGTCGACATGGAGATAGGTCGCCATGAGTTTAGGTCGACAGGGTCATTCGGTCTTCATGGGTTAGGTCAACATGGGTCATTAGGTCGACATGTTTTTTTAAAAACTTTGTTAATAAAATAGTGTGCCCGAAGCATGGCGAGTGCAGCGAGCTATGCGAGTGGACGCGGTGGTACGTTTTGGTGTCCATGTCAACACGACATATGCCAATAGGCGATATTTCATGCCCTACCATCCACTAGGGCATGGTCGGAGAATAAAATAATGTGCCAAGTGTAGCGTGGCACCGTGCCCAAATTGAGGGGACGCGTGTTAATGTTGACTGTGTCGACATAAGGTTAAAAAAAATATATATATATAGCTCATTTACCTGAAACCTGTGACAGCTGCCCCTTTAATACTAATTTAGGTGCTGTGTTTGGGATGGTCTCACCTTTAAAAGCCATCAGTTACTTGACAGTTGAGCTTTAACCCAGAAAAAAAACACATGTTCATTTTAGCTATGATGTGCAATCAGTTGCCAGGTTCCCATGAAAACCAGTTGTTAGTGTAGGACTTGCAGTGAAATGGGGTCCCTTGGCGATGGGCTGCAAGCTTAAATGCATTGATCAATTCGTGAACTAAAACCCCATTATTTATTTAATTGATGATTTGTATGTTAAGGTGAGTTAGTTTGTTGTAGTGAGTGCTGGACCCCATGTTTGTATTTGCTAGAGTGTGTGGTCACAGGACACTGCACCCCATCGTGGGAAGCGGGTGCTGTTTGCACCCCATTCTTAGGAATGGCGAGTGTCTTGGTACTTCTGTATCTAACTATCTATCTATCTATCTATCTACATAGCACAAGGTCCGGCGGCACTCAGAATTCAATAATACAGGAAAACAGCCAGAGGCAATGTTCTTGGCAGAACATTGCCTCTGGCTTTTTTCCTGTATTATTGAATTCTGAGTGCCGCCAGACCTTGTGCTGTGTGGGACCTGCTGGTTCCTAATTTGCGGATGGGAACAGGAGGAGTACAGCGTTATAGTGAGTGCCAGAGCCCATTGACTATATATATATATATATATATATATATATATATATATATATATATACGTTGACTTTTTCACTGTTGACCTTACACATGTTGACCTAATGACCCTGTCGACCTTTAGTCATGTCGACATTTGTGCATGTCTACCTTAACTCATGTCACCCTTAAGCCATATTGACCTAGTGGTGTTGACCTAATGCTTGTCTAACAACTTGTTGTAGACCAAATGATCCATACACACACACACACAACATCACCTCACTCCCTCATCACCTTACACAACATCACCTCGCCCTCCCGTCACCTCACTCCCTCATCACCTTACAATGTCACCTCACCCCCTTTATTTGCTCTCTCTCTCTCCCCGACACCCTTTCTGTTTCTCACTTTACTCATTCTTTTGCTCTTTCTAAGAGGCATTGCATTAACAGTAGTGGGGGAGGGGTTGCTCAAAAGCATTGTTACGGAACCCATAAACAGTGCAGTAGGACCCCAACTTTAAAGAGAGGGGTCCACGGAACCCACATTTTTTTTCACTGAGTGCGATCATTGATATATCCTGAACATACAACCACTCAGTGAAGGAGCCAGTAACCGATGGGGCCCAGGTGCAACAATATGCTTTGAGCCCCCTCAATTCTAGTGGATAAGAGTCACCATCTAGTGGATGACCACCATATAATACAGGCAGGGCCTTAACTAAGGTGGTGTGCAGTGTGCCACAGCACACATCACTGCAGGGTAAGGGGCACTGTTGGCAGCACTTGTCAATTATCTGTTTTAATTACTTTCTCTTGTAACTTACATCACTAATATCATACATATCATACATTTCACAGCTCAGCTAAACTGTCCTTTGTAACATTTCCAGATGCTGAGATACAGGATTTGAACCCATCGCCTGTGGCATTGCTGTGGATTTTATATAAACAGATGGAGCAGCTCTCATTAGAGCCACTTGCCCCCACTGGCCTACGCCATACACCCAGAATGGGGTGCATGAGACGCTCGTGCACCCCGTTCTCGGCAATGTATCTATACATATACAGGGGGCTCAACACTCACCATAAACTAAAGCTGGCCATACATCTACAGATCTATTGTCAGATTGGACTGATGGGAATAAAATCCTGGTAATGGATGAGAGTAAATGACAGTTGACCATTTGCTTTGAAATGCTGGAAAACTAGGTTTTTGTTCCAACCAGCCCAATCTGACAAACGATCTGTAGATGTATGGCCACCTTAACTCACCTTAATATACCAATAATCAAATAAATAATGGGGTTTTAGTTTATTAATTAATCAATACATTTAAGCTTGCAGCCCATCGCCAAGGAACCCAATTTTACTGCGAGTCCTACACGGTTTCGTTCTTTGCAACCAATGGATACGAAAAAATGGACTGGATTCAATTATGAACAATGAACAGTGTAATCTATAGATTAAAAAATGGAGAGAGAAAGTACAAACAAACTGATCCTACGGTAACTCGTATAGGCTGTTTGAAATATTACTATTAGGAGTTGATATCCACAGCAGTGCATAAAGTGGCACCCCTGATGTGACCATCCACCGGGGTGAAATAGCCTTGAGATATCTGTAGTTGAATATTGCATGCAGGGGCAGCTGAACCTCAGAAGCACATATTAAGGAGGAGACTGTTGCCTTCTATATCGGAGTGGTAACTATAACCTGCCTCAGTTTTCAAAACCGGAGAAAACCCACGCAAGTACGGGGAGAATATACAAACTCTGCACAGTTAGGGCCATGGTGGGAATCGAACCCATGACCTCAGTGCTGTGAGGCAGTAATGCCAACCATTACACCGTCAGTAATGCCCAGTACTGTTTGACTAACCATTACGGCATGATTTCACTTGCATAATCAACTAACTGCAGTAATTAACTGCCTTCCTCCTATTTCTCTGCAGACTGACAATATTAATAAAATTCCATTGTGCTTTGCAATAGGTAATAAATAAGAAATCCCCTTATGTAACGCTGACTATCTTTTTACTTTGAATCCCAGGATCAGCTATACATGCCACATTAACATGATATAATAGTAAGATTTTTACTAAAATGTTTATATATGAAAAAGTAACATACAGACATAAAATATTGTCATTATTACGTGTTGCAATAAACCATTATCAATGAATAACAAATTCTGGGGTTGGTGGATGTTCAAAAATGAGGACCAAAGGTAAAAGTTAAAGCCAAATACCCAGTCACCTTTATTATGAGTATTTTTTAAACCAATTTTCAGGTACTGAAATCCCAGGATTTACTATCCCTTTGTAATGGATATGACCCTGCTTCCTAGCAGTAGCACAGGCTTAAGATAGATTTTTGACAACTAACAAATGGTAATGTGTCTCAAAATGGCAAGACCGAGCCAGTGAGTACATTATTCTATGCTTTGTAGGTCATGGCACACTTTGTATTGCTTATTTTAAGGTGAAAAATAATTGGCACTTACATTTTTAAGCTTAAATGAAATTTAACCCCTTTTAGTTTTCATTTTCAGTTGACTAATAACCAAAATCAATGTTTGTATCAGTTGATTTTCATATAAAGATTCCTAAAGCTAAAGAAGCCATAACTGAACCTAAATCTGCAAACATTTCCATAAATGTGCAACATTTCTCTCACACCCTTCTCAGTGTTATATCATATTTTTCAGAAAACATTCCTCTATTTTCATGTA
Source organism: Crinia signifera (assembly GCF_055691185.1). Classification (NCBI taxonomy): domain Eukaryota; kingdom Metazoa; phylum Chordata; class Amphibia; order Anura; family Myobatrachidae; genus Crinia; species Crinia signifera. Next base: position 94,797,633 of record NC_139217.1, read on the forward strand.
ATCACCGCACCAGCAGTTGTCATTGGTGCTCATAAATATCAAAGACTTCTTCATTCTCTTGCCCAAAGCAAAATTCTTGGCTGTGTTTGGAAGAGAAGTAAAAAAAAAAAAGAGGTATCCCGCACTCTTGTGCATCTCTTGAGAAATGAGCTTTTATTTATAGTTCAATTAATTGAACAAGGCTCTGATGTTATAGTGTTATAAACAGAAAAGGAAAGAAATAGTCAATGATAGTGGGGTACTAATACTTTAAAGTGTGGTCATAATCAATATTATCTAAGTAGCGCATAAAAATGCATCTCGGTAGCTAAACAATACACTAACACAGCATGTTAAGACCAAAATAAAAGCAGCATAAATAACATTTCAGCCTGCATGAGAGAAATATTATATTATTGATAACCGATTCCACATCAGTAGAACATCGCAGTACAGAGTTTAGCAACCATTCTAAGCACTAATCCTTCATTTCTCTATTACATTACAGGGAGATGATGTTAGTCAGTGTAAGGTCATAGGCACATGTTTATATTAGTATATCCGCTTCATTATGTCTTTTTAAAGGAATTAAGGAAAACTGGATACTATAGACCACTTCTCTTTATTGAGGAATAGTGAATGTATGGACAGGTACTTGGACATATGTATGACTGTACAGTAAATAATGTTGCAATAATGTCCCTGCTCTTATATCTGGCCCTACACATGGAGAGATTTGTGTCAGAGATTCATAATGGGAGATTAAGCATGAGAGATTCAAAATCTCTCACATAAAGTGTTTAGGTGACTTTAGGGAACGTTTTCTTGGACCCCAAAATATGTGGAGAAAAGGAGTAGGGTTCCCCTGTATTTTGGAAACCAGGACCGGGCTCTTGGACCTGCCCTGGTTTCCAAAATATGGGGGACAAAAGGAGTAGGGGTTCCCTGTATTTTGGAAATCATCACCAGGCTCAAACAGTCATCAGGGTAATGCCACAGCTGGTGTCCCTGGTGCCCCTGGTGGTGGGCGCCAGGCTGATGGTGACTATTAAAAACATTGGTGGCCAGTGGCTTTAAACACACATTGGTGGCCAGTGCACCTTCCCCCCCAAACATTTAACGTAGGTGCTATAGTGTCCCCCCCCCAAACATAAACATTGGCGATATAGTGGGGTTCCCCTCCTGTATCCCTTCCCAGCTGAGCCATGCGTTACACCTCTGCTGGGACTTGTAGTAATGTAGTATAATTGTGATTATGTAAAATTGCTCAGAAAGTGGCTGAATATTACTCAGTGTGTAGGGCCCATTACTCCTTAAATCCATGCTTAATGGTCTATTATACTGTAATGACTCCTCCCTTTATCTCCCATGCATTTTATTCAGCTACCGTTAGATAAGAAATCCAGCTAATTCCTTCAAGCTCTCTAACTGCCAAAATCTCCAAGTAATACTAATTATGGTCAGGGATCTGACTTTCAAAACTCATTTCATGTACTAAGTGATTAGTCACATACTTATCCTCAGGGCAGATATTCTTGTTGCACTTGTGTTGTGGAGCTGATGCATAGATATTACCATGTATGATCTTGCCAGCTGACCACATCTCCTCCTGTCATAATGATTTCTTACTTTAGCTGTTTCTGGCAACCAATCTGTTACCTGCAGCACCTATGTAAACCCTTCCTCTTTATCAACTCACTGTCAAATCAACAAGTCACATTTATGATTCCCTGGTTCCTGATCTGCAGATAATCAGCAATGTACGCCTGAAAGCCCTGTGTGCTTGCTGAAGCTCTTTACTGATTATCAGACTATTCTGAGTTTCAAACGATCTGCCCTGCTGGATTATTTAGCTCAATTCTACAGCCTTGTTTATTTGCCGGATGCTGAGGATATTACCACTGACTGGGTATGTTATTCTTCGGCCTGGGAGCCGGGAGCGATGTTTGAGCGAGAGATGCTGGTACTTCGGCGTGGTAGCCGGGGATACTGGTACTTCAGCCTGGGAGCCGGGGATGCTGGTACTATGGCCTGGGAGCCCAGAATGCTGGTACTTCGGCCTGGGTACCAATGGTAGCAATCAGTATGAGAATCGATGGTGACAATTGGATTGTGAACCGATGGTGAGTTGTTGGCCTAGGAACCAGTAGTGACCTTTGCTGGTGATAGCTGGATGTGGCACAAGCTACTTCAATAGGAAGCTTCAGGTGGAATAAACTGGAATGCATACCCTCCAACATGACCCATTGCATTCGGTACACAATGCTCTGTTCCTGGACTTCCCTCTTAATGTATGAGTGCCGTCACCTGAGTTGAAACAGGTGATGGCAATCATACATTAAGAGGGAAGTCCAGGAGCGTTGTGTACCGAATGCAATGGGTCATGTTGGAGGGTATGGGAATGTAGTCTGGCAGCTGGGGAGCTAAACAAAATGCTAATCAGTAGCAGCAACAGGTCACAGGTGCAGGCTAACGCTGGAGCAAGGGTTTGCCTGAAGCCTAGAATTCAGTGTTCTAGCGTGGTTAAGAAATCTGGTTCTAGTCCAGCTCAATATTCTGGTTCCAGTCCGGTCAAATCATCTGGAATCAGTCCATAATATGGTTCTTGTCTGTAATCCTTGTTCTAATCCATAATACAGTTCCTTTCGAGTCATCTAGTACCAGAACAGCTCAGTATTCCCATTCTTTTCTGACTCAGTATTCTGGTTCCAGTCTAGTCAAGTCATCTGGTTCCAGTCCAGCACTCAATGCAGATCAGCATTCAATTTCCAATCTGGTTCAGAATTCCAGTAAAAGTTCGGTCTGGTTATCTGGTTCTTGGCCCAGTGTGATCCACACTAAAGATACACATGGAGAACACAGGAAATAATATTTGGATGGAAAATAATATACTGAATTCATTTTTAACAATTACTACTACACTGATGTATTATCTGCTCAGTGACATGTGGGGAGGAGCCACATCCAGGTAGCAGACATAGCACCATGGTAAGACTGCTGCAGCTGGTTCGCCTCCATCCCAGCCCGCCCATTCTGTACAAAGTAGCCAATAGTCAGCTCTGTGTACAGTTCAATTGAATCAGTGGGGAATTTTCTGTGTCATGGCCGCCCACGCCGCCGCTGCAGCTGACTCATTGTGCCGGGCGGCACCCACACAGACTCCACTGCCGCTCGCTCCCCCAAGCGGCACCGGGGTCTGCCTTACAGTAGTTATGCCACTAACTGACAAGAATTCACACAATGACAGCAGGCCTGATGCAGGAACTTGTAGTGATATCACTGCCAACATACTTCCCAAGCAGGCTTATACTACACAACATGATACCCAATGCAAAGCACTACATATAGCAGGGATCACAAGTTAAAGTAAGACACACAGTATGGCTGTCACACTACAGGATCCCCAATTCATAGTAACACACAGTTGGAATAAATCCCGGGTTCATAGTATGCTTCACATTAGAGCCCTTCTATCTACAGTATGCCACACAGTAGTAGAATATTGCTCCTTATAACACATTATTCCACACAGTATTGCATCTTGGTGGAAGATGTTGGGTGTATGGGTGCATGCTACTATATATATATATATATATATATATATATATATATATATATATATATATATATATATATATATATATATATATATACCGTATATACTCGAGTATAAGTCGACCCGAATATAAGCCGAGGCACCTAATTTTACAACAAAAAAAATGGGAAATTGTATTGACCCAAGTGGGACCATCACTCGAGTATAAGCCGAGGGGGGGCTTTTTCAGCATAAAAAATGTTCTGAAAAAGTAGGCTTATACTCGAGTATATATGGTATATATATATATATATATATATATATACGAACCAAAGGAGACCGGCACTCCTAGATAGGGCACAACTGACTCCGGTGCGCATCCAATAGATAAATACACAGTCCAGAACGGATGTCACTCGGAGATTTAGCAATCAACAAAGAATACGCGACAACTGTATGTGGTCAACGTTTCAGGGGATTAGCCCTTTTATCAAGACCTGAATAAACAGAGTGAAACAGCCAATATAAATAGAATACAAAACTTACATAATCCAGTGCGCCCATCACCGTGATCGCAGCCCGTACGGGTCCGGTGACGTCATCACTGCGCACCCGCAGTGACAAAACGGCACCTCCCCCGGGGGCGCGGTTACCGACGTGTCTCCCAAGTTGTTATGGCAACCGTAGTAGTGTACAGGAACACTGTGCGTATTCCCCCATTGAGAGAAATCCTGCCGGCGTCAGACTGCAACAGCAGTGACTGCCGTAACTCATCAGGGTACTGCATCTTCGGTAATAGCGCCAACACTGTGGAGAGACACAGAGGGTATATCAATTAAAACACCCAAGTGAAGCATATGTTAAAAATAGGTAAACACATATGCGAAAAAACATAAAAAAGTTGACTAGGCGACACAATGTCAGTCGATGTGTCGACCAAAAGCAGAACAACACTAATAAATGTCCAAAACTGTGGAAAAAATTAAATGTTAGCAGGGGAACATGACAGATAGAACAATATCAGACTGAGCTATTAAAGGAAGGATGAAAACGACAGCAATTCATTAAGTCCTTTGGGGTGTACTGTCTGTAAAGCATGTATCCAGTAGGTTTCTCTTTGTAGAAGGACACGTCCTCTGTCTCCGCCTCTGTTATTGGGTGGAATGTGGTCGATCATTTTGAATTTAATACTGGATAGACTGTGCTTAGCGTCCCTCCAGTGTCTGGCCACTGGTTGATCAGCTGTCTTACCCTCCAGAGCAGCACGGATGTGTGATTTATGAAGGGCAAATCTCTCTTTCATCTGACGAGTTGTCTTTCCGATATATCTCATGTCGCAGGGGCATTTGATTTGATATACAACGTACTTGCTTGAACATGTGAGAGGAAATTTGATGGCGAATGCTTTGCCAGAATGGGGGTGAAAGAACTTATCGCCAGTTTCCATCGAACTACAGGTGGAACATCCCATGCACCTGTAATTACCAGGTTTGCGAGTTAAGAAGTGCTGAGGTTTGGGCAAAGACCAATTCGAAATGTCATTGTGTACCACAATGTCTTTTATGTTCTTACTTCTGCGGTAAGACGGGAGAAGTTGGGTCTCCTTTAGGGCTGGTAGCGAAGGGTCCTGCGTCACGATCGGCCAGATAGATTTGGCTTTTGACATGAGTTGAGTACTGGATGTTGTATATTCCTGAGTCCAAACAATATTGTTCTTTTGGGCTTGTTGTGCTTTAATAACCAGAGCTTCTGTTCTGGAAATTGCTAGGGCTTTGGTTTTAGCTGCCGTGAGAGTTTTCCTGTGGAAACTCGCAAACCTGGTAATTACAGGTGCACGGGATGTTTTTTTTTATGTTTTTTCGCATATGTGTTTACCTATTTTTAACATATGCTTCACTTGGGTGTTTTAATTGATATACCCTCTGTGTCTCTCCACAGTGTTGGCGCTATTACCGAAGATGCAGTACCCTGACGAGTTACGGCAGTCACCGCTGTTGCAGTCTGACGCCGGCAGGATTTCTCTCAATGGGGGAATACGCACAGTGTTCCTGTACACTACTACGGTTGCCATAACAACTTGGGAGACACGTCGGTAACCACGCCCCCGGGGGAGGTGCCGTTTTGTCACTGCGGGTGCGCAGTGATGACGTCACCGGACCCGTACGGGCTGCGATCACGGTGATGGGCGCACTGGATTATGTAAGTTTTGTATTCTATTTATATTGGCTGTTTCACTCTGTTTATTCAGGTCTTGATAAAAGGGCTAATCCCCTGAAACGTTGACCACATACAGTTGTCGCGTATTCTTTGTTTATTGCTAAATCTCCGAGTGACATCCGTTCTGGACTGTGTATATATATATATATATATATATATATATATATATATATATATATATATATATATATATATATATATATATATATATATATATACGTATGACAATTGTATCTGGCACTCCCTGTTGCTGATAGGTGAAGCTGCCCTGGTGTCCTCCTATGAGCAGGATGTCTCCTGCCCTAGTATTTGGGAAGCAGAGACGGGCGGCACTCAGGTGATGGTGAACTAAACCAAGAGGGTTTATTTGTGCATACAGGCAACGTTTCGGGGCTGCGCCCCTTTCTCAAGCCAAACGACAACACTGCACTGTCTTGTTGTCGTTTGGCTTGAGAAAGGGGCGCAGCCCCGAAACGTTGCCTGTATGCACAAATAAACCCTCTTGGTTTCGTTCACCATCACCTGAGTGCCGCCCGTCTCTGCTTTATATATATATATATATATATATATATATATATATATATATATATATATATATACTCGACCTGTATATATAAAATGAAGATACAAGTGTGGCACTCCAGACAATAGCTCAGAGAGTAATCAGACGGACACAACAGTGTTATCAACATTTCACCGTGACGTCAACGTTGTCGTGGCTTCCCGGGCGTGTCTGACACGCTTAGCACTGATTCTGGGGGGATATAAGGTAAGACTTTCACTGTTGTTCTTTATCCTGACGAAATTTCTGATAATAGAAAAGAAACCTTGATAACACCGTTGTGTCCGTCTGATTATTTTCTGAGCTATTGTCTGGAGTGCCACACTTGTATCTTCATTATATTTTCCTGTTTGGATGTGGGGGCACCGGACCAAGTATCCAGACTTTTCACACAGTGCTGTGTCATCACTCTGATATACTGATATAGCGAGTGCCAGAACCTATTGGTGTGTATATATATATATATATATATATACACCAATAGGTTCTGGCACTCGCTATATCAGCGTTACTTGTCCTGTTGCCATCCGCAACTAGGAGGCACTTGAGTATGCCCTGATGAAATTAAGTTAAAGTTATTGAAAGGTTGGCTGTGTCTTTCTTGTGTTAATCCCGAGTGCCGCCGGATGTTGTTGTATTGGATGTCAGAGGGTCATCTTCCGTGCAATCGATGGAAATTCGTGACAATTATCACTACAACAGAAATTATAAAACTATACCCATTTAATGTTATTAAGAACACTAACATATAGGCTTATCCAATATGTTCAGCAAATTACTTCCGTTATTACAATAGCAATAAGATAATTTGTAAAATTTATCGCTTGCTCAATATATCATAAATATGCACTGTGTAATATAGTAATCATTAAAAACAGGATAATTCAAGATTCTCATGGGAGCCATGGTATGGAATATGAAGGTGCAATCAGCCTCTCTTTATAGAAGCAACTTATTCTGTTCTCCCCGAGACAGGAGTGTGTATATGGTCTATCAATTTATTTTTTTTAATGTAGCCAAAGAATTACAAGAATTATTTAATTGCTTTTGTGCACAATGAGAATCTTGGATAATCCTATTGTTTTATGATTACTATATTAACTTGTCCATTGTTACTATATATTGAGCTAGTGATATATATTGCAAATTATCCTATTCTTATTGTAATAGCAAAAGTAATTTGCTGAACATATAGGAAAAGCGTTTACAGTGCTACTATTCTTCATGGCATTTATAATGTATATATTATCGCACTGCGTTTTTGTTTTTATCCTGGTTACGGTTGTTACTAATTTCCATAGCTACCAGAGGATGATCCTAACATCTAGTGAACGCAATGCATTATGATATGTGTGTGCCTGCTACCTTGTGTGGCCTGAACTGGGTGACATGTATTAAGGAGGTAAGCATGTTCTTTATCTATATCTCTGACAAAAAAATGTAATTAAACATTTGAACTATAAGTTGATGTGTCATAATTGATGGGTATCTGTGATAAAGATTTGGGGTGCCTCTCACCCAGCATCTGTATTTGGAGGCAGCTGTGACTTCTCAGGAGGGCACACACATTATTACTTTAATTATATTCAGTGGAGTGCCTGTGTCACACTTGATGGCAACTGTACAAAAGGCATATGATCATGTTACGCATAAGGTTATGGATCAGTCCAAGTAAAGAGATTCAGAGTGCTGGCAGAATGAGAGGACCACAATTTAGGCTGCTATTGTTCCTCCTGTTCCTCCCAACCAGGCGCTTGATGAGATGAGCTTGACACCTGGAGTGCTCTGCAGGGTCTTCACTGTCTAGGTGCCGGATGGTGAGCAGAACAGGCCCCTTTCCCTCTCTGGCTGCCAGCCATCACTGTCCATACTGCTTGTACCCCAAACTGGCCAGCTGATGTGGTTCGTAGACATTGGTTGAGCTCTCTCAGCCAATCAGCAGTCGCCCGGAATGGATGCCGCTGATTGGCTATAAGTGCTCTCAGCCAATCAGATGCCAGCCAGTCATTTGACACATTTAAAAAAAAAAATCTAATACCTGCCGCTGCCCGGCATGCCCATTCCGCTGATCACCGCCCACCTCACTGCTCCTCACCAACCGCTGCAGATCAGCGCCCACCACTGCCCCCCCCCCCCCCACCAACTCACAACCCACAGCAGCTCCCTGAATATATGTGATAAATCCCATGCGATTTTTCACATGTAAAAAATGCTACATCAAGTATGTGAGCCTCCCAGGGAGCTGCCGGGTGGCTCACAGGAGAATTGGGTCCAACTTGTCCTTAGGATGAATCGGACTTATGTCGCATAAATGACCTTCAAATCAGATAAAGATCTTCTCACTTTAGATGCAAACTCCAAAAGGGTAATGCATTCTGTAATGATCTTTATTTCCTTAACTGTCTTTTAATATATAGTTATGACAGGTCAGTGAAAGATTTGACAAGTCCGTATTAACTTGACGATTTATGCATGAGAAGGATTTATGCCCTTTATATTTATACTGACATATTTATTAATATATAATATAAACAGAAGTTATTCGTGTTGTGAAAAAGGGGACTTTTATTCTGCGGTTGTTCCATCTGGTTAGACTTAGGCCTCTGGAACTAAATGTTTCATTCTTTGTGTGGATATCTCACCTCATTAGCAGTTTTTGCCCAGCTAGCCATAACACTAGGAATATTCTGTGTTGTTTTACTATGTTTCACCCCACTGCCTGCAAAAGCTACAACCTTGAGTTTTAACATTTTTTCATCTAATGTACTTTAAAACTCTGCAGTCTTCACCTTTGAAAAATTCCTTGTATTTTGGTCTCAGTCCGCTGCACTGTAACAGATACAAACATAATTCTAAGTCTCCTTTTTCCCTGCTCTCAGTGGTGATTTCTATTGATTCTAGGAAGTCTGATCAACATAGAATCCCCACTGATAGACTGACTGAAGCTTCTGCATATATATTCCGCTTGTCAGTCCTGTGCTAGTGATGTTGACAGAACTCTTTTTATACTGGGCACCAAGGTGTTTCAAATACAAAAACAAAGTTAGTTTAGATGCTGCAGATGTTCAACTTCTACTTAGAGAACTGTCATAACAAAGATCTATAAAGCTATTTTAATTAAAGCATATGACCACTGTTGGACATTCATGAAATTGGTCCAGGAGCATCAGAGCTCCCACAGTGGTTTCTATTGACTGGCGCCTCCTGGGCCGCATCAACTTCTGTTCCAATACTCATATACTTTAGTTAAAAGACACTCAAATCATGAAGGGGTTGGGGCAAGCATCTCGCCTCAGAGTTCTGGGTGACCACTTTCTGCAGAATAAAAAAAAAAAAAGGAGAGCCACTCAGGAAAAGGTCCAAAAGTGACAATAGTCTATACACTGCCGTAGACTGCTCAGTTAGTGTGAACAGATAAGGGGAGGAGAGACAGCTCAATAATTGGAGCCTGGGAGGACCAAGAGAAAAAGGTGTCCATATTTGGTACATATGCACGGCCCCTCCTTTTTTTGCTTGCACATACCCTGTGGCGGATTGGGATGTATAACCAGCCCAAGAAATTTATGGAAGTAGCCATGGGGGTGGAGTCTGTCAAGAGGGGGAGGATCCCTATTAATAGAATCTGATTCAGAGTTGCAAGCAGTGGCGGCTTTCCTTCTTTTTTTGATGCAGGCCCTTTGACTACTGTCAAAACGGCCCTGGTTTGGGCAAAACGATGCAGCCGCTAACCACTAAGATTGCGGTCGTGTGGTCCATGGCCCAGCCAGGGGGAGAGCGGCCTCTTCTGGTCTCATGAGCCGGCAGACCGGAAAGTGTCCCGGGTTCCTGCCAGGGCATATCCGCACCTGCACATACCCAGAGAAGACCCTGTAACAAGACCCTGTGACACTCTTTTCCTGGTGATTACTAATCTGAGCACGTGCAGGTTACCAGAAAAAATGCACCCCCTCCATTATCTAAGTGATTTCTGCAGCACCATATAGCAGAAACTGCTACTGCATTCGATTATGTTTCTTTGTGACTAAGAACACAGATTTGGTGAGTTTTGTCTATAAAAATAATTAGAATAATAGAAAAATATATTCATAAGTTGTAAATATCTTCTTTGTATTATTTTACAGATTTTTTTTGTCAAAACTCTAGAGTATACTGGAGTATGACATGTGAGGCTCTGCCTCCCCTGACTGCATGTCACTGATCCAAACTGACAACTAAACCAAAATGCAACCACAATTTTGTATTCCATACCAAACATATCCTACTTGGCAAAATAGTAGATTAATTATATTCCTCGTGCTAGACCTTTGCCTTCCATCTTAGCTTTGCTCAATGCTATAAACAACTTCTTTAATTCTTCTTGTTCCCACTAGTAGTTGAAAAATGTCAAGTCCTCAAGGTTTGTTTTTTTGTTTTTAAATATACTTTTTTTTACACCTTTTACTCCTTTTAATAAAGTTATTTGATGTCAGTTTGTGCAGGTATGGCAATTTAAAGGAAACTCATTGTTTACAGTACCAAGGTACTCGAGAATACCCTGACCCTTGATAACATGTTATCTTTAACACATAAAGGGGGATGCAATCCCAGATCATGGCTATCAATCCCTCCTGACAACCGTGATCCTGGCCCGTTTGCGGTTTGTCCGACAGCAAATCGGCAGACGGGATTCAATCTGCCGATCGGCGAAAATGGGGCCTGTCCGCAAAAATGGCTGTGGATTGTCAATCTACGTCCAGGATTGCGGCAATCCAAGGCCGTTATCGGCAGAACGAGCCCGACAGCTTTTAAAGTCAGGCTCGTTCTGCCGTGATCCCTCTTCAATGCTGTCGGTAAATACAACATTGAACAGGGCTCCGCCGCTATTTCCCCCAATGGGGGAAATATGTTACTTATTTTTTGGCTTTAACTTCAAATTAACAAAAATAGGTTGTTCATTTTATAATAAATATAACCATTATGTATGTAATGAATTCACCTATGGGTATTTTGTTTGTGTTGTATGGAATAATACATAGTTCATTGCCTTTGATTTATTTTCAGAAATGAAAGTTTTAGAGGGCAGATATGTTATTGCACATAGCAACAAAAAGAAACCCGTATACATAAATTTTACACAAGCAGGTGAAGAGATATTGACATTTCAGGTCAAAGAAGCCCATGTAAGACATTGAAGCTTGAGAGAGCATCTACAAGAGAATGATTGATATCTCAACTCATCCATATCTAGAGAGTAGATGTTTCCCATCCCATTAGCATAGGAGCAAGATCTTGATGTTTCATCCTATTTAATGCAATGCACACAGAAATAAATATCCGGCTTTTGGGACGGCAAGCAGTGGGTTGATAAAATAAGTGTTGGCTGTTCTAAAAACAAATCCATTATGCCGCAGCGAAAGAAAATAAAATGAAATTATAGAAAAAGAAGTTAATATGCAGATCAAAAGGCAACTACAGTTACAGACCACTGAGAGGCAACTTCGGATTCTAAAACAAAAGTAAAAGAACAGAACAGTTTTTGTGCTATAAAATTCCATAATGCAGTAAACAGAAATATAACATTATTTAATTCCCTCTAGTTTTAACCAGTTGAGAAGGTAATTGTGTTAAACACAAGGGTTTCGTTTTGTAATAATTTCTGCAATCTGTGCAGCCTGGATAACCTTTTATATTGGTTTTAACACTATTTTTATTTATTCATGTGTTTGGCGAATTGTTTCTCCCCTAGGCTGATTGTGAGAAATCCAGTGTAATATTATGTTGTACATCCTCAGTTTGTATCACATCCAGGTCATGTAAAGAGAATCTAAGAATTATAAAAAGAGAAGAGGTAAAATTTATCTTCTACAACCTGCTAATTGCATTTATTTGTACTGGGATTTCTTCACTAAACCTTTTGCTCCCGAGGTCTTTTATACGTAGCACAATGAATTGATTCCGCTAGCTTCTAAGGTACATAGAAACTGTGTTGTCTTCTTCCAAGAAAAAAACCTCTTATGTTCAGTTGGCTAAAGTAACCATTTCTTGCATATACTGTAGAGTTCATTTATTTTACTGAGTCATTTGATACTGTTGTATCACTATTTTCTCATTTCCTTTATTCCATGAGCTAGCAGAGGATCTCCTTGACCTTCTCAAGGCCTAGAGGGCACAATTACAAAATGGAAGAAGGAACCAAGTTTTTCTTTCTGCATCAAAGGGCTCAAGGTCTGATTCAGATATATGAGTAAATCTAATATTTATGCAAGTCTGTGATGTTTAATGATCTGTGTATTTATCAGGAGCCACAATGCACATGTGCTGATCAGGTCCCTCAAAGTCGCTCACAGTGGCCCAAAGCCACAGCATGATTGACATTGTTTGGTGGTGGTAACAGGGAGCATGGCAGGTTGGTTTTACAGTAAGTTTCACTGCCTCAGCAACGTGATTTGCCAAACAACCTGAGTAACTTGAAAGTTACTCAAATGTCCAACCTTCATGCAGTTGATCCAATTCAGCAGATCATTGAAGCCGGCAGTGGACAACTTTTTTTCCTTAATCCACCCATGGCTTTACCATAGTATCGTACAAACATTCAGCATCTGAGATATTAGAGTCCACATCTGAATCAGTCACTCAGGGCCAGATGTATCAAGCTTCAAAAGGTGATAAAATGGGGGGTGATAAGTAACCAGCCAATCAGCTCATAACTGTCATGTTACAGGCTGGGTTTAAAACATAGCAGTTAAAAACCGATTGGCTTGTTGTTTATCGCTCTCTGTTTTATAATTTTTTTCAAGCTTGATACATTTGGCCCACAGTCTCTTAGGCCTCTGTAATTCTTGTTTCTCCTGTCTCCTAGAATAACAGCATGATCTTATTGTGGTAGAACAGGAGGACGTCATCAATAACTTGCTTGATGTCTACTTAATAAAGAATGCATTTTAACAATCCACTGCTACTTTTTATTAACTGTAGAATATGGCAGTTATGAATTTGACCTACAGGCTACAGAATTCCAGAAGTAAAAATCTGCCACTGTACTGCCGCCCCCAGTGAGCTCCTGTCCAGCACTTGGCACCTCCCTGGCATTTGGCACTGCCTGAGCTAATATGATCAAGCAGGGAGCAGGAGAGAGAGATAGGTCTGGGTGGCTTCTGCTTATTTTGGATGGCAGAAATCGATTCTGCAAGCATTTCAGTTATTATAGCACAACTTTCTTTGTTTTTCAAAATGCTAAATCATGACAGTGAAAGGTTTCGGTGGCTGAGACAGAACCTTAAGATTAGGGACCCTGGTCTAAAATTCCCCAAGATTGAAGATCGGTCTCATAATAGCAACCCAGATATTCACATCTGCCCCAAAAACTGGTCCCCACTCATTAAACTTTTATTTCCAACTACATGTACTAGCCATTACTGAAACCTGGATCACCCCCTGCTGTTCTCTCTACTGGGGGTTTCACATGCTCACATACACCCTAACCAGAGGACCACCATGGTAGTGTGGTTGGCGTCCTTTTACCCTTTAATTACTCCTACAAACTCATACCCCCAGAACCATCTTTTACATTCTGTGCATTGAAGTCCACGCTAAACACCACTTCCAACTTGTTAATGGTCGACTTGATGACATTTACTCCACCCCTCCCCAAATCAATAGATCACTATCAATAGATAGTGAGATTGTGGGAGGGAAGATGATCAGCTCAGTTTTACACATGTTCAGTTTAAGAAAGCGCAGGGACATCCATGAAGAGATAGTGGAGAGACAGTTGCAAATATGAATGAGGAGAGTTCAGGAGAGGAGAGGTAGATTTGAGTATCATCAGCCATCAGCATAGAGGTGATATTGGAAGTCAAATGAGCAAAGCTCACGTAGAGAACAGAGCCTTGGGGGTCACCTACTGTCAGTGGAAGTGCAGGGGAGATGGATCTCCTCTAGCCAGCAAGTACGCTGCCTTGGCATTATTCTTGATTCCTCTGTCTCCTTTAAACCATGCATTCAGCATCTCTCACAATTCTGTTATTTCTACCTCAAAAATATTTCCGGGATCAGGCCCTATATCCCCCATGATGCTACAAAGACCCTCATCCACTCACTAATCATCTTCAGATTGGACCACTGTAATCTCCTACTTTCTGGCATTCCTGTCAACACTTCTCTCTACTTCAAGCTCACATCAACTCTGCTGCTCAGCTCATCTTCCTTTCCAAACATAACATGTCCACCTCCCCCCTCTTACAAGCCTTTTACTGGATCCCCTTCAGAATACAATTCAAGCTCCTCACACTCACTTACAAAGACATCACCCATTCTACTCCCACCTACATATGTGACCTTATTTCTCTTTACATTCCCACCCGCCCTCTTCACTAAACAACTGCAGGCCACCTCTCCTGCCAACGGGTTACTACCTCCCATTCCTGCCTCCAAGATTTTGGCCATTGTGCACCAATATCTCTGAAATTCTCTACCCCTCCCTATTTGACTCTCCACCTCCCTACAAAACTTTAAACAGGCTCTCAAGACCTGCTTCTTCGTTAAATCTAACCATTTCCCATCCTAACCTATTTATGCTCACTGCTACCCATTCTGTGTAACCCCAGTGTTTCTTCCCCTTCCCTTTAGAATGTAAGCTCTAACAAGCAGGGCCCTCTCTCCTTGTGTGCTTTTCTCGATTATCCTGATAATTGTGTAGTGTCCTGTACCCTGATGCAACTGTCTTTATTTACAATGTACCTGTCCTAAATTGCATTGTACTGTATTTATTATTATTTTAATTTTTCACTCTTCTATGTATTGTCAGGTGCTGTGGATCCCTTGTGGCACCATATAAATAATAAATAATATTAATAAATGTGTCCCTCTGCTGGGACTTGGGAGTGCAGGATAGAAGAAGCCATGTCTCCCCCAATGCCACAATTACGTTTATATATACAATGCCCCCTCCATTGGTCACAAACCCCCTTCCTCCAAGTACTGAGGCAAGATCAAAGCTTTGGTGTCTCTGACATACAAGTTCTGCTCTTTTGAGCATGTGCTAAGCCGATGCATATGTAGTGAAGAACATTTGTATTGGTTTAGACCACACAATGGCTGTAACCACTGGATGCAGATTGGATATACAGTATACTTTCAAAGTAAAGAGTTGTCAATTAAAAGTCCCTAGATTGCTGAGAAGAAAGATTGTTGAGAGCTAAGGGTTGTTGTGTCCGGATAAAAGTGCTTACGTCTACTTATCCTGATGATGCACACAAATATGTATTAGATAGGTCTATATATATTCTCCATTATGGAAACAAGGTCACATAATGCATCAAATAGTCATATTTGTTATTCAGCACAAACAAATAGCTCTGTGTCCTTGCAGCCAATACAATTTGAACACATTCCATTTACTCTTATATAAATATATTTCTAAACAGAGTAAACATGTGCAGCAATTAATGAATAGATAACAGTACTCAGGCAATAGCAACTCAATTATGCTGAGTATTATATAGTCTTAATGAGACCTGGAATGTCTAAGAATGTTATATACAGTATTTGCTCTCATACTCTACATCCTGTTTCTTTCATCGGTGTTTGGAAATCCATTCAAACATTGCTAATGGAAGATAATCTGAAGGCATCTTCAACATAGACCAAGTTAGTTTAAAATAAATATTACAGACATCGGGAGCTAAAAATAGGCAGGTTCTTTCAAGCCAATAGTTACTTATATGACTTATATTGGATACACAACTGAACCACCTGCCGGCGAGCGAACATACAAAAGACTATGGCAAAGGACCTGAAGCATTGCTATCTTCTTCAAAGGAAACCGTGCCATGTTTTCTTTTCTCTTTGTAAAAGGCAGTTGAGGTAATCCAACATTCAAATTGGGGAGCCACACCAACTGCCACACCAAAGACTGCCAAACATCATGGGCCTGTACTCACTGGTACAGTTCCCCTATGTGAATTTTGGATTGCGATAAAGCCCCACATCTGCAACTGACACTCGTTGGTGTTCTATAAAACCTGTTTTTCCTGTGATTGTTCCATTTTTTAGGCATCTGACGCAACAATTTTGCTCAGAATGCCCAAATGCCCTGTGTTATAGGAGAAGGCTGGAGGGGCAGCCGTGGCAACTATTAATGAAGAGGCTGCCATGGCTGCTGTCACAGGGAGGGTGGAAGTTGGAATACTGAACACAGTGTTGATGCATTACGAGCAGCCATGGTCCCCTGCAGCTGACCACATCTTATGAAGTCTACAGTGACTGAAAGTCTTTCTTCCCACCTAAAATTAGCAGCACAGTCACTCCTCAACACTGGATGTCCAAAGAAAAAGCTGCTCAAGGGAGGGGGAAACAGATTGAGGATTGCTATTAGACTGATTCTGCTGCCAACCAACATGAGACCAAAGTTAGTAAAGTCCTCTCTAAAAGGTAGGCTCTGCAACTTTGGGATTTATGTAAGGTCTTCTGTTATTAGAACATAACTTAACATAAGTTGTATGGCCACTACTGTGTACCACTTCTGGTTCTGGAAACCCTCGGCGGATGGTAGTAGATAATATGGCACTGATAAGTCCTTGGCCTAACTCACTTCCTGCAATCGTGTGTATATATATATATATATATATATATATATATATATATATATAGTACAGTGGAAAGAGATCGTCACTTAGGGGCTTGTGATGAATCAAGATAACAGCTTTATTGGCGTTTTGTCACGCGTTTCGGGCAATACCCGTCGTCAGGACAATTACCATTACATATAAAAACAGTGTATTATATACATACCAGCATGTGGGTGCTCCCCCTCCGTCTGGTGGTCCTCCGTTCCTCGGTCAAACTTCCGGGTTGCGGCCCGGAAGTGACGCTTCTCCGGCGGTGGAACGCACACCAGTGGCCGGGGGAGCTCTGTGAATCAAAATACAAAAACTTTATTAAACAAACAACATTAGTTTACTGTGCTCATATCAATCTGTGCCTTCATCGGCACGCATGTTATGTGGCAAAGATACGTTGAATAAAATAGTGACATTAGACTGTGTGTCAAGACTCATTATTAGTGATGTATCATGAGGTCATTCATATGATATTTTGACCATGTGTAATCAAAACAAGTGATTGAGGGAAAATCATCCCTTATTTGGGGACGATCTTTCCTGTGAAAGAAAAGTGACCTTAGGTGTCTTTTTAAAGACCATAGTGATACAAGGAATATTTAACACCTGCATGTAAACCCAGTTAATTTTATGGGACATATGTCAAAAGTACATTGGGGGCATGGTTCTTAGTGCCCCTTTCTCAAAAGCAATAAATTGAAACAATATATAATGAATAAAATATGTACAAGACAAAATATACACTAAACAAACATGTGAAAAAATAACTAAAACTATTAAGTAAAAAAACTTTGCTGAAACGCTCAGAATTATTGGACTTGAGCCTAAGGGAGTGGATAATGGTTTATGCTAATCATAAAAAACAGCTATAATTGATAGCTTCATTCAAGCCGTTCGGATTAACCGTTTGCAATTTGAAAATCCACTCACACTCTCGTCTTAATAAAAGTTTATCTCTGTCCACCCCTCTAGTTAGGGGTGGGACGTGATCTATCATACAATAGCGTAAATCTGCCATGTTGTGGCGTGCTTGTACAAAATGACGAGCCACCGTCTGTTCGCTATTTCCTGACAACAGGGCAGCCTTGATGGCAGCCCTGTGTTGGGCCATCCTTTCTTTGAATTGCCTTGCTGTCTTGCCCACGTAGTGTAACCCACATGGACAAGACAGCAAGTAGACCACATACCGGGAGCTGCAGGTTAATGGATACTTGATTTTATGCACAGTACCCTTATGTGGGTGTGTGAATTGATCTCCTGTGGCTAGATACCCACAGGTGGCACATCCTGTGCATCTGTAGCAACCCGGTTTTCGGGTAAGAAAATGTTCCACTAGTTTTTAGGTTTGTCACTGATATCCATTTTTACCACAAGGTCACGTATATTCGGGCCCCTTTTATAGCTCGGCATGAGTTTTGATTTGTGTAAACTTTTTAACTCAGGGTCTGTGTTTACTATGGGCCATAAAGATTTGACCTTTGTTTTTCCACCTGGTACATGAATGAGTTGGCATATACCGGTGCTGCCGCAGAACCCATCGCACAACCCTTGCTTTGATTAAAATACTTTTTATCGTGCATAAAGTAGTTATGGGTCAGTGTGTATTTCAAAATTTGGTACTCTTTACCTAGAACGGCGCCGCCGATCAAAATCGTGGTCATCGCGGGTAAAAATCGCGGTGATCGCGGTAATCGCGGGCATCGCGGGTAAAATTGGATGGTCGCGATGCCCGCGATTACCGCGATCACCGCGATTTTCCCATAGGAAACAATGTTAAAAAGCCTGATTGACCGCGATTTGACACTTAAATGCCTCAATGGACCCGATTTTGGCATATAAATCAATGTAAAATGGGCCACACAGCCCAAATAGGGCCAATGAACCGTTAAATGTCCCCCCAAATTTTTAACGCCACCCCACGATCCACGCCAACCCGAAGCGTGGCGAGCGCAGCGAGCCCGCGAGGGGCGGCGGTACGCGTCCTCCGACCTTTTCATGCCCTACTATCCACGTCGGCGTGGTGTGAGAATATAATAGTGTGGCGAGCGCAGCGAGCCACCGAGCCCGAAGCGTGGCGAGCGCAGCGAGCCCCGCGAGGGGACGCGGATACCTTCACAGGTAGACGCGTCCCCTCGCGGGCTTCACAGGTGTCCGGGTCGCCACGGACACCTGTGAAGCCCGCGAGGGGACGCGTCTACCTGTGAAGGTATCCGCGTCCCCTCGCGGGGCTCGCTGCGCTCGCCACGCTTCGGGCTCGGTGGCTCGCTGCGCTCGCCACACTATTATATTCTCACACCACGCCGACGTGGATAGTAGGGCATGAAAAGGTCGGAGGACGCGTACCGCCGCCCCTCGCGGGCTCGCTGCGCTCGCCACGCTTCGGGTTGGCGTGGATCGTGGGGTGGCGTTAAAAATTTGGGGGGACATTTAAGGGTTAATGGGCTCTGTGGCCCATTTAACATTGATTCCTATGGCCAAATCGGGTTGATTGAGCCATTTAACACTAAAATCGGGTCCATCGCGACTTTTAACATTGTTCCCTATGGGAAATCGTGAGCATCGCGTCGCGGGCATCGCGGGTGCGTTTATGTGCGGCCGCGACGCGACCGACACGATTTTTATGTTTTACATTGATTTCAATGGCAAATCGCGGGCATCGCGTCGGTCGCGTCGCGGCCATACATTAATGTACCCGCGATGCCCGCGACGGGCGCCGCACTAAGTAAAGAGTACCCAAAATTTCAATGAAGAAATTGATATCTGGACCCTTGTACTGGGTGTTATTGGTTATCAAAGTGCGAACAGCCTCCAACCCTGCTTGGTGCGAAATACAAGTATACAAATTATTAACATCAATGCATGCTAGAATGAGACCATCTTTAACCTGTGGGAGAGCCTCAAGTTTTTGCAACAGACTAGTAGTATCTTTTAGATAAGTGTCTGTGTTTTGTATGCATGCCTGCAGATGGTGGTCGATCTAAAGGCTCACACAGAGACCCCCTGGCCGAGATTATTGGGCGACCCGGGGGCCTCTGTGCGTCTTTATGGATCTTTGGCAGTGTGTAGAATAATGGAACTTGGGCTGTCGTTTTTATTGCAACATGGCTACCAGTATTGGAGATGAACCACCCCAACTCCCCAACTCATACAAAGCGACAATAATGATGTCTTCAGCTACTCGGACAGTGATGCCACTAACATCATTTACTCAGAATTGGCATTTGATATTACGACAAACTCCAGCCGAGGACCTATATACTGAATTGTTCAGGCTGAAAAAGAAGGTGGTCGATTTTCTAATGCACGGCATTACTGTCTGATTATTTTCGCAAGAAATTAATTCCTCGTGGGTTCAGGGTTACTAACAGTCCCACCATAGGGCGCTACAACCCTGCCTTTTGTTCCCGCTGGATAAGTATCCTCAATAAATGTTCCATGGATTTAATACTATTAGTTATTGAGGAATCCACCAGGGAACTAAAGGACATTAGGGAGAAAATAAACAATATTGAAAAAGAGCACACAGTCACTTTAAAAGAAGATGCCAGTAAAGAATGGCTAACCAAACTGTCAAATGATGTGGAAGCCCATAGAAGAGAGATATTAAAATTTAAGAAAGAAAAGTTTGTAAAGGTACAACAAGACTACTCTCAGCATAGAGTTTATAAATGGCTACAAGCTGGTACCAACAAACCTAACTATGGTGGCCCTAAACATCGAAGAGACAGACGCCAGGAGGTCCCTGATGAAGGACATACCAGTACCTCGGCAAGTGACAGTGAAAACCAGACTACGGTCAAAAGACGAAACAGAAGACCGGTTCTCCCTTTAGGCGTAGATACCCACTCGAGAGCAATGACCTCCAACCCGAGCGGAAGAGGCGCCACAAAACAACCAGACGGGGGGGCAAAAACAAGAGGGGGCAACCGATACAAGTCCCAGAGGGGACGCTGAGCCCCATCTTTAATCTCTCCCAGACTCCCCTTACTGAGATAGAAACGCAAGCTCTCAGTAAAGGGTTGAGCTTTACACCTACCACGAAGCATGACCCCTTCAAACAAAAGGTTGATAATTACAAATTTCAAAGAAAACTGCGCTTACGCAAGTTTTTTGATAAACACCCACAAAAGACTCAAGCCGTACCTATCATACCTACCATGTTGCCTGATAAAATAAAAATAACCAGTACTTTCGATCCACAGACTTTTAATTCTTCAATTAGATCGTTTTCCCGGATGATGGATAACTCGTGCACCAAGACCGATATGAGGACTCACTCCAACCTCACCAATGCGGAAAGGATGGCATTAAAACAACTTGGGGCCAGGGATGATATTACGATAAGAGGAGCAGACAAAGGAGGATCGATTGTCATTCAGGACAATTCAGATTATCGAACGGAATGTGACAGACAATTATCAGATATTAACACCTACCTGCCCCTCCATAGAGATCCCACATCACAATATCTGGAGGAACTTAATATCATCCTCAAAAATGCTGTGGACAATCAAGTCATTACTAAAGACACTAAAGCTTGTCTCTTAAAAACATTCCCTGTTGGCACAGGAGTGCCGGGGCCGGGCTCTACACTTGTTTTTTTATATATATATATATATATATATATATATATATATATATATATATATATATATATATATATATATATATATATATATATATATATATATACAGTTCCTGGCGGCGGCACTCAAACAAATAAATAACCACACCGAAGGCAATGGCTTGTAGCCGACGTTTCAAGGCCGTCTGGCCTCTTTATCAAGGTGCAAAGAGATGACAATAAAGTGCAAACGACAGAATATAAATACCTCAAGGATCCGGTTCACGTCTCCCGCCGCGTCCCGTCCAGGCGCCGAATCATGACGTCTCTAGCTGAATGCGTCGCCGCAGACGCGAAGTGAATCTGTCACAAGATACATACAACCAATGAAAAACATGTACCAGTAACCATGGTGATATCAACAATAACACAATGTGAAACGATAAAATATACACACACAGATACATGGAATAAAGAAATGCATAGCTGCTGGATACAGTGATACGAAGCTAATTGAATCAAATGGCACCACGACATCTTTGCAAGGGCGGTGACGGTAATCTATAACACATAGCATAAACAGCAAGCACATATGCAAAATAGATTAAAAGCTATAATACTGACATGGAAGGTTATCTTAAGCAACAAGGAAGACTGTCATAGAAAACAGGACAACTCCAAGTGCTCATTTAGACCCCTGGGCGCTAAGGTATCAAGGCGGTGAATCCATCTACACTCCGCCCGCAAGAGTAATAGTGATCGATCCCCACCTCTTTTGAGGGGTGGGATATGGTCAATAATGAGGTAATGGAGTGCTGACAGGGAATGCCTAGCCTGAGCAAAATGTCTCGCTACAGGCTGTTCACTGGTCCCAACTGTGATAGCTGCTTTTATAGCAGAACAGTGAGCTGCAGCTCTTTCCTTAAAAGCGCAGTCGGTTTTGCCTACATAATGCCGGCCACAGGGACAACTGATAAGGTATATCACGAAACGAGTTGTGCATGAAACCCGATGCCTTATCAGAAACTTTTTTCCGGAGAATGGGTGACAGAAAGAGTCACCTACTATCATAAAGCTGCAGGTAGTGCAGCCACAGCACCTGTAACAGCCTAGTTTAGGGGTCCCCAAAAAGGTGGTATTAGGAGGTGGAAAAATGACATCATTTTTGGCTAAAAGGTCTCGCAAATTATGGCCTCTGGAGTACGCACACATGACAGATTTGTCACGCAATGAGTGTAACGACTCATCAGTGGCAATAATGGGCCAATGTTTTTTGACACTGTGATTAATATGTGTACTTTTTTGATGGAAAGCATTTACCCATATCAATTTGTTGGCAGTTTTATCCACCCCCAGAGTAGTATTGTTAAAGACAGGTCTTGGCAATGCAAGAATCTTCTGTTTGGTGAGTTCTAGTTCCTGAGCAGGGTAGCCACGCTCCAGAAACTTTGAACACATGGAATCCAGAGATTGCTCCAAAGTGTCACAGTCACTTGTAATTCTGTGGACCCGTAACATTTGGGACCTGGGCAACCCCTTCTTAAGGGGTATGGGATGGCAACTAGAGGCTAAAAGCTTATTGTTGCGATAGTTGGTTTTGAATACAAAGAGGTTACAAATTGTCCATCTCTAATCTGGATATTGACATCAAGAAATTGGACCTGCGTTGGATGAATCACATATGTAAATTTTACTGGTGAAGCTGACTCATTATGCTCATTAATAAGATCTTTCAAATTCTGTGCATCCCCCAACCAACCAATCAGGAGGTCATCTATATATCTTGAAAACAAGAAAATCGAACCTCTCGTAGCAGGACTAGAAAAAAATAGCTGTTTTTCGATCACAAACATAAAAGCATTAGCTAGCGACGGAGCCACTGAGGACCCCATCGCACAACCACGTAGCTGTAAATAATATTTGTCATTAAAAAGGAAATAATTGCGTTTTAACAGTTGTAAAAAAAATTGTATATCTGGACCAGTGTAGCGAACGTTATCTGTAATAAGCATCTGAACGGCTGATATACCAGCATCATGAGGGATGCAGGTATATAGGCTTGTCACATCGACAGTACTCAATATGCCTTCTGGGGGTACCAATGTGCAAGATGACAATTTGGCTAACAAAGAATTGGTATCTTTAAGATAAGTGGTCTCAGCTTGGACACAAGGCTGTAAAAAAAGTCTAGATAAATAAAAATTTTCTGATACAACGACCCTCGGGCCGATATAATGGGCCGTCCCGGTGGGTTGGTAGGGTGCTTGTGAATTTTGGGCAATGAATACAGTAAAGAGGTAATTGGATGGTTGGTAGTGAGAGCCTCTTTGGTAGAACTAAGAATTTGAGACATAGAACACGCAGTATGCAAAATTTTATCTAATTCAGATTTATATTGCACAGTGGGGTCTTTAGGAAGGGGTGCATAAGTAGCTGTGTCACTGAGTTGCCGGTCAAGTTCGGCGACATTGTCGCTCGTATTGAGAACGACTATGCCGCCGCCCTTGTTGGCAGGTCGTATAATGACACTGGAATCATCACTGAGGCTTTTGACTGCCTTCCAGTCTTGAGTGCTAAAATTAAAATGTCCATTAACTGGTGAGGTCAACGCCTGGTTAAAGTCCTGTTCCAGAAATCTAGCAAATGTCCTGATCAATGGATTAAGAGACACAGGGTCAAATTTTGATTTTGGTCTCAGGATAGCAGGGAAATCTGTAGACTATACAGATGTTTGATCAGTCTGTTTATGTTTATCCTGAAAAAACTCTTGTCGTTTTATTTGACACATTAACTTGAGCTGTTCAGCTTTTACCAAACGTGGATCGAGTTTACTGGAGGGCACAAAATTAAGTCCTTTTGATAGAACCAATACTTCTGCATTGCTCAGGGATCGAGAAGACAGATTAAACACTACTTCCTTGGTTGCCTGAGGGGTTGGTAGCGGGTTTTGACCCCTCGCCCTCTGGTTCTGGCCCCCCCGCCTCGTGTATTTCCTCCGGAATTTGATGGGTCCCAATTTTTTACTGTAGTTAGAAAGAGTATCCTTTTTTTAGGTACATTGCCTATTTTTAGACTAAAAGTGAACCATGAACCATGTCAATGCAAATTGTTGAATTTTCAAACACGGACTGTTACAAAGTTTCTGTTCCTGCAGAAGAAAACTGCAAAGGAATAAAAAGAGCACTTATCCACTTAAGTGATAAGTGCTCTTTTTATTCCATTGTGAAAAAACGGTGTGCCAACTTTCAGCATGTAGATTTTGAGACTTAAGAAGCAAAAAGATCTTGGAGGACTTCAACAGTGGCCACCCGCAAAATTGTTAATTGTGTTCACGAGTTGATTTTGACAGATTGCATAATCTCAGCTATTACAATAGCTGAGACATTGGGTTCAAAATTCATAAACTCTTGGATATGCATACTGTATGTCCAGGGGTGTCAATGTCATGTTAATGTTTTTTTTGGCTCGAAAGGTAGTATACTCACTGACTATCTGCCAGAACAATATATGTAAAGAGGGGGGCCCTAGACTGCACACCCTGTAATGAGAGGTGCTACCTTGCTGAGATTTTTAGATGCAAAACAGAGGGGGGTTGCAGGTGCACTATGCAATCATTACTGCTAACATATATTCCTTTTATAATTCATTTCTGAGGATGTTAGCATACATTTGGCCAAATATATCTACCTGCTCACCACGTTAAGGTCTCCTCATTAGAGCAGGTCCCTAGCACTATGGGGTTCATGCCTGGGGTGCAGGGCACCCCCAAGACAGCCCAGCAAAACCACCCCAGGGCATCACATAAATAAAATATAGCTGTGAAGTGTAATGGAGTGTAAAGTGTCATAGAATGTAGGGTATGTGTAAGCAACTAATAGTGATAAAGGGTGTGTAAAAAAAGAAAAAATGTGAAAAAATGTGAAAGAATACATATAAAAAAAGACATACATAGAAAAATTATATGTTTATATGAGACTATGTGTAAAGTAGTGATGCCCTGGAGTGGTCTAGCCAGACAAGCTCAAGGGGACCCCGCACCCAGACAACAACCCCAAGAAAACTGACATTTATAGATTATTAGGACTTACTTGGAATTATGCTTTCATCACAGTTGTGCAGTCATTGCTAGTCCCTGCTTAAAAACATTTAAGGGTGGTGGGGGAGGGGTACTAATCTAGGCAGAAGCAATCTCAGGCTTCAGGTGTGTACGGATACACAATATAGACTATGGAAAGAGGGGGGCCCTAGACTGCACACCCTGTAATGAGAGGTGCTACCTTGCTGAGATTTTTAGATGCAAAACAGAGGGGGGGTTGCAGGTGCACTATGCAATCATTACTGATAACATATATTCCTTTTATAATTCATTTCTGAGGATGTTAGCATACATTTGGCCAAATATATCTACCTGCTCACCACGTTAAGGTCTCCTCAATAGAGCAGGTCCCTAGCACTATGGGGTTCATGCCTGGGGTGCAGGGCACCCCCAAGACAGCCCAGCAAAACCACCCCAGGGCATCACATAAATAAAATATAGCTGTGAAGTGTAATGGAGTGTAAAGTGTCATAGAATGTAGGGTATGTGTAAGCAACTAACAGTGATAAAGGGTGTGTAAAAAAAGAAAAAATTTAAAATAATGTGAAAGAATACATATAAAAAAAGACACACATAGAAAAATGATATGTTTATATGAGACTATGTGTAAAGTAGTGATGTCCTGGAGTGGTCCAGCCAGACAAGCTCAAGGGGACCCCGCACCCAGACAACAACCCCAAGAAAACTGACATTTATAGATTATTAGGACTTACTTGGAATTATGCCTTCATCACAGTTGTGCAGTCATTGCTAGTCCCTGCTTAAAAACATTTGAGGGTGGTGGGGGAGGGGTACTAATCTAAGCAAAAGCAATCTCAGGCTTCAGGTGTGTACGGATACACAATATAGACTATGGAAAGAGGGGGGCCCTAGACTGCACACCCTGTAATGAGAGGTGCTACCTTGCTGAGATTTTTAGATGCAAAACAGAGGGGGGTTGCAGGTGCACTATGCAATCATTACTGATAACATATATTCCTTTTATAATTCATTTCTGAGGATGTTAGCATACATTTGGCATGTATTTGACATACAAATGTTAACCCAATGTTAAGTTCATTTGCATTTAGGTGTTGAGTAAATGCAAATGAACTCAACATTGGGTTAACATTTGAAATTAGTCCAGTCTCCGTTAACTTTCTCGACCTTACTATTTATGTCGAGGATGGTGCATGAAAAACCAAGAACTACTGTATGTCAAAAAAACTGACTGCAATTCTTTTATTGGTGCCGACAGTAATCATCATCGAAGCTGGCTTAAAAGTGTACCAGGGAGTTAGTTCCAGCGAATTAGCAGGAACTGTACCGACCTGGACAGATATGAAGAACAAGCCACTAAACTTCAAAAACAATTCCTTAGTAAAGGATATCAAAAACCGACGATAGAAGAGGCCAAAAATAAGGGAAAACAGTTACTTTTGAATAGAGAAGATGTAGATAAAGTTGAAAAACAAAGTTCAAAGGTCACAGATGTAATGTTTATTACTAAATATACCAGCCAGCACAAGCAGCTGGAACAACTTATAAAGAAACATTGGGGTGTTCTTACCAACGATCCCTTACTTGAAAAGCACATAAAAAAAAAACCTAAATTTGTATATAGAAGGGCCCAAAATGTTAAGGACACTATTGTTAACAGTGCTATCAACACACCATCACATCTGGTCCGTATAAAATCTAAAGGATTTTTTAGATGTGGTATGTGCAGTCTGTGCAGAGTGTGTAAGGGATCTATAAAGTGTGTACAGGAATACAACTCTGCGCACACAAAGAAAATATACCCAATAGAAGATTTCATCACATGCGACAGTAAAAACTGCATTTATTTGTTACAATGTGACTGCGAAAAACAGTATGTTGGCAGGACTTCAAGAGCCCTTAAAGTGAGATGGGCCGAGCACGTTAGAAACATTAAAAAGGGTCTTGAGTCTAATAATGTGTCGCACCATTTAAAAAAAGTCCATCAGTGTGATACCAGGCATCTTGTGTCTTTTTGTGAAATAAAAATGGTTAAATCACACTGGAGAGTCAATGATTGTGACCAGAGGTTGGCAAGGACTGAAATGCAAACCATCTATACCCTGAAGACTTTCTCACCCTCTGGTCTCAACATGGATTTTGAATTAAAATGTTTTCTATGATTGTAACCAAATGAAATTCTCTTTTAAGCATTTCTTGCTACTTTTATCACTTTTTTTTATGGTATATTAAGATATATAGGTATTTTAAATAATGCGTAGCTACGTATGTTCAATTTTATATAGTAGCCATATATACATAATATTGTCTTTTAAATACTGTATTATTTTTTATCTTTCCATATGAAAACACTGCTGAGATTGGAATCAACCCTTTGTTTTACATACACTTCTGCACAAGACCTCTAAAAACGGAGGACATAAAGTTTCCGGTATTGCGTTCCATATAATGCGGTCCAAAACAAGCATCTAACAAGTGAACGGACCGATAACCAGGAAGCAGTTGGTGGAACGCAGCGTCGGAGGGAGCCTATGTCACTGCCGCTTCCGGCTGACAGAACCAGGAAGTACGCAGTGCAGGACAGCTCCGTCTCCATCTGTGGTGCGAACTGAGCTTGCGCTGCTGAAAAATATGGTCCTGGAGTACGCGGATCAAATTGTCCAGCATGTATATGTTTTTTACAAAAATGTATGTTTTCATTACCATTTCCCCTTGTTATTATTGTACATCGTGGTATTTTATGTAAGTATAGAAATATACAATATTCTTTGGATTATGTCCCTAAGTAAATGTGATACTTTTAGACGTTCCGGAGTAATCCGGTTTTGTTTTTTTGTATAACTTTTATTAGTGTGTTCGGAGGACAGGTATAAATACCTGGTCCTAGGCTATTCACTCCACACCTTGAAAAAGGACCAGTTTGGTCCGAAACGCGTCGGTGCTGTGGAGGAGGCTGTTCAGTGCCTTGGTTTTTTCTTTTTCACCCATTTTTTGTCATCTGATTGGGATTCCTGTTCACCTCTGTACCCAGGCAAGTGATATAGGAAGAAGGAGTTAAGACGAAGAGGCATCTGTTAAGCCGTTTTTAAAATCTTTTTACTGTATTGTACTTTTTGCTGGACTCTGGAATAAAATTGTGTATTACCGTTTGTAAGAACCGGTTTTGGAGTGAGATTCTTACACACCCAGAGGAATCAGGAGCCAAAAAAGAAACCTTTGTATGCACATAGGGCACTACTAAAAGGTGAGCCTTTATTCTCATGGGAAGGTGACTGTCTGGTGTATTACAAAGATACCTTTATGGGCTCATAGGGCCTGGTTTTCAGGTCAGTACAGTATGAAAATACTGAGAGTCTAGTGGTGATTTGACGTTCTAAGTTATTTATTTATTCTATATCTTCTGTTTTTGGAGCCTATATCCTGGGGATCACGTTCTGCCTAAGGAAGGAGGAGAAAAACATCTACCTCATTGTCTGACAGCGCATCATTGCACACCTTCTTTGTTTTTTGGTTGTATTTGGAGGTGGAGTTGGTATTCCCAGGGGTGTGCACGGTGCAGCAGCCAGGTTTGGCGCGGTTTACCTGTATAAAAATCTTCCGTCATACAAATTATGATTATCATACCCTTTTTAATATAGTGGGTATGTTCTGCCTATCGTTTCTTTAGGGCACAGGCCACTACATTTTTAAGGCGTGTCCTGTTTCCTCATTCCTTACATTTGAAAAAAACTGTATCTTTAATCTGCTATTTTTGTCTGTTATTGCGCTGCTAATAAGCCGATTTTTTGTTATCTTTCTATAAAGTACAGATTTTCTGAACTTTGTGCAGGTGCAGGACTCAGTTGTTAAATTAGATAAATATAGACATTTAGGGGCCAATTCAGGATCACTTGGTGTGATCCAATTTCAGGCCCCAGCCCCGCTGGTCCAAGTTTGCACATGCAAATTTTTGCACATGTGTCAAGCAGAATCAGGCCCTTAAGCTGCCCATACACGGTCCGTTTAACGGATCCGTTTGGGACTTAAATAGTACACATCTTATCGGATCGCATGCCTTGTGCATGCATTGTGCATGCACTGCGGTCTGATGCGATGTGTAGCTAGTACAAAAAGTATGTGCAGCCCCCCCCCCCCCCCCAGTCATCTCTGGGGTAGACTCCTTTCCTATAAGAATCTTAGAATATCATACCTCCCAACTGTCCCAATTTTCGCGGGACAATCCAGTTTTTCAGGGATTATCCTGCGTCTCTCCCGGGTCCAGCAAATTCCCACAGTACTGATCATGCCCCCAACAAAAACAAAAATGGGGAGCATGGCTTCACAGGAGCGCTGCGAGCATAGGCCTCACCCCCTACTTTTGGATGAGCGCATTTGTCCCTCTTTCTGTCAGCTAAATGTTGGGAGGTATGGAATATGTGGGTATATTCATAAACAAATACATATGTGAAGTTGGATTCTTAAATCCGCAATTTAACAGAAAATGTTTTATAGTTTTTTTTATTAATTCCGCTGTACAAATATGAAAATATGTTTTAAATTGTGCACAGTGAACCTACTTTACCTTCCCAATATACCTCTATCTCACCTGCAAATGTTACAAAATATTTGGCGTCTGATCTTAAACTGTCAAAGGAAAGAGAACAATTTATTCTTTATTGTATTTCTTTTGTGTTAGAACATAACTATTTTATGATTTGGGTTTGTTCCAGAGAAGACTTTGCAGATTTCATGAAGTTAATTAATGTGAATGGTTTTAATCTCACATTTACTTCAAACTTTAAGGAGAACACAAATTAATTTGGTTCTATGATTCAAATGAATACTCTGTTTTCAAGATGTTCCTTAAATAGTTGGAAGTGGAATATTCCTTACTCTCTACTGGGAGACTGAGGGGGGATTTTAAAACACTTGAATTTTTCACTATACACTCAGAAACTGTACAGATAACGTTAACATTACCTTGACTGCTTTAAATAATGGGTTGATCTGATACAGATTGTAAATAAGGCCCATGAGAGCTAAAATTATTGAGATAGATGAATTGTTACAATATAAATCTGATGATTCTATGATAAGGAGTCTTTTCTTTTCCTAGCTATTACACAATATAATGCCTCTGAGCTAAAAATTAAAATAATACTTAGCAGGCATAAGCATATTCTAAATATGGATTTAGCCCTTTCAGAACATCTCCATGAAAAAATGTACTCACATTTGAAAAATAAAACCCAAACTTTTTTTTCTCGGAGTTAAATTCTATGTAGCTGTGGGACCAAGTCGTGCCAAGAGAACTATTAATATATGTATTCTTGAACGTATTTAGAATATTAAAAACAACATAACATTTTTTATAAAAAAAATAGATACAGTAGGCACTATAATAAAAAAGTTTCCAATCCGAACTGCTTACGAGCTTACGCCATTGAGAGCAACATTTTCAACAAAATATGATATATGAGAATCAAATAATATCATAAATGTACACAAGTTGCCAAGTTTTATAATTTCCATTTCAATTTAAAATTATTGATATAGAACCTAAACAATATCTATCATGATTATATTAACACAGTCATGTACATATAAGGTCGACGTTTCAGGACCCAACAGTCCTTTTCTTAAGACTGTACATGCTATTATATAGGCATATGTGTCTTCCTGAATTTGCACAGGCCAGCAATGTATATATTACATTACATTACTGGCACCACAGCCAGGGCCGGTGCTAGGGTGTTCGGCTCCCCCCTGCAAACTAAAAATGTGCGCCCTCAATGCCTGCTGAAGGCACACGATGAAAAAAACACATAATGGTTATAGTAGCAGCAATACCATATGTAGACATGTAGCCTCTTCAGCCCGGCGCTTCCCTGCACCGCAGGAGCCGCTGAGTGGGTAGCGCCGGCCCTGACCACAGCCCACTAATGTATATTTTTTATGGCACGAACATATACATGGCTGCTTCAGGCCTGTTTCCCCCACTCCGTGACCATCTGCATCAGCCTGCCCCCCACTCTATGCCCATCTCCATGAAGCGCTGATCACCACTTTCTGCTGTTTTGCTCACGGAGACGCACAAGTGAGTGAGACATGCAATCTGGCTGACGGCGGCTCCATCTGTACCACTGCCTTGTTACTTCTGCATTTCAAGATTCAGTACTTAAGTTGTTTGTAGATTATTCATTACTATTGCTAATTCATTATATTTTACAAGAAATAGACAAAAAAACCTTAAGCGCTAAAAAAAGACCTGCTGCTACTTGTCCGTCAAAATAATAGTTCAACTGTAAACTATAAAGAATTGAGAAAATTTTTCAAACATTTTGGGACCCTTCACAGTGCTAGACACTTGGCATTAGAGTACAGTAAACCGGATGTTCACAGTGTCCCGATTTAAAGCAACAAGGTCCACTTTTCATAAAAAATAACACATTTTCTTGCATTCAAAATATCGCAAAAAACTCCTATAAAAAAACTTCAATAAAAAATATTAAAAATGAAAAAAAAAATTCCACAAACAAATATCACTATTCAGGCACACAGTCAAAGGAAAGTTTTGATGTAATAAACCTGACCTTTTGGGGTGCTTCCTCTCTATGTAAAAAAAACAGCCTTAGGGAAAGGAAGCACCCTAAAAGGTCTGGTTTATTATATCAAAACTTTCCTTTGACTGTCTGTGTGCCTGAATAGTGACATTTGTTTGTGGAATATTTTTTCATTTTTTACTCTTTTTTATTGATGTTTTTTTATTAGAGTTTTTCGCGATATTGTGAATGCAATAAAATTTTATATTTTGTTTGAAAAAAGGACCTTGTTGCTTTAAATCGGGACACTGTGAACATCCAGTTTACTCTAAAGCCAAGGGTCTAGCGCTGTGAAGGGTCCCAAAACTTTTGACAAATTTTCTCTATTCATTATATTTACCAATTACCAATCCGCATTGCTGTACCTATGTGTGCTAACTTCATTAAATAACCCAGTTTTCATTTTATTCCTGCTTCAGAATCAAGTCATCCTCAAGTGTGACACACTCTATCTGTTCCCTACATATTGAATTTTTTTTTGTCTTTCTTAGGCCATGCACAATTTTAGTTGCCCTTCTTTGTACTTTCTCTAATGTATTTATATCCTTCAGGAGATATGGCCTCCAGAACTTGGACAAGGTTATAGACATGCATACATTGAGTGTTAGGTGTGCACAGGCATACCCTAATGCTGTGCTCACCCTCATTAACTCCTCCCTGCCACTAGTAATGCCAGCAATACCTTTTTCCAAAGGTACTTTTGCTTTTTAGAACTGTATTCCTTTAAAAAAGCACCCATTGATCTATTGTGTGTGTTTTGCATTATTAATTGTACTAGGCCATTGTCATATCACTACATACCTATGTCATCCATGTATGTTTTTGACTTTTTTTGCATGTACTGTTACACAGAGTAATTAAATATGAAAACTGGTATAGGCTGTAGATTATGGTGTGGCTGATAGACGTTTTTATATTGTAGTGAATGCCAAGAGATGATAGTAGACACGCCCAATCGGTGGTGTTAGATACACCCCATTGTCCGTGCACTCCCTAATAAAATATGCTACGCACTCCTATGCAGGGGCGGATCCAGGAAAAAATGACAGGGGGGGCACCATGATAGGGGAGGGGGGGGGGGGGGGTGATAGTGGTGCTAATGTGCCCTGTCAGAGAGTGGAGAGTGAGATAGAGGAGGAGAGCAGAGAGATGGTTGGAATGGAATTATAAATAGGCCCTGGCCTTTTAAGTAGGCCCACCTTGGCATGAAACATGAAGGGAGCAGTTGTTGCGCGGTTTGAAAAAGGGGGCGTGGCCTCGTGAAAAGGGGGGTGTCCCAAGTGTAGTGTATTACACCATAGACCACTTCTACACATTATGCAACAAAATAGCATATGCAATTATAGGAAATGAGCCCAAGGCAATGAGCCCAAATTGGTGTAATGTACCATACCATATACCACTTCAACACATTATTCTACACAAAATTCACATAATGCCACATGGATTGAGCCAAAATTCACATAATGCCACATAAAGTGAGCCAAAATTCACATAATGCCACATGGATTGAGCCAAAATTCACATAATGCCACACAGATTACATGAAAATTCATAACATGCGCAACAAAGAAGTACAATGCGCGGCGTAGGCGCGCCAAAAATTTGCACCATGATTCCCATTACACGTTAAGCCACGGACCATTATATTATATTATACCCATTGTCAGCACTGTACAGTTGCCTCTATATTATATTATATATCAGTGTCTACTTAGCGTTTAAATTCACATTCTGACACAGAGAATAAGCCAAAATTCACATTCTGACAGAGGCAATGAGTAAAAATATAGATTCTGACCCACGGTACCAGATAACACACATGCCCCCACGGTGCCAGATAACACACATGCCCCCAAGGTGCCAGATAACACACATGCCCCCACGGTGCCAGATAACACACATGCCCCCACGGTGCCAGATAACACACATGCCCCCACGGTGCCAGATAACACACATGCCCCCACGGTGCCAGATAACACACATGCCCCCACGGTGCCAGATAACACACATGCCCCCACGGTGCCAGATAACACACATGCCCCCACGGTGCCAGATAACACACATGCCCCCACGGTGCCAGATAACACACATGCCCCCACGGTGTCAGATTACACACATGCCCCCACGGTGCCAGATAACACATATGCCCCCACGGTGCCAGATAACACATATACCCCATGGTGCCAGATAATACATATGCCCCCACGGTGCCAGATAATACATATGCCCCACAGTGCCAGATAACACATATGCCCCCATAAGATAACACACATGCCCCCACGGTGCCAGATAACACATATGCCTTCAAAAGATAACACACATGCCCCCATAAGATAACACACATGCCCCCACGGTGCCAGATAATACATATGCCCCACAGTGCCAGATAACACATATGCCCCCATAAGATAACACACATGCCCCCACGGTGCCAGATAACACATATGCCTTCATAAGATAACACACATGCCCCCACAGTGCCAGATAATACATATGCCCCACAGTGCCAGATAACACATATGCCCCCATAAGATAACACACATGCCCCCACAGTGCCAGATAACACACAGAAAAAAAGCATCTTACCGCTGACAGGCACATGGAGGGTTACTTCATGCACTAGCACTGCTCCCTGATGCTGGTAACTGCAGGCCGCTCTGCCCCCTCACAGCAGCCGCTCGCCTCCCTCTGCCACCTCACAGCATGTAGCCGTGCTCCCTTCCTCCCTCCCTTTTCCCACCTCCGCCGCCTCGGCCAAACCCCTCATCCCTGCACTGTGCGGGTGCGCGGTGACGTCACACGTGCACCCGCGCAATGCACTATTGGGAACGCTGAAGCCCGGAGAGGCTTCAGAAGAAAATGTGCAGTATTACCCACATTTTCTTCTGAAGCCTCTCCTGGCTTCAGCATTCGGAACAGGGGGCAGGAGGACCGGCGGCAACTTAAAAAAAAAAAGTGTCAGAAATGACAGGGGGCACGTGCCCGGGTGCCCCCCCCCCCCCTAAATCCGCCAGTGCTCCTATGGACAAGGTACTCTAGAAGAGATTGTATCAATGACCTATATGGTGACATTATTACTTTGTGCTACTGATCATCTTCCTCTCCCTCCCCATTTTTTTTATTGTTGTCCTGCCTCTAAGTCACTTGGACTAGTGAATCCTAAGAACCTTTCCTCCTCATTGGTTTGCATTACAGTGCCCTTAATACTATATTCCGCCTTTGGGTTTTTGAGACCTACTGTAAGTGCATTTATTGGTTTCCTGCCAATGACCGAGAGCTTCCTCTGCGCCTTATGACAGTGATACAGAAAATGGTAGTAGCTCATAATTAATTAAGTTGCATCCAAGTGAGGAATGTATCTAGACAAAATGAATTAGTCAAGAATGCTGCAATGGGCCAACAAAACATACAGTACATACATCTTATATAATATTTATTTATTTATTTATTTACAGTTTCTTATATAGTGCAGCATATTCCGTTGCGCCCTACAATTGGAGACAACAGTGATTAAACAAACTGGGTAGATACAAACCGACATGGAGGTAGGAGGGCCCTGCTCGCAAGCTTACAATCTATAGGGATAATAGGAGGGATACATAAGGATAGAATTCCATAGCATGGCAGTCCCATCAGATTACAAGACAGTCCTGATGGGATGCAGTTAGATATAATTGCTACTGGAGGTTGTCTGGGTGTTCCTAAATATGATAAGCTTGCCTGAAGAGGTGAATTTTCAGGGAACACTTGAAAGTTTGGAGGCTAGAGGAGAGTCTCAATGTGCGTGGAAGGGCATTCCATAAGGTGGGTGCTTACAGATAGTGGTAGATGCTCAATTAGTTCAGTAGCATTTCCCAGGTGCATGAGGGAGGGGTTAAATACTGGGTAAGTAAAACAAGACATTTTTTTCCCTCAGCACACTGAGCAATGCTAGTAACCAATCTAGAACACTACATGATAATAGAATTCAGAGATATTGGTTACATATACCTGCGCAGGTGTATGCTATGCCCCCAAGCCGCGTCAAGGCTTCTCTGTATATTGGGGGTCCCTAGCGCTATATCTAGGTGCAGGGTGCGGCACCCCAAAAAACCATCATAAGCTGGGAAAGGTGGGTGCTGCCTGACAAAAATCCTGCAAGTGTAAGTGGGAGCGAGTAATGAGTGTGGACGAGAGACGCAGATCTTCTGCAGAGTGGAGAGGTCAGGTAAGGATATATTTTGAGATAAGTGAACAGCTATAAGTCGGTGTAGTCAGAGTAATGGCTTTAATGTAAGTAGAGGTATTTTATATTGAATGCGGTAAGATACAGGCAACCAATGGAGGGACTGACAGAGCGGATTAGCAGACGATGAGCGTCTACCCAGGATGATCAGCCTTGCAGCTGCATTCAAAATGGATTGTTGCGGTGACAGTCTTTTCTTAGGAAGACCGGTAAGGGTGCTATTGCAATAGTCAATTTGTGATATATATTTTATTCCTGCTTCAGAGTCAAGTCATCCTCCAGTGTGACACACCCTATCTGTTCCCTACATATTGATATTTGTTTTATAATAATAATAAAATGTGTTCTCATACATTGCTGCAGTTGCTCCAAACAGCCCCTGTCTGTTTGCCAGGTCCAGTTAAATTCTTCTAGTGTTGCCATCTTTTTTTCTGAAAATGCAATGTCAAAATGTGATTAGGAGGGTGCGAGTTGCCATAACTTTGGCATTAAAACACCAGCAATGGCACAGTATCTCACACCCCTCATGGCCTGATTTTAGCCTAAATTCATACTACATTTTTGAACAAGCAGTTTTGAAGATGTTTAGAGATTTTTAGCAATCTTTAACAAACTGGATTTCAGATATTTTTCAGTCATACCCAACAAATATTTCCCAGCTCAAACCTTACCTACTTTACATTGGAAAATAAAAGCATACTGTACTTCTACTGCAGTTCCACTGTAGGACACAGGAGGTCACTATTTTGTCTTACTGAGACAATAATATACACTTTCCAGCTTGATATCTGAAAATCCATGTGAGTTTTTTTTATTTGAGCAGTAGTTTATAGTCTAGTAATATTTTAAAATCACAAATGTACTTTTGTTCGTTATTTTATATAGATGTTCCAGTGTGTTGCTACATTTTTCAGAATAAACCTTGCAAAACTTTTTGTATTAGATTTAATGATCATTTATAGTAAGATATTAAGATGATGCTATAAATCTGAGAATGTGTGATTGTGTATATATATATATATATATACTAGGTGATTCATCGCGCCCTACGGGCGCTCTTCACACCGTCGTAAGGGGCTGCGCCCCCTTAATTTGTGAACGTTTGTATATGAGAAATATGGTTAGAATTGTATGAAAGATGCCCTGTATTGCAACTTAGGTGTCCGCGAATCGCGGGAGGGGGGGTCGC
Organism: Crinia signifera; assembly: GCF_055691185.1. Lineage (NCBI taxonomy): Eukaryota > Metazoa > Chordata > Amphibia > Anura > Myobatrachidae > Crinia > Crinia signifera. Next base: position 94,835,161 of record NC_139217.1, read on the forward strand.
GGAGGGTGCCGCGAATTGCAGGAGGGAGGGTCGCGGGGGGTGCCGCGAATTGCAGGAGGGGGGGTTGTGGGGGGGTGGATGCTGCGAATCGCGGGAGGGGAGGGATTGCAGAGAATCGCGGGAGGGGGGTCGCGGGTTGGGTTGCCGCAAATCGCGGGAGGGGGGTTACGGGGGCGGGGGTTGCGGCGAATCATGGTAGGGGGGGTCGCGGGGGGTGTGCCGTGAATCACGGGAGGGGGGGTCACGGGGTGGGGTGCCGAGAATCGCGGGGGGGTGTGTGTGTGCCGTGAATCGCGGGAGTGGGGGTTGCAAGGGGGGTGGGGGGGGTGTGACGCGAATCGCCACAAGAAAAAATCAACACAGAAAGGTCAACACATGTAAATGTTGACATAAGTGTGGCACTTCATTGGTGTCCATGTCGACACATGAAAATGAATATGAAAACATTCAAAAAATGAAAAAAAAAACTTCAAAAACTCATGTCAACCTTTTTCATTGTCGACCATAGCCATGTCAGTGTTTTCCATGTGCAATTTAATTCTGGAGCTGCCGCGAATCGCGGGGGGGTGCCGCGAATTGCGGGAGGGGGGGTTACGGGGCGGGGGTTGCGGCGAATCATGGGAGGGGGGGGGTCGCGGGGTGGGGTGCAGAGAATCGCGGGGGAGGTGTGTGTGTGTGTGTGCCGTGAATCGCGGGAGTGGGGGTTGTGGGGGGGGGGTGTGACGTAAATCGGCACAAGAAAAAATCAACACAGAAAGGTCAACACATGTAAATGTTGACATAAGTGTGGCACTTCATTGGTGTCCATGTCGACACATGAGAATGAATATGAAAACATTCAAAAAATGAAAAAAAAAACCTTCAAAAAATCATGTCAATCTTTTTCATTGTCGACCATAGCCATGTCAGTGTTTTCCATGTGCAATTTAATTCTGGAACTGCCGCGAATCACGGGGGGTGCCGCGAATTGCGGGAGGGGGGGGGGGTCGCGGGGTTGGGTGCCGCGAATCGCGGGAGGGCGGGGTTCACGTGTGTTCCGGTGGGGGGTTGCCGCGAATTGCGGGAGGTGGGGGGTCACGGGGGGTGCCGCGAATCGCGGGAGGGGGGGTTGCGGGGGGGGGGGGGGTGTGACGCGAATCGCCACAAGAAAAAATCAACACAGAAAGGTCAACACATGTAAATGTTGACATAAGTGTGCCACTTCATTGGTGTCCATGTTGACACATGACAATGAATATGAAAACATTCAAAAAATGAAATAAATCTTCAAAAACTCATGTCAACCTTTTTCATTGTCGACCATAGCCGTGCCAGTGTTTTGCATGTGCCATTTAATCCTGGGGCTGCCGCGAATCGCGGGGGGTGCCGCGATTTGCGGGAGGGGGGGGGGTTGCGGGGGGTGGGTGCCGCGAATCGCAGGAGAGCGGGGTTCATGGGGGTCCCGGTGGGGGGTTGCCGCGAATTGCGGGAGGGGGGGGGGGGGGGGAGGTCGCGGGGGGGTGCCGCGAATCGCCGGAGGGGGGGTTGCGGGGGGTGTGATGCAAATCGCCACAAGAAAAAAATCAACACAGAAAGGTCAACTCATGTAAATGTTGACATAAGTGTGGCACTTCATTGGTGTCCATGTCGACACATGAGAATGAATATGAAAATATTCAAAAAATGACAAAAATACTTCAAAAACTCATGTCAACCTTTTTCATTGTCGACCATAGCCATGTCAGTGTTTTCCATGTGCAATTTAATTCTGGAGCTGCCGCGAATCACGGGGGGGTGCCGCGAATTGCGGGAGGGGGGGTCGCGGGGGTGGGTGCCGCGAATCGCGGGAGGGCGGGGTTCACAGGGGTTCCGGTGGGGGGTTGCCGCGAATTGCGGGAGGTGGGGGTCACGGGGGGTGCCGCGAATCGCGGGAGGGGGGGTTGCGGAGGGTGTGTGACGCGAATCGCCACAAGAAAAAATCAACACAGAAAGGTCAACACATGTAAATGTTGACATAAGTGTGCCACTTCATTGGTGTCCATGTCGACACATGACAATGAATATGAAAAAATTAAAAAAATTAAAAATAAATCTTCAAAAACTCATGTCAACCTTTTTCATTGTCGACCATAGCCATGTCAGTGTTTTGCATGTGCCATTTAATCCTGGGGCTGCTGCGAATTGCGGGGGGGGGTGCCGCGAATCGCGGGAGGGGGGTCGCAGGGGGGGTGCCGCCAATCGTGCAAGGGGGGGTCGCGGGGGGGGGTCTTTTTGCTGCGAATCGCGGGAGGGAGGTCGCGGGGGGGGGTGTTTTTTCCGCGAATCGGGGGGGGTCACGGGGGAGGGTTTGCCGCGATTCGCGGGAGGGGGGTCACGGGGTGGTGGTTATGCCGCGAATTGCGGGAGGGGTCGTGGGGGGGTTCTTTTTGCAGCGAATCGCGGGAGGGGGGGTCGCGGGGGTGTTTTTGCGGCGAATCGCGGTAGGGTGGGTCGCGGGGGAGCGGGTGTTTTTGCCGCAAATCGCGGGAGGGGGGCGCTCACCTGGTGGCTGTGGAGTAGCAGTGCTGGGCAACATGGGAAGGCAGTGGGTGTCTGGCACTGTGTGTGGGCTGGTTCTCGGTCACATACCTCCCAACATGACCCTCTCCAAGAGGGACACAATGCTCTGTTTCTAGACTTCCCCTTAATGTATGATTGCCATCACCTGTTTTAAACAGGTTAATTTCTCAGAAAGGTGTTCAGCACAGATGAAGGCAATCACACATTAAGAGGAAAGTCCAGGAACAGAGCGTTATAGACACAGACACCCACTTTGAGTGACAGATGTAGCCAAATATATAGGAGATATATATATATAGCAGGGCGTTTCTTACCGGCACTCCACGGTCTTAGCTCAGTCAATCAAAAAGAATTTTCAAACGGACACAACTGGCTTCATGCAACGTTTCGGGATACTTTAATCACATCCCGTCATCAGGCAGTGCCGGTAAGAAACGCCCTGCTGTATACTTTGGATACAAGGCACCCCGGCAATTGCATTTCTGAAAGGAGAGTGCCGGCTACTCGTCTGCTATATATATATATATATATATATATATATATATATATATATATATATCCAACTCGGGTTTGGCACTCACTATAACCAAATGCAGCAGCGCCGGTGCCAGCACATAGAAAAATATAGTAGATTTGCGGTGGGGCACTCGTGGCTATTCTCCATAAACTAGACAAGCCAGCTAATATGCAGCAACGTTTCAATTTATTTATCAAATTTTCGTCAGGTTACAAAGAATAGAGAAAAAAGACATACCTTTATAGCAGCATAGACCAAGGAAGTGAGGCTGAGACACAGAGAGACAAGGGAGCAGCCCACAGGGCGCAGCATGATGATGTCACATGCTGAACAAGTGTGCAGCATGTGGGGAGCTTGGTTGCCATGGATACCGCAATCCAGCTTTCTCAGACACTGTGAGGAAAATTGCACCAAAAATAATTAAAAAGTGACAAGAAAGAACTGCGACTAGAACCAAGAGGCAACAGTATTAAAAAATAGAAATAGAAAAAATGTATGCACCTGCGTCTCAATCTCACTTCATAGGTGATAAAAACAGCAATTAGCCTGAGACAAATAAATGACTAATCAATTAGAAATAGCATATTAAACAGGACAATACATGATACAATAAAAATACACACCAATAAAGCATAATTGCACATAATACAGCGCAATGTGGCAAAAGATATAGTAAAGACACAATCGCAATATTATGAGCTCAGCGGAATACAGCAAAGGAAATTTGCTCGTTTAGACCTTTAGGGGCAATAGTGCCCAAGCGGTGTATCCACCGGGCTTCACATTGTAATAGACGGGTACCACGGTCACCGCCGCGAATATTGGGGGGCACCCAATCAATCATCCGATATCTTAGGCTGTTAAGAGGATGATGATTGTCAACAAAATGTCTGGCGACAGGATGCTCACTACTGCCGGATGCCAATGCCTGACGGATGGTACTCCTGTGCATTGTCATCCTTTCCTTAAATTTCCTAATAGTTTTACCTATGTAGGATAAACTGCATGGACATATAAGTTGGTAAACAACGTATGAAGAGTTACAAGTAAGGTTGTGACGGATTTTAAATGTGTGGCCGGTATGGGGGTGACTAAAAGAATCACCTGGTAAAAGGAATTGACAGGTGGTGCATGCGCACCTAAAACAACCTTTTTTCTTTTGGACACCCAACCATGTCACAGTGGGTGGTTCTGGATTGATGGATGTATTGGTTTTAACCAAAATATCCTTGAGACTACGTCCCTTGGAGTAGCACGGCATAACCCGGTGCTCACCGAGGGGTAAAGTCGTGTCGCTTTTAATTAGAGACCAGTTATTTTTAACCAAAGCAGTGGTTTCATTAGAGACAACATTATATCTGTTAACCCACGGCATAATCTTGGCCATGCTGGTATCTTTACTTTTGTGTCTGAGGAGTGACTCGCGGTCTAATTGTAACACCTTACGTTTGCAGGCGACAAGCTCATGATGTTTAAAGCCACGTTTCAAAAATTTTTCAATGAGTGCATCAAGTTGCTGCTCACAATCAGCTCTATCGCTATTGATGCGGTAGTAGCGTAACATTTGGGAGTAAGGCAAAGATGAAACAAGACTGCGGGGATGACAACTGGATGGGGACAGCAGAGTGTTACGGTCCGTGCTTTTGGTATAAACACTGGTAGTGATGATACCCGCTTTGAGGGAAACTTTGACGTCCAGAAAGTGGACCTCACTACTGGATGTTTCAAATGTAAATTTGATGGCATTATTAGTGTCATTGTGTTTAACAATGACATCATGAAGCAGGTTAACATCACCGTGCCAGATGGCAAACAGGTCATCTATATATCTCTTAAAAATAATAAAATGATCAACAATGCATGGGTCAGAAAGAAAAATGTCAAACTCAACAGAAAACATGAAAATATTAGCATATGAAGGAGCCACAGAACTGCCCATAGCGCAGCCCCGTAGCTGTAAATAAAAAGTATTATTGTAAATAAAAAAATTATTATACAAAATCAAATCCATGAGCTCAATAAAAAAATCAATTTTAATGGAATCAAAATCACTGTGGATATTGAGGAATCGTCTCAAAGCAGCCAGACCCAGGGCGTGGGGAATCATGGTGTAGAGATTTACCACATCGATGGTGGCCAAATGACAATTGTCTACTAGTCTGGGAAGCTGATGAAGATTTTGTAAAAAAGTGGTGGTGTCCAACAAGAAGGTAGGTTGAGATTTAATAAGCGGTTGTAGTAGATCATCCAAATAAGTTGCAGTAGGTTGCAGCAGCGACCCGCATGCCGACACAATAGGGCGACCCGGAGGAGGGGACAAGCCCTTGTGAATTTTCGGAAGTGTGTATAAACAAGGAGTGATTGGAAAATCTGGAACCAGGACAGCTTGAATATCTTGAGTAATAATTTTAGCATCTACTCCCATTTGTAAGATGTTGGTCAATTTCTGTCGACATTGAGCAGTGGGGTTGACTGTCAACTGGCGATAGGTGTCAACATCAGAAAGTTGTTTCATTATTTCGGCATGATAGTCAGAGAGATCTTGCAGGACTATCGCCCCGCCTTTATCGGCTTGTCGAATAACAAGATTTTTATTTTCACTCAGATTTTTTAAGGCCAAACGCTCCGCTGGCATAAGATTAGGGTGGACAGACGAGGAGTGCTCGACAATGGCAGGAAGTCCTGTATCGAGCATCCTAGCAAAGGATTTAATGCTGGCATTATTTGAATATGGCTCGAAAGAGGAGGCAGGAGCAAACTGTTTCAAAACTGTAGGTAGGGGTGGTTTGACAGTTTTATTGGACGGGGGTTGATTGGCAAAGAACTCTTGTAATTTGATTTTTCTAATGAGTTCATGTTTCTCAATTTGCCACTGTAAATCACTGAAAGGCACAGAGGGCACGAAGGAGAGTCCATGATTCAAGAGTTTCAACTCACTTTTAGATAAGTCATGGGACGACAGATTGAAGATTATATTCTCGTGTTCGTTGGTGGGCGACCCGGACGGCCACCCCCTCTTCCACTGTTGCCCTCTTCGAGTGTAGCGCCTCTTACGTGGGACTTGGGGCCGCCTCGACCCCTCTGGGGGAGTCCACCTAAAGGGCCTGCTTTGGCACCTCTGGGTTTGCGTTGGTCAGCCTCGCTGTTAGAGCTGGTATTATCGGCCGATGTTTCTGTATCGAATTGATCGATAGTTCTTTGTGGGCGCCGTTTATTGCGGCGAAAGAAAGGTTTTTTAGAATCTTCTCCCGAATTGCCTGCCAACCATCTGTAGACAGTGTGTCTGTCGTAGTCAGTTTGCACCTTTAATAATTTTTCTTTTTTAAAGAGGATAAGCTCTCTTTTGTATGATGACAATTGGCTCTTGAGCCGTTCCATCCAATCCGTCTCTTTTTCTGCCACTAAAGTGGCCAAGTGCACGGTTTCAAATTTGGAGATTTTATCTTTGATCACAGCAAGTTCCTTGGATTATTGCTCCACCACAAGGACCATAAGATCAAAGGAGCACTTGTTAAGGGTCCCAATCCAGCGCTTACAGAACTGGGGATCGTAGCGCCCGATGGTCGGGCAGTTCCTGACGCGGAAACCACGGGGGATCATTTTTGACTTATAATAGTCACTTGAAGAGAGGGCATGAAGATGGAAATCGATCTCCTTCTTTTTTAAACTTAAGAGGTCTCTGTAGATAATGTCAGTTGCCAGGGATTCCTCTTCATCATTAATGCCACCTTTGAGAATAATAGCTTGAATCTCAACCTCAGAGAGGGAGTGGATGTCACCAATGGGAAAATTAAATTGTCCAATACTATCTTCATCTGCCATATTGGATGGTCTGTATGGTACAATGAGCCAGATTGGTGCAATGTGTGACACAGCACACAGTTGTAAGTTGCAATATAGGTTCTGAGATAGACAGTCCTGGTGAACAAAAGCACCACAAAGGGAAAAGGGCAAAGCACAGGGGGATCCCAAACAAACGGTGTACAGGTACCTCGCTGATCCACAGCAGCAACAGATAAATGAAGGGTGCCTCAACTTGCAGACTCCTTGTGGCTGGGGAGAGATGCAAAGTATATCCAACTCGGGTTTGGCACTCACTATAACCAAATGCAGCAGCGCCGGTGCCAGCACATAGAAAAATATAGTAGATTTGCGGTGGGGCACTCGTGGCTATTCTCCATAAACTAGACAAGCCAGCTAATATGCAGCAACGTTTCAATTTATTTATCAAATTTTCGTCAGGTTACAAAGAATAGAGAAAAAAGACATACCTTTATAGCAGCATAGACCAAGGAAGTGAGGCTGAGACACAGAGAGACAAGGGAGCAGCCCACAGGGCGCAGCATGATGATGTCACATGCTGAACAAGTGTGCAGCATGTGGGGAGCTTGGTTGCCATGGATACCGCAATCCAGCTTTCTCAGACACTGTGAGGAAAATTGCACCAAAAATAATTAAAAAGTGACAAGAAAGAACTGCGACTAGAACCAAGAGGCAACAGTATTAAAAAATAGAAATAGAAAAAATGTATGCACCTGCGTCTCAATCTCACTTCATAGGTGATAAAAACAGCAATTAGCCTGAGACAAATAAATGACTAATCAATTAGAAATAGCATATTAAACAGGACAATACATGATACAATAAAAATACACACCAATAAAGCATAATTGCACATAATACAGCGCAATGTGGCAAAAGATATAGTAAAGACACAATCGCAATATTATGAGCTCAGCGGAATACAGCAAAGGAAATTTGCTCGTTTAGACCTTTAGGGGCAATAGTGCCCAAGCGGTGTATCCACCGGGCTTCACATTGTAATAGACGGGTACCACGGTCACCGCCGCGAATATTGGGGGGCACCCAATCAATCATCCGATATCTTAGGCTGTTAAGAGGATGATGATTGTCAACAAAATGTCTGGCGACAGGATGCTCACTACTGCCGGATGCCAATGCCTGACGGATGGTACTCCTGTGCATTGTCATCCTTTCCTTAAATTTCCTAATAGTTTTACCTATGTAGGATAAACTGCATGGACATATAAGTTGGTAAACAACGTATGAAGAGTTACAAGTAAGGTTGTGACGGATTTTAAATGTGTGGCCGGTATGGGGGTGACTAAAAGAATCACCTGGTAAAAGGAATTGACAGGTGGTGCAAGCGCACCTAAAACAACCTTTTTTCTTTCCCTCAAAGCGGGTATCATCACTACCAGTGTTTATACCAAAAGCACGGACCGTAACACTCTGCTGTCCCCATCCAGTTGTCATCCCCGCAGTCTTGTTTCATCTTTGCCTTACTCCCAAATGTTACGCTACTACCGCATCAATAGCGATAGAGCTGATTGTGAGCAGCAACTTGATGCACTCATTGAAAAATTTTTGAAACGTGGCTTTAAACATCATGAGCTTTTTGCCTGCAAACGTAAGGTGTTACAATTAGACCGCGAGTCACTCCTCAGACACAAAAGTAAAGATACCAGCATGGCCAAGATTATGCCGTGGGTTAACAGATATAATGTTGTCTCTAATGAAACCACTGCTTTGGTTAAAAATAACTGGTCTCTAATTAAAAGCGACACGACTTTACCCCTCGGTGAGCACCGGGTTATGCCGTGCTACTCCAAGGGACGTAGTCTCAAGGATATTTTGGTTAAAACCAATACATCCATCAATCCAGAACCACCCACTGTGACATGGTTGGGTGTCCAAAAGAAAAAAGGTTGTTTTAGGTGCGCATGCACCACCTGTCAATTCCTTTTACCAGGTGATTCTTTTAGTCACCCCCATACCGGCCACACATTTAAAATCCGTCACAACCTTACTTGTAACTCTTCATACGTTGTTTACCAACTTATATGTCCATGCAGTTTATCCTACATAGGTAAAACTATTAGGAAATTTAAGGAAAGGATGACAATGCACAGGAGTACCATCCGTCAGGCATTGGCATCCGGCAGTAGTGAGCATCCTGTCGCCAGACATTTTGTTGACAATCATCATCCTCTTAACAGCCTAAGATATCGGATGATTGATTGGGTGCCCCCCAATATTCGCGGCGGTGACCGTGGTACCCGTCTATTACAATGTGAAGCCCGGTGGATACACCGCTTGGGCACTATTGCCCCTAAAGGTCTAAACGAGCAAATTTCCTTTGCTGTATTCCGCTGAGCTCATAATATTGCGATTGTGTCTTTACTATATCTTTTGCCACATTGCGCTGTATTATGTGCAATTATGCTTTATTGGTGTGTATTTTTATTGTATCATGTATTGTCCTGTTTAATATGCTATTTCTAATTGATTAGTCATTTATTTGTCTCAGGCTAATTGCTGTTTTTATCACCTATGAAGTGAGATTGAGACGCAGGTGCATACATTTTTTCTATTTCTATTTTTTAATACTGTTGCCTCTTGGTTCTAGTCGCAGTTCTTTCTTGTCACTTTTTAATTATTTTTGGTGCAATTTTCCTCACAGTGTCTGAGAAAGCTGGATTGCGGTATCCATGGCAACCAAGCTCCCCACATGCTGCACACTTGTTCAGCATGTGACATCATCATGCTGCGCCCTGTGGGCTGCTCCCTTGTCTCTCTGTGTCTCAGCCTCACTTCCTTGGTCTATGCTGCTATAAAGGTATGTCTTTTTTCTCTATTCTTTGTAACCTGACGAAAATTTGATAAATAAATTGAAACGTTGCTGCATATTAGCTGGCTTGTCTAGTTTATGGAGAATAGCCACGAGTGCCCCACCGCAAATCTACTATATTTTTCTATGTGCTGGCACCGGCGCTGCTGCATTTGGTTATAGTGAGTGCCAAACCCGAGTTGGATATACTTTGCATCTCTCCCCAGCCACAAGGAGTCTGCAAGTTGAGGCACCCTTCATTTATCTGTTGCTGCTGTGGATCAGCGAGGTACCTGTACACCGTTTGTTTGGGATCCCCCTGTGCTTTGCCCTTTTCCCTTTGTGGTGCTTTTGTTCACCAGGACTGTCTATCTCAGAACCTATATTGCAACTTACAACTGTGTGCTGTGTCACACATTGCACCAATCTGGCTCATTGTACCATACAGACCATCCAATATGGCAGATGAAGATAGTATTGGACAATTTAATTTTCCCATTGGTGACATCCACTCCCTCTCTGAGGTTGAGATTCAAGCTATTATTCTCAAAGGTGGCATTAATGATGAAGAGGAATCCCTGGCAACTGACATTATCTACAGAGACCTCTTACGTTTAAAAAAGAAGGAGATCGATTTCCATCTTCATGCCCTCTCTTTAAGTGACTATTATAAGTCAAAAATGATCCCCCGTGGTTTCCGCGTCAGGAACTGCCCGACCATCGGGCGCTACGATCCCCAGTTCTGTAAGCGCTGGATTGGGACCCTTAACAAGTGCTCCTTTGATCTTATGGTCCTTGTGGTGGAGCAATCATCCAAGGAACTTGCTGTGATCAAAGATAAAATCTCCAAATTTGAAACCGTGCACTTGGCCACTTTAGTGGCAGAAAAAGAGACGGATTGGATGGAACGGCTCAAGAGCCAATTGTCATCATACAAAAGAGAGCTTATCCTCTTTAAAAAAGAAAAATTATTAAAGGTGCAAACTGACTACGACAGACACACTGTCTACAGATGGTTGGCAGGCAATTCGGGAGAAGATTCTAAAAAACCTTTCTTTCGCCGCAATAAACGGCGCCCACAAAGAACTATCGATCAATTCGATACAGAAACATCGGCCGATAATACCAGCTCTAACAGCGAGGCTGACCAACGCAAACCCAGAGGTGCCAAAGCAGGCCCTTTAGGTGGACTCCCCCAGAGGGGTCGAGGCGGCCCCAAGTCCCACGTAAGAGGCGCTACACTCGAAGAGGGCAACAGTGGAAGAGGGGGTGGCCGTCCGGGTCGCCCACCAACGAACACGAGAATATAATCTTCAATCTGTCGTCCCATGACTTATCTAAAAGTGAGTTGAAACTCTTGAATCATGGACTCTCCTTCGTGCCCTCTGTGCCTTTCAGTGATTTACAGTGGCAAATTGAGAAACATGAACTCATTAGAAAAATCAAATTACAAGAGTTCTTTGCCAATCAACCCCCGTCCAATAAAACTGTCAAACCACCCCTACCTACAGTTTTGAAACAGTTTGCTCCTGCCTCCTCTTTCGAGCCATATTCAAATAATGCCAGCATTAAATCCTTTGCTAGGATGCTCGATACAGGACTTCCTGCCATTGTCGAGCACTCCTCGTCTGTCCACCCTAATCTTATGCCAGCGGAGCGTTTGGCCTTAAAAAATCTGAGTGAAAATAAAAATCTTGTTATTCGACAAGCCGATAAAGGCGGGGCGATAGTCCTGCAAGATCTCTCTGACTATCATGCCGAAATAATGAAACAACTTTCTGATGTTGACACCTATCGCCAGTTGACAGTCAACCCCACTGCTCAATGTCGACAGAAATTGACCAACATCTTACAAATGGGAGTAGATGCTAAAATTATTACTCAAGATATTCAAGCTGTCCTGGTTCCAGATTTTCCAATCACTCCTTGTTTATACACACTTCCGAAAATTCACAAGGGCTTGTCCCCTCCTCCGGGTCGCCCTATTGTGTCGGCATGCGGGTCGCTGCTGCAACCTACTGCAACTTATTTGGATGATCTACTACAACCGCTTATTAAATCTCAACCTACCTTCTTGTTGGACACCACCACTTTTTTACAAAATCTTCATCAGCTTCCCAGACTAGTAGACAATTGTCATTTGGCCACCATCGATGTGGTAAATCTCTACACCATGATTCCCCACGCCCTGGGTCTGGCTGCTTTGAGACGATTCCTCAATATCCACAGTGATTTTGATTCCATTAAAATTGATTTTTTTATTGAGCTCATGGATTTGATTTTGTATAATAATTTTTTTATTTACAATAATACTTTTTATTTACAGCTACGGGGCTGCGCTATGGGCAGTTCTGTGGCTCCTTCATATGCTAATATTTTCATGTTTTCTGTTGAGTTTGACATTTTTCTTTCTGACCCATGCATTGTTGATCATTTTATTATTTTTAAGAGATATATAGATGACCTGTTTGCCATCTGGCACGGTGATGTTAACCTGCTTCATGATGTCATTGTTAAACACAATGACACTAATAATGCCATCAAATTTACATTTGAAACATCCAGTAGTGAGGTCCACTTTCTGGACGTCAAAGTTTCCCTCAAAGCGGGTATCATCACTACCAGTGTTTATACCAAAAGCACGGACCGTAACACTCTGCTGTCCCCATCCAGTTGTCATCCCCGCAGTCTTGTTTCATCTTTGCCTTACTCCCAAATGTTACGCTACTACCGCATCAATAGCGATAGAGCTGATTGTGAGCAGCAACTTGATGCACTCATTGAAAAATTTTTGAAACGTGGCTTTAAACATCATGAGCTTGTCGCCTGCAAACGTAAGGTGTTACAATTAGACCGCGAGTCACTCCTCAGACACAAAAGTAAAGATACCAGCATGGCCAAGATTATGCCGTGGGTTAACAGATATAATGTTGTCTCTAATGAAACCACTGCTTTGGTTAAAAATAACTGGTCTCTAATTAAAAGCGACACGACTTTACCCCTCGGTGAGCACCGGGTTATGCCGTGCTACTCCAAGGGACGTAGTCTCAAGGATATTTTGGTTAAAACCAATACATCCATCAATCCAGAACCACCCACTGTGACATGGTTGGGTGTCCAAAAGAAAAAAGGTTGTTTTAGGTGCGCATGCACCACCTGTCAATTCCTTTTACCAGGTGATTCTTTTAGTCACCCCCATACCGGCCACACATTTAAAATCCGTCACAACCTTACTTGTAACTCTTCATACGTTGTTTACCAACTTATATGTCCATGCAGTTTATCCTACATAGGTAAAACTATTAGGAAATTTAAGGAAAGGATGACAATGCACAGGAGTACCATCCGTCAGGCATTGGCATCCGGCAGTAGTGAGCATCCTGTCGCCAGACATTTTGTTGACAATCATCATCCTCTTAACAGCCTAAGATATCGGATGATTGATTGGGTGCCCCCCAATATTCGCGGCGGTGACCGTGGTACCCGTCTATTACAATGTGAAGCCCGGTGGATACACCGCTTGGGCACTATTGCCCCTAAAGGTCTAAACGAGCAAATTTCCTTTGCTGTATTCCGCTGAGCTCATAATATTGCGATTGTGTCTTTACTATATCTTTTGCCACATTGCGCTGTATTATGTGCAATTATGCTTTATTGGTGTGTATTTTTATTGTATCATGTATTGTCCTGTTTAATATGCTATTTCTAATTGATTAGTCATTTATTTGTCTCAGGCTAATTGCTGTTTTTATCACCTATGAAGTGAGATTGAGACGCAGGTGCATACATTTTTTCTATTTCTATTTTTTAATACTGTTGCCTCTTGGTTCTAGTCGCAGTTCTTTCTTGTCACTTTTTAATTATTTTTGGTGCAATTTTCCTCACAGTGTCTGAGAAAGCTGGATTGCGGTATCCATGGCAACCAAGCTCCCCACATGCTGCACACTTGTTCAGCATGTGACATCATCATGCTGCGCCCTGTGGGCTGCTCCCTTGTCTCTCTGTGTCTCAGCCTCACTTCCTTGGTCTATGCTGCTATAAAGGTATGTCTTTTTTCTCTATTCTTTGTAACCTGACGAAAATTTGATAAATAAATTGAAACGTTGCTGCATATTAGCTGGCTTGTCTAGTTTATGGAGAATAGCCACGAGTGCCCCACCGCAAATCTACTATATATATATATATATATATATACTGTATATATACAGTTTATATATATATATATATATATATATATATATATATATATATATATATATATATATTGGAGATGTGCAGCGGCCACTTTTTCGGGTTTTGGTTTTGGATCTGTATCTCCCTTCGTGTTTTGGATCTGGATTGGTTTTGGCAAAACCACCATTGCGGGTTTTGGATCTGGATTTTTATGTAAAAATGCTAAAAATGGCTAAAATAACAGAATTTGGGCCTGTTTTTGCCCCTAAAGTATTATTAACCTCAATAACATTAGTTTCCACTCATTTCTAGTCAATTTTGATCACTTCACAGCTCCCAAAATTGTTTTAATTTACTGTAGTTGGGCCAAAAGGTTATACCGAGGTAGCTGGATGACTAAGCTAAGCGACAGCAGTGGGCATCACATACATGTGGACCTTACACTTCCAACCTGGCACATCTTGGAAGCAGAGCGGCACTGCAGGGGCAGTACCCCAAAAAAAGAGAAATGCTCCAAAGAGCAAAAAATACAAAGAGGTATCGGCCTTGTCATGACTGGTGGTAGCAGCTTCAGCACTTCTTTCAGGTTGCTGATATCCCACTAATTCCTCCTCCATCATCCTCCAAAAATGTGTTTTTATTTTATTTATTACTTTTATTTATTTTACTTTACACTATACACAGCCTGTCACACTGGACACAGCCCCTGGACACTAGACACTGCCCCTGGACACAGCCCCTGGACACTGCCCCTGGACACTGGACACAGCCCGTCACCCTGGAGACACAGCCCCTGGACAATAGACACAGCCTCTGGACACAGCTCCTGTACACTGGACACAGCTGTCACACTGGACACTGCCCCTGGACACGACACAGCCCGTCACCCTGGACACAGCCTCTGGACATCGCCCCTGGACACAGCTCCTGTACACTGGACACAGCCGTCTCACTGGACACTGCCCCTGGACACTGCCCATGGACACTGGACACAGCCCGTCACCCTGGACACAGCCCCTGGACAATGGGCACAGCCCGTCACCCTGGACACAGCCCCTGGACAATAGACACAGCCTCTGGACACCATACCTCCCAACAGTCCCGATTTTATCGGGACAGTCCCGATTGTCAGGGCCTGTCCCGATGTCCCACCCGCGGGCGGCAGTGTCCCGCGGTGTGGGGGGGCTGTTGGGAGTCCCCCCTGTCGGCTGCTAAGCAGTGGGGAATAAACGCTGTGCGCATGCGCACAGCGTCTATTCCCGCAGCCAGGGGGCTGGGGGCATGGCTAGAGGCTCACAGAGCCTCTGGGTCATGCCCCCATAGCGGCAAAATGGGGGGGAGCCGCGAGTATAGGCCACGCCCCCGAAATTAGGCCACACCCCCCGAAAGTATGGGACACCACCCCCGGGACACAGCTCCTGTACACTAGACACAGCCGTCACACTGGACACTGCCCCTAGACACTGGACACAACCCATCACCCCGGGACACAGCCCCTGGACAATGGACACAGCCCGTCACCCTGGACACAGCCCGTTACACTGGACACTGTATGTAGTCCGTCACACTGGACACTGGATATAGTCCGTCACACTGGACACTAGATATATGCCGTCACACTGGACACTAGATATATGCCGTCACACTGGACACTAGATATATGCCGTCACACTGGACACTAGATATATGCCTTCACACTGGATACTAGATATATGCCGTCACACTGGACACTAGATATATGCCGTCACACTGGACACTAGATATATGCCGTCACACTGGACAATGGACACAGCCCGTTACACTGGACACTGGATATAGGCCGTCACACTGGACACTGGACACAGCCCGTTACACTGGACACTGGATATAGTCCGTCACACTGGACACTGGATATAGTCCGTCACACTGGACACTGGATATAGTCCGTCACACTGGACACTGGATATAGTCCGTCACACTGGAACTAGATATATGCCGTCACACTGGACACAGCCCGTTACACTGGACACTGGATACAGCCTGTCACCCTGGACACAGTCCCTGGACAATGGACACAGCCCCTGGACAATGGACACAGCCCCTGGACACTGGACACAGCCCCTGGACACCGCCCCTGGACAGTGGACACAGCCCCTGGACACTGGACACAGCCCCTGTACACAGCCCCTGTACACTGGACACAGCCCCTGTACACATTCCCTGACACACTGGACACAGCCCCTTGTATTATGGACACTGCAGCCCCGGTACACTGAGTGTACAGTCAGCAGCATTGCAGCCCCTGCGTGTGAGCACTGCAGCATCTAGTTTACAAAAATCACACAAAATATAAATCACAGCACAGGGCACGGAGCACGTAGCAAAGAGCAGAGAGGTCGGAGCACAGATCCCACCCACCCTCTTCCCTCTCCTATAATCGAGTGAAGATGGTGGGGCGCGCGTGTGTCTTATATAACATCCCGATAGCGCGATGATGACGTTTTGCAACGTTTTCGGTCCGGAATTCAGACGGGAACTCCCGAGCCGGCTCGGATCGCGATGTTCAGATCTGTCGGATCCCGGAGATCCGGACCTGCTCATCTCTAATATATATACATACATATATATAGCAAGAGAAAAAGATACCAGGCGCAATGTCCTCTGATTGTGTGTAATCAGGATCCCAATATTAGTCCCAAGATGCGTGCAGCTTTAGACTCCAAACCCTCACCACGGGTTACCGATAATTTTGCAAAAGAAGAAGGAGAGAGCGCACAGTGAGTATATCAAAGGTATCAAATTTACTCAAAATATAAGCTCACATACATCATAGTTTAAAATCATCAGCTTGCCAGCAATTCAGTATCACATCAGAAACAGAGTGGTAGATTGTAGAACCTCACAGGAACGGACACCGCTGGAAACGGCGCCCTTGCCGGGAAATCCACTCCCCACACTGATGTCGGATGTCAGACGCTGGAGGATCAGCAGCAATGGTGTGTTTGAACCTCTGGCACGCCATATATATATATATATATATATATATATATACACAGTGGTCGAAGTGGAAATTTTGAAGTGGGGGTATGGAAATTTTGAAGTGGGGGTATGGAAAAGTAAAGAGTGAATATAGTGCGCACCTTCGGACACCCCCCTGTCCATCAACGTCCCCTGCCAGACTGCCCCGTTGTACAGGGGTATTACAGAAGCACAATATGTGCTGCTGAGTGATCAGAGAGCATCCTGAGGGGGAAAAAAAACTTTTTTTTTTTTATCTTCAGATTAAAGTGGGGGTATGCCATACCCCCGTATACCGCCCCACTTCGACCACTGTATATATATATATATATACTGTATATATATTGCTTTCCGTTAGGGATGTACTGAGGCGCTTTAATGGCCCTGGCATTATAGGCATGTTTCATGCCACTGGGACACAGACACAGCTCACCCCCATGTCTCTGTATGGCGGTGGCCGAGCTGATCTTCAGGATGCTGCACCGCCAGCCTGTTTCCATGTGCAGCTGAGTAGAGCACTGAGAGGCTACAATGCTTGGCCAGTCCGGGGCTCTGTGTGGCTGGACCATCACGTCAGGCAATCAACCCTTCCGGCATTTGCTAGAAGTGCCAGATGCCCAGTCTGGCCCAGGATGACATCCTTCAAAAAGACCTGAGTACCAGTTGAAACGCATCGGACCGTTTGCTGTTTGGATACCTTGGGGCAGATGTATTAAGCCTTAACAAGAGATAAATGCAAGGGTGATAAAGGGCCAGATTCTCTAAGCTTCAAAAGTGATAAAATGGAGAGTGATAAACAGCCAGCCAATCAGCTCCTGTCTGACATTTTTCAAACACAGTCTGTGACATGGCAGGCAGGAGCTGATTGGCTGGCTGTTTATCACTCTCCATTTTATCACTTTTGAAGCTTAGAGAATCTGGCCCAAAGAGAGATAAACGTGCAGCCAATCACCTGCTAACTGCCATGTTACAGGCTTTGTTTGAAAAAAGTCAGTTAGGAGCTGATTGGCTGGACGTTTATCTC
Source organism: Crinia signifera (assembly GCF_055691185.1). NCBI lineage: Eukaryota > Metazoa > Chordata > Amphibia > Anura > Myobatrachidae > Crinia > Crinia signifera. The sequence goes on from NC_139217.1 coordinate 94,853,041, forward strand.
TCTTTATCACCCTTGCATTTATCTCTTGTTAAGGCTTAATACATCTTCCCCCCTGTTTGGATACCTTGGGGGAGCCACTTTGCCAGCTGTAGCAGCATTGTCACTTTCCGTGACTTTCAATTGAAAACTTTTGAGAACTTGTCCATCTTGTTCTCCTTTGATTCTGGTAATTGCCTTCCCCAAATGCGGATTCCATTCTTTTACACTTTTTTATATGTGTTTTTAGCTTGTCTTATTTCACTGAATAAATACAGTGTTACACTGGCCCTTATTCTGGTTGGTGCGGTAATATCCGCGTGCGTTCGTGCCGCCGATGTTTTGTGTCTGCGCATGTGCAGAGGCGTCTCTGCGCATGTGCGAGCGGGGCGTATGGCCAAATCCCGCATGAAATGTGAACACTCCGACCAGGGGGTGGAGAGGGGCGTGAAGGGCTATTTGGGCTCATTACCATATGCGTACGCCCCGCGTTTCATGGGCGTTCCCATGCAAACACTGGGCGTACGTATGTTAATGCGACCGTGACGCACGTGTAGGGGGCGGACTTATGACATCGCCGGATGTCAGCTGCCCGCCCAGATCCCTGCTTTTGCACGAAAAAATGTCTGTGTGGTCTGAGGTTGCGGGAGCTGGTGGAACACTCGATCCTGCGACCATCGAATGATGGGGGAGGTTCCCTGAGATGGAGGAGGCGTATTCCATGAAAAATACACGTGCGGTCCGTTCGGACAGCTTCTTGCCGCGTACAGACGGAGTTGGCGATCCGTATGGAAGGCGGGGTTTCGCACACACGGTCCTGGCCGCATATTCGGATCCGGCCGCACCGATCAGAATAAGGGCCACTATATGGTCTTACTCTCTATCCATATATGTGCAAAACGTCACATGGATATGTGATTGGGCGATCTGAGAACCCCGAATCCTACTCTTGAATGCATTTACACCTGTGCGGAGAAGAGGAGTCGTTTATCTCTTGAAAAGGATGTATGTATCTTTCCCCTATATAGGGATGTAATAGTCCCCTGTCTATCACAGAGCGCAGGAGATTTAAACAATGCTGTATGTGTCTTAGACACATCACTTTTTTACAGTGTATATTTTTGGTGTGGGGTCACCATTTGTGTTTTTTTCTCCAGCTGATCTGGAGCGCAAAATATTGTATCAGTTTGTCAGAATTCCTTTGATACATCCATTATTACATTGCTGGCACTTCATGCTGCAGTGCCCACATAACCTGTTTGCCACATTGCAGACTGTTTTTTGGCATCTTTGAAAGACCCGTTAATTGCCATGTTATGCAGAGGCCTTGCACAGACTACTTTGTTTCTTACACCAATTGTCATGATACCCTTCCTTGGAACCTCCACAAACTGCTTCCTATCCATCTTGTTCTTAATGCCATGTGGTCTATAAAAATGTGGTGCTTTAAATTTGCAATTTTGAAAACTGGGAAAGTATCTCCTTACCCCTCATAGTCTTTTGTATATGAAGTACAATATTGTGTAGACATTGGGGGAAATTTACTAATATGAAAAACCTAGTTTTTCGTATTAGTATTTTCCCTACGACTGCATACGACTGTTTCAGTCACGGACCGCCGACATGGACCTGGAGGTCGACACAGGACACCGGACACCAGGACAGAGGGCTACCTACGGGATCAAGATAGGTAAGTATCAGTATGTGTGTGTTATGTTTGTATTAAAGTTGTATTTTTCTAATGTGTCAGTGTGTATTTATTGGACTATTTTTATTACTGTGGAACTACAAGTGCCAGCGGGCCCTTTAATGCCCCGCAGGCTGGGACTTGTGGTTCTCCAAGTCCCAGCTTGCGGGGAAGGCTTGCTGGGACTCATAGTTCCACAGTTTTAAACAATAGTTTTTCATATATCCTTTTACACAGAATCAGCCCGGTGGCCACCGCACAGGGCCACCGGGGACAGCACCAGACTTCAACCTGGTCAGGTAAGTCCTGGAGGGGGGGGACCCCTTTATTGGGGGGGTCCCCACTCCCCCAGGGCCCCTGGCCCGGCTGACTGGTTGGTAGGGTGAATGTTTTGGCCGCGGGACCTTATATAATAAGTGTCCCCCGGCTGTGACATTACCCTGCTGGCTGGTTTGGCCTGGGGCTGGTTCTTAAAATACGGGGGACCCCTAGTCATTTTGTCCCCCGTATTTTGGGAACCAGCCCCGGACCTGGAGCCTGGGGCTGGTTGTTAAAAATCGGGGAACCCCTATTTGTCGGGTTCCCTGATTTTTAATTACCGGCCCCCGACTCTTTCAGCCTGGTGCTGGTTACAGCTGTTGGGGGACCCCACGCTGTTTTTTTTTTATTATTAATTTATTTTTCTTTTTTTTTACACTAAAGCCTGCACGGATCTGACTGATCCGTGCAGGCTTAAAGCAAATACGACAGGGAAATCAAGGTGTATTTTCCTGCCGTATTTTCGTGGCTGTTTCACGCCAATTAGCAGCCGTATTATCAGTACGGCTGCTTAGTACATCAGGAACCACCATTCTTTTGAATGGTGATTCCTGTTGTATTCTATCGATGGTGTAGACATTCGTATTCGTAAATACAAATATGAATGTCCCATCTTTAGGAATACGAATTGCTGTATTTTTGGGATAGTAAATCCCGAAAATACAAATGTGTAAATAATAGGTGTATTTCTGCCTACGAATACACCTATTTTTTACGAATTCATATTAGTAAATTTTCCCCATTGTGTCAGAACAAACAGAGCATTGCAGCTTATGGGACTGCATACTTACACATCAGTCAATGGGCCCATGCTGACCCTTGTCTACCACCAAAAGTCACTACAATGGGCATATGAACTGGAACATGGAGCAATAGACAAAGATTACCCGGTTGCCGAGTCCCGTTTTATGTTGCATCAGGTGGACAGCTGGGTACGTGTACATTATTTCCTTGGGAAGAGATGGAACCAGGATCCCATATGGAAAGTTGGCAAGCAGGTGGAGGCAGTGTAATGCTCTGTGCAATGTTCTGCTTGGAACCCTTGGAATATGGCATTCATATTGATATTTGACACTTACCACCTACTTAAGCATGTCAGCACTACCTGGACAGCACAATAATTGTTCAGGAATAGTTTGAGAAACATGACAGTAAGTTCAAGGTGTGGACTTGGCCTCTAATTTCCCCAGATATCACTTCAATTGAGCATCTGTGGGGTATGGTGTTAAAATCAAGCCCAAGCCATGGGGGCCCTACTTTGCAACTTACAGCACTTAAAGGATCTTAATGTCTTGGTGTCAGATTTCATTGGACACCATAATATGTCTTGCGACGTCAGGCCTTGATGGATCAGGGCTGTTTTGGCAGCACAAGAGGCATACCTCCCAACTGTCACGATTTCCGCGGGAAAGTCCCGATATTCGGGGACGTTCCCGCGTCCCGCCCGGGGCCGCCATTGTCCCGCGGTGGGGGGGACAGTTAGGAGCCCCCCCAGCTTGCCGAGAATAGATGCTGTGCGCATGCGCACAGCGTCTATTCAGCGCCGACGAGCGGCAAAAACGGGGGCAAGCCCGGAGTTCGCGTCACCCAGTGAGGCCACGCCCCTTTTCTTGAGGCCACGCCCCTTTGCCGCGCGAACGTCTTGACCTCCCAACTTCAAAAGTTGGGAGGTATGCAAGAGGGACCTACACACTATTGGGTTTTAATATTACGGCTTATTGGCTCACGTGCACAACGTACACTTGTATAATCATTAAAACATCTGATCTGTGAATGCTGTGTCAGGCTGAGTGCCACACCTTAAGGGGCCTACATACGCAGAGATTTGTGCCAGAGATTCATAACGGGAGATTCAGCACGAGAGATTTCCCTAAAACGGAATTTATCAGATAATGAGCCACACACACACAGATTTGTGCCAGAGATTCATAATGGCAGATTCAGCATGAGAGATTTCAAAGCTCTCACAGAAACTTCAGGGGAATAAAAAAAGAATTAAAAATGTAAATAAGGGGTTGATCTAAAGCCTGGGGGAGTGTCACTATATACAGGGCCGAAACTAGGTGTTTCGGTGCCCGGGGCGGCAGTCATTTGGTCGACTTGCCGGACGCTGATTTGGCTGCCAATCAGCGTCCGGCAAGTGTTTTCAAAATCATCAGCGCTTCCCGCCTCCAGGCAAATAGCGCTAGGAGACGGAATGACGAGTGAGTGAAAGCTGCCGCTACACCAGTCCCTGGACCCCTGCTGCCAACATACCTGTGTGCAGCCAGCGGAGGAAGGCAGCGTCCAGGGGTCCAGGGACTGGTGTAGCGGCAGCCTTCACTCACTCCGTCTCCTAGCGCTATCTGTCTGTGCCTGGCGGCGGGAAGCGCTGATGACTTTGAAAAGACTTGCCGGATGCTGATTGGCTGAATTCAGCCAATCAGCGTCCGGCGAGTCTTTTCAAAATCTGCTGCCCGGCAGCGCTAGGAGCCGGAGTTAACACACCACTCCCCGGGACCCCGCTGCCCGTCCCCGGACCCGCTGCCAGGAGACCCAGGACCGCACACTAGCGCCCCCCCCCCCCTCCAGCGCCCTGGTGCCCCTCCGAAATATGATGTTAATAGCAAAAGAAAGGCTGGCACTCTGGGGTCTTAACAAAACTTGCTGTATTATTTATTTTATTTATGGTCGTTTGCTTTGAAATACAGCAGGTTTTGTTAAGACCCCAGAGTGCCAGCCTTTCTTTTGCTATATATATATATATATATATATATCGAACAGAAGAGCAGCACAGCCATCAAGTGCGTGGTTAGATTGTGTATATATATATATATATATATATATATAGGGAAGCCTTGTCATTGGTGGCAGTGGTTTATATATATATATATAATATTCTATAAATAAACTTTATCATTGGTGGCAGTGGAGCTGCAGCAGCAGGGGGACGTGTGAGCGGGCAGGCGGCTTGAAGTACTTCGCCGCCAGAGGACAGGTGACAGGGGGACCGGGAGTTGCTGCGGGTAGGCAGCAGATTTGCCGGCGAGTGGGTGAGTGGCTTTTTCCCCCTGCTCCGTCTCCGTGCGGCAAGCAGGGGGAGGGGGAGGGAGCAGGGGGCGGCGGGTCTTTGCAGCGTCTTCATGCGACGAGCAGGGGGAGGCGGTGTCCGGCGTGTCAAGGGGGCGGTGAGCAGGGGACATCAGGGCGGCGTTCAGTGTCACTCAGAAGGCCCTGCTCACATCCGAGGCCACATATGAGCAGGAGCTTCTGAGCGACTGCTCTAGATAGACAGGCAGGTCTGTTCTGAATCTTGGGCAGATTCAGAATGGCGGGGGCGCGCATGCAAATCGCTGTGTGGGCTATACACACAGCGATTTACATGCATTTTCAGGGATTTTCTGAGTGATTTGTTAAAATCGCTCAGAAAATGCCTGAAAATTGTGCTGTGTGTGCTTTTCGTTGTTCACATTTAAATAATCACAGAAAGCCTTCAGATTGCGTTCATTTCCCCTCCATATAAAGACGATATCGTCAATATATCTGGACCAGAATACCAGGTCCGCCCCAAAGCCATGCCCACTCCACACATGTTCCTCTTCCCAGAGTCCCATGAAGATATTGGCATAGCTTGGGGCGAACCTGGTACCTATTATGTTCTTATATATTTTTTCATATTACTGTGCGATATGGCGCCCTCAGCACCTTGCACTTTATTTCAAGAAAGCTGCTATTTAAATAATGAAAGCTGCTATTTAAAGAATGAGATCCGAGAAAATCTGTCAAGAGCCACGGAACACCCGACGCTCACTACAGACGGGACTCTGGAAGTGGGGCAATGACGCGGCAGCCAATATGCCGGAAGTGGGGCTGACGCACACATCAGACACCAGTTACTGTCCATGGAAGACCTGCTGCTCATTAGAGACGAGATATCGGAAGCGGGGCAGTGACGCGCCTCCCAACATGCCGGAAGTGAGGCGGACAAGTATACCGCACAGTAATAAGACCGGACATACAGCGCGAAATAGCGCTCGTACGGGATTGGACAACAACTCTTTTAAATTAAGTTTCTCAACATGGCTTTAATCATCCTTGAAAAAGACCGTAGTTGATGGTCGAAACGCGTTGGGCCTTGCCTGCGGACGCCGATTCAGGGGGAACCAGTTGCCAGAACTTTGTGACTACGTTTGATGTGAGAGTTTTCGGGACTGTCATTTCTAGCGCATTTGAGAACTTTTTTTCAACTAAGTTCTCCACCAAATCTGGTAATTGTTTGTAACTCCCCTGTGCGATGACCTGTTTTTTAAAGTGTGTTTTATGTACATCTAGTTTGTTCCTGTATGTGGTGTCAGCATTAAAATACAGTATTATACCATATGCGGTTCCATTGTGTTTCCATATGTACCTCTGACACCTGGAGAATTCTTCTGGAGTATATGAAAATTCTGGTAAAATCTATGTGATTAAGAATATTTACATTGCGGAGAAGAGGAGACGCTATTCCCTTTTTAAAGTTATAAGGCTTTTGTGAAGGAACGGTGATTGGTAGACCGACCTAAATATATGGAGGAATGTGTATGATCCTATACGGTGGAGAAGAGGACCATTCCCAATGAGATAGGAACGTTGCTTTTCATCCCATTTGTTTTGGCTCGCAGGAGGGATTATAACAAAATATATGTGTCTTGAACACATTACTTTGTGATCTTTTAATACTGTTTTGTATTTCTTGGTGTTTGTTAATAATGTTTATCAATTTAGTTGATTGCTCTTTTACTACTGAGAATGCTGGGATCTGTACAGTGAGCAGTTAGCACTATAGCTGTGCAGAACTTATATTGGATAAACAGAAACCTACCTGACTGTGGCTATATCAATATCACTATCGTTCTCTCGCACAATAACAATCCTGTGTCTCTCTAACAGCTGAAAACCACATCATTTATTTTATTATATAAACAAAGAAAAGTACAGTTAGAATTCTAATGGGGCCTACACAAGAGGAGATGTTTGTTAGCCATCTGAGCAATGTAGAATGACCCAATCAGGATTGGCTGAAAGAATCATGTGTTCAGATCCAATATGCCGGTGACTAGAGGGAAGCCTGGCGTCCACATGGAAAGGCCTGAGGCCTGTACTGGTGTAGGAGGCCAGCGCTGGATGTCGCGCCGACTAGGCCACAGATGAGACCCAACAGCACCTGCCGGGATGACATCGCGGGAGCCGCTGGTCGTGCGCACTTGGTGCTGGTCAGGAACTGGGCGCTTGCGGGATGATTAAAGGTGACAGTCTCTGAGCACGCCTGGAGAAACATCTAGATAAGTAAATACGTGTTTCTTAAACCTTGGATCGTGACACAAATCATTTATTGGTGCTAAATTTCCAGACTGTAATAATACACCAGGATGAGCTTGTGTTAATTTCCTTGTAGGGATATTTGTTTAGCCATCACAACACATGAGGAGAGCTCACCGACTACTAGTTAATGAACAACTCAATAACCATGCAAATGTTCTACCACTATATCCAGGCAAATACAAGCTGCAGTGCTGCCACCATTACACCATGAAACTACATGTACACCAACTCTATAACCCCTGAAACAAGTCCTCAATAAATAGATACAAGCCTTTAAACGAACTCCACCAGGCCTAAAGAGATAAGAATACCTAAACATAATCAAATGGTGACCAATTACAACACCAGCATACAAACATAAAAAAGAGCAACTGTATATCCACATTACCTCTGCTCTTGACTCATCTGCAGATTCTGTCAATCTGCTCTTCAACCTTGGGTCTCTATACTAAGTTGCTTCCTACACAGTACTGAACAGTACAGCACTCATGCTGTCTACCGCTGCTTTGAATTCATACTTTCTTAACCCTCTTAAAATGGGTTTTTGCCCTCTTCACTCCATTGAACCTGCCCTCAACATGGTCCCCAAAGACTTTCTCAGTAAGGATCTCACCTATTTTTTCATCTTCATCATACTTTCTTCCACCTTTCCCACTTCAACCATTCTCTACTACTTCACACCCTTCTTTACATGAATGTCCCTAACTATGTCTTCTTGGTTTGCTTCCAGCTTCTTTGAACAATATTTCTTATTCATCAACCTCCACCTCCCTTTCTTTTTCTGTACCTGTAAGTCTGCCCCACTTCTCTCGCTCTATCTCCTACCTTGGAAATCTCATTAGCCTACAATACCATGTTTACCATGATGGCACTCAAAAATATCTCTTCTACTCTGACCTCTTGCCATTTCTTCTGGATGTCATGAAAATATCCATCATCATCCCAGTCTTCCTCTCCCACTGCACCCTTCACTTCTCCACTGCATGCCACTACACCTTTATTTTGTCACTACATCCTATCATAGCCTATCTCTTGACAATGTCTTCTACGATTATGGTCTGCCACCTACACTATGCTTACCACCAGTACTTCTTCTCTGCTCCCTTCAGTGACTTTGACACTGTTTACTTGCCCATCTGGTTGGGTAAAGGATCATTGCTGTACGTTTCCTCTGTAATCTACCACTACCTGGTGATCCTAGCCATAGTGAGTTATCCTTCCTTTTCCTCATACTGGTCACTATGATTTTCCGGCAATGTTTGTATTTATTATTTGTGTTATGTTGTGCATTGGTTTATGCTGTTCACTGTGTTTGTTTTTCATGCCTACATATAGAACATCATTGCCATGCTTCTTTTGTTGAAAAAAGTCTTGCAACATACATTTTATACAAAATATACACAATATAATCTAATATACAATGTAAACATTTCCACAACCCCCCCCCCTCCACCCATCTCCTTCCCTCCCCTTTTTTTAATTAAATAAGAAACAGCATTCACATCAAAGATGATAATAATAGCCGCAGTAATAACTGTGTGCTTCTCGCCCATTCTGAAAACGAAGCAACTTTGGCCACACACAGTATCACTGATGCTATCCCAATAAATTGGTTCTCAGTACTATCATCCCTGTGACATTCAGGAGTTTTATTCATGTGGTTTAAGAGATAAAATGGGAAAGATTATGATTTATTATTGTTGTCTTTATGTACAGATAAGGGTCCTGATTCATAGGAGGTGAAAATCTTGGCCTTTACTTTATTCTTCCTTAAACCTCACAGGGCACAGGTTTCTCCCTGCAGCTCCTGCATTTTAAATGGTTATCAGGGAAAGATCTTACAATATCTGTAGTTTTAGAATGTCAAGAAGTAAATGTGCAAGGCCTTATGGGTGCAATTTTACTGTGTAATGTAGAAAGTGATCATGAGGAGGGAGGCGTATAATCTTTAAGTTTTGCTTTCAAGCAATATTGGAGCAGCCTTGCTGGGTAACTACCTGCAGGTATGTTTTCAGTTTTTGGTTTTATGTTACTTGCAGTTTTCTAAATTGTAAATCTCTGTCTGTGTTGCTCTGGCATAAACTCACCATCGGCAATCTTTATGCCCCACACTTTAACAACTTATTTAAAACCTTAACGGTAACTTAACACTAAAATAACGAGACAGGCACAAGTACTGGCGTTTCAAAATATGATGTCAAATTTATTAATTGACAGCTATAACTTGACTATAAAGGGTGGCAGTCCTAAAGAACGGTCATAGAAAAGAGAGGGGTAAGATCACAACACACCATTCATACATCATTGGTGTCCAACTCTCCCCTCACAACCCACCCGTGTGGATGGTGCAGCCCATCCCCTGTCCAAGGGGCATGGGCTAGCGACATATCGATGTCGGGAGAGCGCACCCCACTATCTTCATACGATTTTTATTTAAACAAGGAACTTTCTTTACCACCATAAGCTAGGCCCTAAGCCGCAGCACCGTGTGGAAGTCGAGTTGCACACACGCCATTTTAGAATAGTATGGCCGCCATTTTGGTTCGCAGAGTTGCGCAAATAAAGTTTCCATACCCGAGTCTGTGTGACAAAGTGGACCAGAAGCGCAGCCATACTATTACACATAAATTCATAATAACATACTTACACTAAATAAAATATAGTTAAAGGTTTAGAACGCCACACATAGCTTAGTTAACATTTGCATAGATCCGTCTGTATCATGTTTAGTACCGATATGTTCCGTTTCATATGCGCAGTATTCCGGTCAGTGCGAATATTTCGCAATACATACGGTCCGATAGTTATGGACAAAATCCATATTCCTAAGACAGTTTCTGTTGAAAAGTATATAACAAAGGAATCTATTAAAACCGGTTCTGACTGCTATTTACAATCCCTGACGACGATACTAACAAACAAAGGACTCCAAAAGTTCACTCCCCTGCACCTTTCCAAACCAGTTGGATTACTTTGCCCCAATCACAGAGGACCTGACATACGATCTCTGACCAATAGGAATGGCCTTTGACCTCCCCCTTCTGACCCTATAAGATAGGTGACCCAGGGCGGCCTCGGTCACTTCGGCACATCTTACTTTCCCTGACCATTGACCGGACTATGTTCAAACCTGAACATAGTGAGCTCCGACCGGACTGCGCTGCGCTATTTCCCCTGAAGGTAACATTCGTATTCCCCTTTTATGTCATGTGGCTGATTATGATTGTATCCTGTATCTGTTTTCTTCCCTTAGTAGAGCCTGATTATTATATTCATTGTTAGTCTATTGTATCACTTGTTATACCTGTATTTTCTATTCCTGTAACCCCCTTTTGTCCATTAGGGACTTAAATACATCTCTTTACGGAGTTCTTATCTCTTTACTTTAATACTGTGGTTGTGTCTGTTTATTCGCATATAGCGATAAGGTATATTACGGACACTGTCCTTAAAGGTATATTCGCAGATTAGAGTCAATTACTGCGAAAGGATATCTTATTAAGGTATTAGTTCTTTGGTGTAAAACACACAATAAAGGTACGCTATGCTGCACTACGTTTTGTTCGCACGTAGCTAGGTATAAAGGGTACGCAGGTTACGGACGTAGTACGTAAACTGCGCTTTTCACTTATTGTTTCTTTGGTCATATTTAATCGCCATTAACAATTGGGGGCATCGTCCGGCCGTTTCACATTCTAGAATTCAGTACCGGGCGCGTGGCCCGACCTATACCAGCAAAAGGGTGGAAGTATTATTATCCATTGCTGGATAGGCCGGGTCCGCGGCGGTGCGGGGTTCGAGAAGTGCTAGCGTTGAACCCGAAGAACAATAAGTGAAACATAAAGCCACGTGTTTTAAAGCATATATTAAGTGTTTAAGTAAACTGTACTTCTGCCTGCCACAAGTAGTTTAACGGGGTATAGTGTCTTGAGTTGCTTGTTCATTACAGTATATGTGCCACGTGCGATAAGGTTCGCACACGTGGAGCCTGTGTTTTATTATAGTACATAGAGGATCCCCTCTGTGCAAAACTATAACTTTTAGTGTTAGTTACTGCAGGGCCAGGGACTCCGCCACGTGGCGATAAGTTCTGGGTCTTTTACAGTAACGTAAAGTGTCTATTGTGTATTACGCAAGGTGCGAGCGCACGTGCCCATATCGGGAAATTTTCGCATCTTTGTACGTGATTTACGGATTAAGTGCGGGATTTATTTCGCATCTTGATACGTAACTTTCGGACGAAGTTAAGGGATTTATTCCACATTTAGGCGCAATTACTGCGTATAGCGAAACTCGAGCGCAACCTTGCAAATACACTATAGAACACGTGGGTGGCCGATTCATCGGCGGCCTGTGAACAACGCACGTACACACGTGGCTGTTCATTGGCACTGCGCATGCAGCACACATAGGAACTGAAAGGTGAACAGTATTAAACCACTAGCTTTATTTAAACAGTATAGTAATATACTGTGGATAAAGCGGTGATTATTAAAAGAAAATAAGTTTTTTTTTCTTTTTGTTCATTTTCCAAAAACAAGCAACTGAAGCATTATTTTTATAGATTCCTATAGCCTTTTATAAGGGATTTATACCTGCATAAGTATCTAGTGAAAAGCTACCAGCCTGGGAAGATTTTCTGTACAGAAATATTTCAAATATAAGCATAAGACCTAGGTGTAACTAGCGCCCAGTGTGAAACAAAACTGAGGCGAACGGGTGTGTGACGGCACGACTCAAGCGCAGTGTAGTCCAGTATAGGACAGTCCAGTGTAGGACCAGGGTGCACGTGACGACGTGCCCATAGGAACTGCCCCTTCCGTGGAACTACCTATTTTGATCCACTAGGAGGGTACAAGAAGCTAAATCGGAACCCAGTGATCCGATTAGCTACTTTAGAAAATCCGATTTTTGGGGGTACAGGAAAACAAGTTTGTTGTACCCTGGAAAAATTAGGCTGCACCTTGCAAGTTGACTAGAAGTTCGCTGCTAGTTGAAAGACTTGGTGATTGAGTACATTACCTCGCATAGTGGGCTTCACGCTTGATTGCGGAATAGTGCCATTTTGTGGAGAAGTGAGTGGTTGCGGGCTCTCAGACAAGTAATAACCCACCGGTTATGGGTAATAACGGGTCACACAGTGATAACGTGCCAGTTAGGGAGGAAGCGAGTCGACCAAAAGGATCGGCGGCTTCCATAATGTGTTGGAGCACAGTGAACGAGCAGTTGTTTACAAAAAGAAATGGAGAATAATGACACAAGGCAGCAAGTTAGAATTTCCCAGTGTTGGTAGCTTTGATCCAGAAATCTTATCGGCAGTAAAAGATGAAATATGTCTACTCTCCAGTCGTAAGAAGAGAGTGAAGCACATAGAAATTCTTAAATTGTGGCAGAAGGAAACTACAACCCAAAAGGAACATAGTTATCTGTCAGATGCAAGTATAATCAGCCACATCGAATACGAATGTTTCCACTCAGCAATATGTAAAAAAAAAAAAAGGGAACAATTCAAGTCCGAAGTGAAACCAAAAATAACCTGAAAATGAATAACTTGTGTACTGTTTTTACCCCCTATAAACAAGATACAGATCCACAGGGGGGATTTCTGACATCAGCCATCCCTTGCGAAACTAGCGGAAAGGAGAGAGAGGCTGAGACAGCCCAAGCTGCTGCTGCCATTCTGGTCGAGGAGATGGCTGATGCCAGGAACACGATTGGAGACACAGGTAAGTACACACAACACAGCACAAAGATAGTTGTTCCTGGGATGTTGTCCAATGGGGCCGGGGAGATACAGATCCACCCTCTGCACACAGTGGAACCTCCTTGTGGACGGGGAGACAGGGATGAGGTAATGCTTGTAAAGGATAGTGACATGCACAATGCGTGGACACGCTCAGATATGGGTAAGTGGAATGGTTTAAATGTAAGAGTTTTTTTTTGTATCAAACCCATTAACAACATTCCCTCCTGGTCTAGGTTGTGCCAAGCAATTAGCAGTTACGATTGGGGTAACAGGAAAGGTGCAGCATTACCCATTGGTAAAACAAATAGAGATCATAATCGGGCCCTTGCATATCAAATGCTCTGTCTTATTGACTGCAGCGGCTACGATTGACCTTCAAATTACAGAACTACCTTGAAATTTAAGTTATGTCTGCTACTGGACTCCAGAGAATTCATAACTTAGAGACAACAGGACCAGTATGCACGAACTAGATGCAAAATTGTTAGATATACCCCCATGACTAATGCTGCACTGTACTGTTATAGTTTTTTTTTTTTTTAAACCCATCTAAGGTAGCTAAAAACTACAGCACAAATACTGAGTTCCCTTTGAACTGAAGATGGGAAGGACACAGGATTAATGGCAACAATAGCTTCAACAGAAACCCTGTTAAAAACAGAAAGCATAGCGCCCCAAAGTACAGCTTCACCATTTGAAACTTGAAGTTGAGCTGGAAAAATACCCAGTGAAATAACAAGGTTCCCAAAAGAGAACTTTTAGCAAAATACCCCTAGACACAGCCCATAGTCACAACCACACTGGGAAAGAGAAAGAGGGAGGGCTTACAAATCAGAACAGGAGTTGAAAAGGGTAAGAACCAAATAGTTGAGAGCCAATTCCCCCATAGTGCCAAATCCTGGTGTCATCCAAATAAAAGAGAAATTTCCTGTTTAAAAATAACTGTACACCCTACTGTCATTAATTTTTTTTTTTGAGTTTCTCTCTCTCTCTTTTCCCAATTTTTTTTTCTCCTTTCCCTACTCTTCTGTTCCAGAAACCTCAGAGAGCCACCAAGCCCCTCCCCCGGGTCGTGCAAAATCGCACACTGTCCTTACGGCCCACCAATGGGTAAATACCAATACAATGGGTTAATGATCTATTGTTATGTCCTTTCCTCATCCAAAACACCAGCAGATGGCGATAGACAACTTCTGGTGTATCCTCCTGAGGCAGGACATAAGGTATCTCAGGACGGATTGCGGTTGCGCCTGAACAAGGAGGGGGGAGGGGAAAATCTGGGACACATTAGTAACCATAAACCCACAAATCATAGAAAAATAGTTCGAAGAATCTGTCGCACTCCCAGCAGAGAAATACAGTTGTGAATATGCGGTACCCCATAAAGCGAGAAGTCACAATATATATTTTTCAGTAAATCTTGAACAAAGTCCCAGTAACTTCAAGCATTACTCCTAATGTTACCCAGGGCCACCACAGCCACCATCTTGTGAAAAGCAGTCCAAGTAATGCACAAAGCATTCCCCTTCTACAAAGAATGAAAAGGGTTGTAAAACGCATTTACATATAAATAGGTGCAATCACAAAACCCATGTCTTCACAGACAGATGTGGATAGTAAAGAAGAAGAAACAGGCCTGATTACAGCCTTTTGCCATGGGTAAAACTGACACAAGAGACCATGTGATTTAGAATATTAGACCTGCTGAGGGGGCGACAGATATAGTGACGTAAGAAACCTGGTGATGCCAGCCTGACCAATGTCGTATTGCAGTGTACAATTAAAACCTATTACTTGAGCACTTCATACTTGTCTACACAGTGTAGTTGCCATAGCACTACTGGTAAACAAAACTGAGAATGTGGTGTTGGGGTGTGTTTTAACTGTTTATGCTCCTCATATAGTCTGGACACTCCTAAAATTCTGCCTAAACATGTGAAAAAAAAAATTCATCAGCCAAGTTCACTAAATGGGAACTTGCATTGATGTTACCAGTAAAATGGGTAATATCGTAAACCCAGCAACACTCTTAACAGGTGTGCCCGCAAAGGCACAAAGGGTGGATTGGTGCTGAGGTTGCTGGAATGGTGGAATTTAGTGGGAGCAGAGACGAATATGATTGCATGACATGTTTGAATCAGACCTTTGCAGCATGCCCCCAAAGGGTGGTAACAACCCATTGGAAGAGGTAATTCATTTTTATTTATTTTTTTTCTCTCTCTCCCTCGTTCTTTCCACAACACCGAGAGGGGAAAATTGTACACTGGCTATACCGTAATAGATGGAAAAGGCATAGTAGAGGCTGAACCCATTGGACGTCTCACTCAGCAACAGCAGTCTCATTAGTAGTACTGCGGGCTGAGAGAAAAACAGCCAATATTCATGCCGACTCCAAGTACGTTTGTTGGGGTAATGCAGAAGATCTTAGGCCCTATGGCGCCTCAGATGTTTTGTTTCAGTAGCTGGCACTCCAGTGGCGCAAGCGTTGTAAGTTTAAAAGATTCCTGACAGTCACACAGCTGCCGGACAGAGTGGCTGTTATCAAGTATAAAGCCCACACCTTCGATAAGGATTCAGTGTCACTTGATAATGAACATGCTGGCAAGGCAGCTGAGTGAGCCATGCGCTCTGCTGATAATGTTTGTGTTCCCCCTGTAAATGTCAGTGTATTCACATAGAAATACAAGATTTGTGTCCCCTGCAGGAGAAGCAGTCTGGAAGCCGAAGGGATGTGGACAGGAATAGAAAGATGGACAAGGAAAACCAGTGACTCTGAGAACATGCCAAACTGTCAGGGCAGAGATAGCCCATGGCCTGACTTGTCTTGACAGGGAAGGTATGTGGAAAATTAGTCCGAAATTACTGGTGTGCCCACAGACAGGTAAGACGACAGGATCATGCCTTACTTGTCTGGGGGAAAGAAACTGCAACGGCTGTTCCCACAGAGCCATCTCCACATCCCTCCTCCAGCAGGATCCTCTGCAGGTAATACAAAATTGGCTTTGTACAGTCCACTCTAGAAGCATTCTAGTTATTTATTTACTTATTTTATATATATATATATATATATATATGTGTTGACGTTTGTGTGTATAGATATGGCAGCCCAGAAACACCCCTGAGTATGCAAGTTTATATGAAAGATTTTAAGTCATGTGTGAACCTTTTAGGGACTGATGGTACACCCCACAATCTCTTTTTGTAGTAGTAGAATCACTCTCAGAACTCCACCTCATTTGTCCCCATCGAAACATTGCTTGGCGGGCAGCCACACGTTATGGTAATCCCACAAGGAGATCCCAGACCTCACCACGGAAAAAAAAGTAATGCCAGTGATGTATCCACACCTGGAAAACTGCAGTAAAAGGACTTTGCTGACACCTGTTCTGAACTGTCATAACCATGAACCAGGAGATGTTGTTGTTTCCCCTGCTTTGCCATATACAGGTTGCTTGATAGACCTTTGGAAAGAACCACCCCAAGTCTTGTTGACCAGCACTACCTCAATAACAAAGTCGCAGAGAGAGAGATTCGGGTACGTTCGTCCTACTGCCAAAGGAACAGAAAGCCAGAAGGTCCTTACACTCGAGGGCGAAAGAAAGAAATCGCTAAGAGGCACCATTTCGGGAGGACTGGAGAGCAGCTAAGGTCAAGCAACCTGTACAAGCTACAAAAGGGACTGTGACACACCCCACTGGTAACAGGTTGGAAGGATCACTAACAAAATTTTTCCCTTTCTCAGTTTTCTCTATTGTTGTGGGTCCTATTCTTGTCTCCCCCCCCCCACTATCCGTTCTTATCTTCAAAATCAAGGATACCGCCGCCGCACTGCTGCCAGGCATTGGACGGACGATACAGAGTTCTGAGAGTGTGTTACCCGTCCCAGTTTAGGTCAAGGTAGAATCTATAAACTTGACACATTACCCAGGACCGGATGTTTGATAGTGATAATACCATCATACTTAAAAGCATACCAAAAAGAGAGACAACAAAGAGTTCAGGGGTCTGTTGTCACAAACAATACCTACCAAAGGATGCCATATCTGAAAAAACAATTGTATATAGTGTAACCTCCCCTGTTTTTATTTTTATCCCAAGATTTGTACATTATCCTTCGTCACCCTGAGTAGATTGTTCGATAAATGCGGCCCATCGTTTATCCATGATCCAGGATCGGCCAAAGAGCAGATGGTTTACTCCCCTTATATGTTTAATTCACGGATCCCAATTCCTCTG
Organism: Crinia signifera; assembly: GCF_055691185.1. Classification (NCBI taxonomy): domain Eukaryota; kingdom Metazoa; phylum Chordata; class Amphibia; order Anura; family Myobatrachidae; genus Crinia; species Crinia signifera. The sequence continues at coordinate 94,870,344 of NC_139217.1, forward strand.
TTTGGATTATGAATTTCTGTATTGTTATGTAAAATGTTTGTATTGTAACAGTTTTATATTTACTGTTAAAGGGTGGACTGTGGAAGTCGAGTTGCACACACGCCATTTTAGAATAGTATGGCCGCCATTTTGGTTCGCAGAGTTGCGCAAATAAAGTTTCCATACCCGAGTCTGTGTGACAAAGTGGACCAGAAGCGCAGCCATACTATTACACATAAATTCATAATAACATACTTACACTAAATAAAATATAGTTAAAGGTTTAGAACGCCACACATAGCTTAGTTAGCATTTGCATACATCCGTCTGTATCATGTTTAGTACCGATATGTTCCGTTTCATATGCGCAGTATTCCGGTCAGTGCGAATATTTCGCAATACATACGGTCCGATAGTTATGGACAAAATCCATATTCCTAAGACAGTTTCTGTTGAAAAGTATATAACAAAGGAATCTATTAAAACCGGTTCTGACTGCTATTTACAATCCCTGACGACGATACTAACAAACAAAGGACTCCAAAAGTTCACTCCCCTGCACCTTTCCAAACCAGTTGGATTACTTTGCCCCAATCACAGAGGACCTGACATACGATCTCTGACTAATAGGAATGGCCTTTGACCTCCCCCTTCTGACCCTATAAGATAGGTGACCCAGGGTGGCCTCGGTCACTTCGGCACATCTTACTTTCCCTGACCATTGACCGGACTATGTTCAAACCTGAACATAGTGAGCTCCGACCGGACTGCGCTGCGCTATTTCCCCTGAAGGTAACATTCGTATTCCCCTTTTATGTCATGTGGCTGATTATGATTGTATCCTGTATCTGTTTTCTTCCCTTAGTAGAGCCTGATTATTATATTCATTGTTAGTCTATTGTATCACTTGTTATACCTGTATTTTCTATTCCTGTAACCCCCTTTTGTCCATTTGGGACTTAAATACATCTCTTTACGGAGTTCTTATCTCCTTACTTTAATACTGTGGTTGTGTCTGTTTATTCGCATATAGCAATAAGGTATATTACGGACACTGTCCTTAAAGGTATATTCGCAGATTAGAGTAAATTACTGCGAAAGGATATCTTATTAAGGTATTAGTTCTTTGGTGTAAAACACACAATAAAGGTACGCTACGCTGCACTACGTTTTGTTCGCACGTAGCTAGGTATAAAGGGTACGCAGGTTACGGACATAGTACGTAAACTGCGCTTTTCACTTATTGTTTCTTTGGTCATATTTAATCGCCATTAACAACCGCCACCACTAAACAACGTACAGCACTCCTAACCTAACCAACTAAACAAGTCCTGAAAAATGACCATCCCTTCTGGACTCAAATGGACACCGTCCAGCCTATACAGGCTGTCCCACTTGTAAACAATGCCATCATGCCAGATGACGCCCCCTCCGTTTGCTAACAGGTAATGCTGCACCGCAGAATTAACCTTTTTTCGGGCACCATCCAAGTGGGGACCAGACCTGGTATTCCTCCAGACCCACCTAGGGATCATCGAGGACCATACCAACTGGCAACCAGGGAGCATCTGTGCAATAATGTGCAGGTCCATGAAGATAACAGACCTAAGCGCCAAAGCCGTACACTGGCCTAAATCATTGCCACCCAGATGCAAGATAAGCACCTCTGGGACACCAAAGTCACTGATTTTGTTAACAGGCCTTGCAATGCCTCCCAATGCATACAACGCACACCAATCCATCGGACCTGCTGGGCCCGAGGACACACACACTCATCCAAGACCCCACAGGACTTTGATGCCCAAAGGACAAATGAGTGACCCATAACTCACACCGTCTTGGAATCTCAGCGACCTGCAAGATGTCAATGACAGGTTAGCATGAATTACCTCGCCAGCCTCGCCGCGCTCACATGTCCATGCATACAAGAAGAAGAGAGGAGAAAAAGGAACCATAGCTGACCGGACCTTGAGGCACACTGCACAGAAACCCCCCGGAGTAAACTAACAAGGACGCCATGTCAGATTTAAAATTAGGCCGAAATGTGCCCCTGGGGGAAAGTGGACCACCTCAAGACCCCCGCTAAAGTGAGACGAGTACTTATGCGTCCAGTCGGCTATGGTCAGGCAGATGGACAGATAAACCAGGCTGAAGGTTTCTGCGGAATGCTGCCGAGCGCCATCGACCCAGAGACTGTATCTCTGCATCAGAGTGGCCCGCAGCAGCAGCAGCAGATGTGGCCGCCCCGATTCGAAAAGAGTTTGTTCCAACCTCCCTCAGATCCAGGCCAAGGGAGCCTAAAGCTCGTCCCAACATGTGACAGAACTGGAGCGTCGCACTACCACCTACCCCTATATCATGTGACAGAAGTGGAACTTGGTCAATGAAGAACTGTCCAGGTGCATTAACCATGCCCCTGGGCGGTTGGGGTGCACCAGTGCAAAGGCTCTCGCCATTGCGACCAGGCAAAGCCCTTCCACCGGGCACAGAGGCAGCGACAGCCACTGACCTCTCCCAGCCTGATCTGTCTTGAAACGCCTCACGGCACCAAACCAATTCAACCTGTATCAACACATCCTCTAACAACAGAGGCAAAGGTCGAAGCCTTGAGGACGCTACCAGCTCGTCGACCCTGAAAGCCTCATGGTACATCATAAAGTATGCCAGACGAAACAGCTGAACCTCATATTCAGAGTGGCATATATCCCTTACTGCCTCCAGTAAAGGAGGCAGCAGGGATACATCTATGGGCCTCCTGCTGTCTGGAGCCACAGGAGCAGTGCGCTGCCAGCTCTGCAAGGCCCGAGACACAATGAAAGACCGTCCAGGGTCCGCTCTCCCATACAGAGATTAAAAAACTACACCCCCGCTAACAGACGCCTCACCGTCGACACTAAGTGTCCACCGGAGTACAAACTCCACACAAAAGCCAACAGGACCTCACTAGGAGTCTCACCTGCCTGGGAGGCGGACAGTCTGAACTGCTCCCACTCAAGCCAGACGGCTTGATAGCATCAAAGCATCCAAGTAGCAATGGCCCTTCTGGCTAGTTCCTCCATGCCGGCCTGATCACCTGCCAAACAAAAAGAGGACAGGGCTCACCAACCAAGTCCGCCCCCAGAGCTAAGAACCGAAACCTAGCCCAGTCCTGCCTAGACAGGGCATCGGCAATCGAGTTGTCCACCCCGGGCACGTGCCTGGCAACAAAATGCAAGTTGACCTGCAGACACAGCAAAACTAGGCATGCGAGCAAACGCACTACCAGCAACGAGGATGAGCTTTGCCTATTGATGGCCTGCACCACCCCCAGGTTATCACGCCAGAAGTTGATGCAGGCATTGCGCAGCCTATCGCCACAAAGCTCCATTGCCATGACTATCGGGAACAGTTCCAGCAGCAGCATGTTCCTGGTGAGCCCCTCCCTGGCCCATTCTACTGGCCAGGTCGAGGCGCACCAAGACCCATGCAGGAAAGCCCAAAAACCACCCCGCCCGCAGCCTCAGTGAATAATTGCAATTCATTGCTGCTCCGTGAGGGGCTCGGCCATATCAAAACCCCGTTGAACCTTCTAAGGAAGACCTCCCACACTCGCAAATCGCACTTCAGTTCAGCGTTCAAACGAACAAAGAACTGTGGCCTAACCCTGCCCGCCATAGATCGTTCCTGATTTTGGCAGAAGACTCGACCCATGGGGATAACACGACACGCGAAATGGAACAATCACAGCAGGGACTGCAGCTCGCGCACCCTGAGATGGCCGGATCGCCCCTTGCAGCCGTACAAGCTTATCAAGTGGCATGAGCGACCCCCATCTCACCTGAGCTCTCCGTGACGCAGGGGGGGTCCTGGGGTGCACACCAATTGAGAGGTGCGACCCTGTGGAGACCTTTCAGTAGAACTGCATACAAAGTCAAAGGTGCAGGTGCACAAATCAAACTCCCAATTTAAAATTTTGCAATAAAATTTTGCATTTTTTGCGAGGTTCTTCGCTTATTTATGGCCATAAGTAACGGCTTGCCCACCATGTCCAGGTGACCTCATTAGTCGGGCAAGTCCCTAACATTTTGGGGGGTACAAATCTAGGGCACAGGGCACCCCAAAACGGTGCAGCCGAGTGAGCCCAGGGCAACACAAGACTGAAAGAAATATATAGTGAAACAAAGTGAGGATAGGTTAGTGAGAGAGGCTGCTAAAGATAGCAGGGGTAAGTAAGTGAGAGGTAAAAAAATGAGAGATAAAGTAGTGAGAGGTGACGCACCAATGCAGAAAGCTGCTAAAGCACTCAAAGAAGGTGCAGGACACTGAACATCCCATGGGCAAACATCTGTCAACGTAGAACCCCATAGGAAGCCTGAAGCCCATGAACCTGAAGAACTTAGGATGCAGAGGCAACAATTGAAAAGCCGACTCAATGTTGACCTTTTCTAGAAGCGCCCTGACCCCAAAGCTACGCACTATCGCTAGCGCCTCCTCAAAGGATTGGTACCGCACATGACACAACTCCGCCGGAATTGCATCATTAAAGGACAATCCTGGGCGGTGGGACAGGTGTTATTTGAGCCGGAACTTGCCCGCCTCCTTCTTCGGCACCACTCCGACAGGGGACAGGACCAGATCCTGTACCGGAGGCTCGAGAAAAGGACCCACCATCCTGCCCAAAGCCACCTCTTTGGCCACCTTATCCAAAACTACCTGTTGCATGTCTATTGCGGATTTTAGGTTCCTTGGGGACCTGGATGTCACCTCCCCCAGTATGGGGAGGAGAAATCCCACCCTGAAACCTCTGGCCAGGAATCCGCCTCATCCCTGAGAGGGTACCAACACAGCCAACTTGCCATGCGGTCCCCCCTCACGGGCGAAGGATCCCTACTGAGGAAGGCCTGAGGTTGGAGGGGTTTCAGCGTTCTACCGAGGAGCCTCTCCCTCCGGCTTGCTTCGAAGGCAGTCCTTAACGGAGTGTGCCCCCCAGCATTTTGAACACACTTGTCTGAACCTACAGCGTGACCCTGATGCGCAACCGGCCCCGTTGAAGGCGTAACATTTCCGAGCCACTGTCCCCCCACAAAAGGACGAGGGGGCCCTGCGGGGATTGGCTGGGGCGGCAGGAACTGCTGGTGCTGCAGCCAGTGTGGGGGAAGCCGACGGCTTCTTAACCCATCCAAACCTCTACATATTTGCAGCCTAAGGCTATGATTTCGGAACCCGACTGTTTGTGCCGGAATTCCTCGTCATATGCCTTCCACACGATACCACCATCTGCCACGAACATGGCATGCATCATATGAATGTAGTAAAGCATATGCTCCTGGGGCCTAGTCTCCAAATAGCACGCTGCGAACATAAACAGCCCTGTCTGCCACCTCTGGTACATACAGTACCCCTCCTCACCTATACCCCCTCGACGCTTCGCAGCGCGATACTCCTTCTCCGCATGCGCTAGTGAAAAAGTTGACATACTTACCCTCTTTTATCCTATCCCGTACGCTACGCCGGAGGCCTCGCAGAACTGCCGTGTATTCGCAGTGTACCACTTTGCCCCTTGGAAACAGTGGAGAGTCTCTGCGGTGTCTCCTAGAGCGCCTATGCCGATGCCTAGACTTGCGCGCCCCCTCCTCGCCGGAGGTCACCGTTTCTGACCCCGAGGAAGAGGTGGTTCGAGAATGCCTGCTCTTCTTGTGGACATTCAAAGACAAAGACCCACCTGAAACAACTCCTGCTGGTGGAACTCCTGAATCCACAGAGGGACCGGCCGCCTCCCCTGTCACAGCTACAGGAACAGCGACCATGGGTACATGCTGCTGTGGCGCCGCCTGCACCGCAGCGGAATGATGTAGGATTCGACGTGGCAGATTGCAGCCCCAGGGCTGCCAGGACCTGAGAGGAAACACCCCCCAAATCGAGAGCCCCCTGATACGGGCCCAGTGGTGCCGGCCCGGCTGACCCTGCCCCAGCACCTTGCGGCGTTGGCTGGCCCACCAGTGGTGCCAACATCACCACTAATTGCTGCACTGCCGCCAAGTTAAGCCCAGGATGCACCACCTGGATGGCCGCAGGGGGAACCCCTGGCTCTTCTGCCGCTAACGCCCGCAGCACCTCACCACTGGACCCCTGGTCTCCCCACACACCTACCACCCCACCCGCTGGTAACAGAGCCGGCCGGCGACTGTACAGGCAGGGACCCAGGATCCTGAAAGCAGGCTGGGGGTGGGAGACACGGCGCGGGCGACACATTTTTAGGCCGGGCAGCAATCAGGGCAATAAGCACAGAGAAATGACAGCTAAATGAAGAGAAGAACAGGTAGAGAGACAGTGAAAGTTTTAGGAAGAGAATATAGAGAGAAATACTTTTTAATTGCAGCAGCAGATTTGAGCCTACCTTCTCCTGCAGAAATTCAGACCAGAGAGGAAGATCACCTGACTTCCTGACTATTCCTAACTCAAGGAACTCCTCCCCTGCTCCCTAATTGGCTATCACTGATCTTGTCATAATGCCTTAACTCACTACCTAGTGTAGGCAGCTCAGACTCCTTCGGTGGTTTATGTCATCTCTTGCTTAATAAGCCCTCGGGTTTTCTTACATGTTAATACTGTAGGAATGTTTCCTGGACCAGTTTAGACAGATGCTCTCAGGCATTTGTTACTGTGACTACTTTTTGCAGCTTTACTGTACCTTAAGTAAGTGCTTCGGGTATGTATTAAGTACTTGTAGTTTTATGTTGTCACTCTTTATAACCTCAGCTGGAATAGATCCTATCCGGACGGCGTATCGATCATCTTTATGTCGACAATACCATGATTGACCACTACTAGTCCAAGTTGTCTATTTAGATGCTGAAACGTGGTCGACGGCGTCTAGATAGACAGTGATGGGAGGTTGACACCTGTGAATGATCGATGGGAATGTTGTCGACAGTTTTTCCTGTTTTTTTTTTGTGCAGGTCCATTTGTTTCATACTTTATGATCCAAGTGGACATAGAGTTAGATTATAATGGCGAGAGGACACTGTGATTATGAGTTAGATTATAATGGCGAGGGGACCCGGTGACATTCGGTATCATTAAAACATGAAAAACTCATGTCAGCCTTGCTACTGTCAACCATGTTCCCATCGATTATTCACAGGCATCGATCTCCCATCACTGTCTAAATACTGTCTAAATAGGGGTCTAACTAGACACATTCGACCACTAGTGGTTGATCATAGTATTGTGGACCTAAACATGTAGTCGATCCTATATTCCAGAATCGGAGTAGATCCACCAAATTTGGAAAAAGCCCATGGTTATAATGGTGCATCCGCGTCTAAGTCTTAAGTGTCTTATCATGTTCAGTAATGGCATGAGCATAGGAGGCAATAGGTGGCCAATAAAATTTACAGGACACTTGTATTTCACAAAAAAAAAAAAAAACAGTTAATTCTCCAGATTAGCAGAACCATGCTTTATGTGTCCATAACTTAAAGCACTCCACATGACACAGGGTTTTATATTTTTATTAAGGACACAATGCCAATCAATGCCTACTCAACTTTAGAAAAATATACCTAAAGTCATCTAGGTTTTTGAAACTGACAAAACATGAGATAGTACTGACAATACAATGGGCGGTATTCAATGAGAATACCTGCGAGGTGCAGCGAATCCTTTTTAGGATTCGCTGCACATTCGCCACGTTCCGGAGCCAGCGGGCTCCGGTATTCAACGTGTCAGGGGCTCGAATATGAGCTCCTGCGGCGATTGCCGCAGGGAGCCTGAGGACGGTGCCAGGCAGAGAGATGGTAGTCTCTCTGCCTGCCCCAGAACTTTGTGGGGGGTAGGTGGGCTCCCCGGGTGCCAGGCAGCACAGGCTGCACCCCGGGGGTGCCAGCAGGGGAGCGTATATTCACTACACACGATCGTAACGATCGGGTGCAGTGAATATATGAATATGTAATGAGCGGCTTGGCTCCGGCGCCCCCTGCTGGCTGCTGTGTAAAAAAAAAAAAAAAAATTAAATATATATTCATGTGCTTACAGCACATGAATAAAAATAGCATGCCCCTCCTCAGAATAAAATTCCTGATTTTTTGACACCAAATGTAAAAAACAAAACACTTTATTTTAAAAGTTCACATTCCACTTCACCATAAAAAGATAGCGATTGCTACTCGGTGAATCATGGTTAAAAAAACCTTGAAATGTATTCGCCATGTGGTCATTGAATAGGTTGATTCACCCTTTTAGTCAGAAATTTGCCAAACAGCACAAATTCGCCATAAAAACATGGCGAATCAGGCTCATTGAATACCGCCCAAAGAGTATGATGCATGATAATAGTCAAATAGAAATTAATTGGATTATTATTACCCATGTTGCATGCTGAGAGTGATTATCATGTGTGTACTTTTATCTTCTGCCAACAGTAACTGGCCCCTATGTGATCAAAACAGTGATTTGTCCTCTTGGGATGACTTGTGAGTGACTAACTTGGAAAGCAAAACTCTACAGGCAATACGCAATTGTGTACCCAGCGACATCATGGCGGGGAACCTAGCAGAGTAGTTGGCATTTACACTTGCATATACTCTTGCTGATGCCGGCAGCAACAGAGCGGGGGCCATGATCATTCTGCAGCATGGCCCTCGATTGCGATGTCCTATATCATCTTGCATGTGCAGATGATGGAGAACATCTTTGTCGATGCACGGGAGTGTGCATAGGCAGTAACTTAGAGCATACACACTATAGGATATAAAGATTTTGTCGTTCCAACCAATTGGTATTGGCCAAATCGATCATATTATTATCTGGGGTGTACCCACTTTCATTAAACTAAGCAGTTAAAAATACACATACAAACACACACACACACACGCACACATTGTTTTAATGTTGATTACATTTTAGCCTTTTTAATTGGTCCTGCTTAAGGCACCGTGCATGAAGATATCTCTTGACTGGGTCTTGTTCTAAAACGCTACTGTATGTGTATCATTGCTTTCAATGAGGACAGATGTATGCAGATATATTTTAAAATTTGTTTTAATGGAGCATTTATCATTTACATATAAAAGGTCCACCTTTGTGGCAGCATTTTCTTTTACTGTCTCATCATGATACCAAAATACATTATGGTTCTCTTCATTTCCTTTAGTAATGATGAATATGCTTTACATCCCATATAAAACCATTTTGCAGAGAACCAGCTCATTTCTATATCCATATTCCCTACTGCTTTCTTTTGGATTGAACGTTTTCTTCTCAACAACAATTATTCTAAAACTTTTAAAAAGGAAGACTGCCTCTTGGGTTCCATGAGTATGATGTTCATTTTCCATCAAATTTTTTTTAAGACAGCAAAGTATATAGGAAACTATAAGAACCCAAAGTTCATGATACCTACAGTGTCTTTGTCTAGTCATCTCCCTATTATCCATAATCACTGCCTCTATCTCATTGATCACTGACAAAGTTTAGAGGACAGATGAACCACGTCGCCTGTTTAAAAGTCTCCATAAATCAGTTGGCAACATTAGATGATTTGGACTGTTTCTGGGGAACAAGTAAAATGATTGCTCAGCGTTAATATTGGGATTTATATTTTTCAACAAAAGTACATTTAGCTACTTACAATTCCTAAATTCATACCTGACAGCAAACTGATCTGAACTGATAAATATGATCAAGTCCTAATCAAATTATCCAGGACATGTGCTGTTGTCCTCTGCTAGAGAGGTGGAAAATAATAAAATATGGCCCCAGTATTTATACCAAATGCCCGGTTAATACATTTATTTCCCACAATCGTGCCTAGACCTGGGGAAGACAATCTCTGTATTTATTATTCTAGATGAAATGTTAAACTTGTATACACACAACCTTGTCAATGTCTAATTTTTCCCAGCATATAATTTCCATAATTATAATTATAACCATGCCCATAACATTAATATAGTCAGGGATACATAATCATTTTATCCCATAAGCCAGGAAATATTACATATCAAGTTACACATTCCAGCATACATGTCATGCTTGGTCTCTAAATGAGCGAAATTACATTAGCTGTCAGATGACAGTTATTAGAATTCCATATCATATTGCACTCACATGTTATAACAAATTATAAATTCACACTAGATTAAGGTACAGTAACAAAGGGGCGTGTCTATAGGCTATTGAATAGAATGTGATGAATGGTTCCCGGGGAAAGACAAAAAGATTCACCTGAGCCAGTCACAGGATACTGTAAACAAAGGGGTGTGCCAGTGATGAATGGAGCCCACAGAAGTGAGTTTTCTTGGGAAGTAAATATACAGCTATTTCTTACTTGCTATTGGGACGTTGACCAGATAAGATGGAATGCAGCACTCCTGGACAAGATGGGCACATGGCTTTGAGTAATGTATAACTTGTAGGACTGATCGAATTGTGTACTAGGACCCCGGTTATGGAACATGGATTATGTTAGAAAGTAGGAGCAGTTAACTTCCATTCTTAGTTATTTTCGGACAATAACATGTGCTTAGGCCCAGAATATGTTTACGTATGGTTACACAAAGAAAGCTTCTGTCTGTAGTTGAGAGTGACCTGTGTGAATGATGTTTAGCTAGGATCATTGAGATAAGGCATTGTAATAATATATCATACATAGATCTAATGGTTGAAACGTGCTGTGTTATTAGCCTGTAGTTATGAATCGTGAGTGGAGTATATTGTGTATCAGTAGGATCAATGGGATGTTGCCCCTGGACATATGGAGGTATGTATTGTGTTGGAAGTGTGGTGATTGTGATCTGTTCAGAGAGGATGTGTTTGGCTTGGTAGATTGATTTACAACCATGTATTTGGAAGCACCTAACGGCTGTGCGGGAGCATGTATGGATTCCAGCATTTGTGCTTAATCAAGTGTGTGTTTGCTCAAAGGGAAGCATGTATTTGAATGAATGTGCAAGTTATATTCAGGATTGTGAGTATCGCATGATGCAGGTTAGAGGTAATTTTAAGTAAATGTTGTGGATAGCAAACATTGAAAGTACAGGCAGTTTATGTGTAATTGCCAGGCAGCTGTTTGAGCCTGTAGATTGTTAAGGTTTCTTTGTGTGCCATGTGGAGAAATCTAAGATGGCTGAATGCCATGCGGCAGACCAACATAAGGCTTGGAATTAAGATGGCCGACAATTAGTTATTATAAGATGGCTGCTGCCTCATAGCCACGCCCCCCCACAGCACTGTATTCAATTCACATATATACATATATCACTGAGGTTAGCTTTATTTAAGGATGCTGGAATAATAATCGTCTATAAGTATAATACCTGTATTGTTATATTTATTATCCATGATACAGTTTCATCTGGTTACACTTATAAATAATATTCATTGATTATAAATCTGGACATTCACTTTTTGATTGCGTGCGACATGAATAAATTAGATAGACTTTGCATATATAAATAAATGAACTTCCTTAGATGGGGTGCTCGTCATGGGATATTATATACTTAAAGATATGCAATATTATGCAGATTTGAGCCAATCAGCAAGGGAGGGATCACATATAGAATAGAAATAATTATTTTAAATTTTTCGGTTTTGTTTTGGGTTTTTTCTAATGCTGATAGTCCAGGCCTGCATATGCATAATCTGTAAGGTACTAATTTGAACTTTGGGACAAAAGGAAAAACATTTATTTATATTTAAATACCAAGATGCGATTCTATATATATATGTTATAATAATTTGTTTTCTCACATGCAATGTTATCCCCTTTTGATGTTTATCTTTTAAATAATAGCCAGATATGATTGGCAAGGGCTGTTTCAGGTTGAATTGTTTTTTTTTTTAAATTTGAATTGTTTTATAAGCAGTGCAAATTTTAAATAAATGCACATCTTTTATAATTGCCGCAGAAGCGGATTATAAGGGAATAATGTATAGCCATAAATTGCAGGTATTTTACTGCAGACCATCTCAACCTGAGAAAGCCATTGTATAGTTGTATGTTGCAAAGAACTCTGGGTAAAAATGCTATGTCTACTAAATAAATTTATTTTATTTTAGTATACCTTTCAACATATGGTAATGAGAATAGTAGGCAAGGTGGAAAGCATTGCCAGTGTTAAAGTGTACAGTGCTAAGAGTGTTTAATGGTAAACTTTCATTCCCATAATTGATAGGATTGAGTCATAAGTATTTTAACTTTAGAAAGATAAAAGTAGAGAGAGATAAAATACCAGTCGAGGGAAAATCAGGTAAATGTACAGTTAAGCTAACAAATTCCAAGCAGTATGAAAAGTGAATGTTACTCTAAAGTGTTACATTTGAAACTGAAACAAATTGTTACCAAATATGATATATAACATTTTTTCCTTTTTTTTATTCCAGGCTAAAAGACAGATTTCCCCTAAGCATATAACAACATGCAAAGAAAGATTCCTTAACTTTAAAAGAACCAGCCAGAGGGTATTTAGGTGTAAATTAAGGTGTTGAGACAATAGATTTAACCTTGAAACTTAGGCAAAGCAACTTCACTTAGAAAGGGGGCATTTGAATAGGATTGATTCATTTGCTTTCTCTCCCAGCAGAGAACTGTAGTTTCAATAGTTCACAATAGAAACAAAGTTTTTTTTTTCTGTTGTGATCTGTTACCCCAAATGCATAAGTGCATGAAAATTGGTAAGAGGTATTGTACTGTGTGGAGTTTGTTTGTACCTGTTAAGAGTAAAATTGCATTTGTTTTCCCCTGTGAATGTGAGATATCTACAGTATTGTAAGAGGTGTTAAATTCATAGTGCCATATTCTTGCTAACCACAAATGTTATAGAAAGAGTGTGCTGTGTGGATTTCTTGAATAGTTAAGTTAAGTAGAAGTGCAAATATGTTTGCGAAGTATGCAAAAGAAGGCGGGACTCGGACACATGGGTGTCAACGTCTGCCGCTCAGTGAGACACTGTTTGCGTGATGGACACATGTGCTGGCGCGTGTGATTGCCTAGGAACGCTGTACAGGTAAATGCCCAATGATGGGTAGTGGTAATTAATTGTGTGATAATTACAATTAAGTGATAAATTGAGTAAGACTCCTGTTGAGTTACAAACAGGATTCTTTTATTATTGATCAAAATTCAAGAAATTCAAATAGTATTGATTAAATTCCCATTGATAGTCAAGGGAACACTCGTGTGACATCCAGTAGAAGAGCTGCCAACCATGGGATGTTTCTGTACAGAAATATAGATAGTAAACTTAAGTGAATGGTACCCAGATTGGGTGGTGAAAGGATTGCCCTTAGCGCTAAGGATTGTGTGTTGAAATAGGACACACAGGGATACGCGACGACGTACGAGTCGACGTACCCAGTTTTACTGCCCCTTCCGTAGACCTACCTATTTTGGTCTACCGGAAGGGTATAGGAGCGAAAATTGGAACTTCGAATTCCGCTGAGCTCCTCCGGTTTCTGGGGGTACAGGACAACAAGTTTGTTGTGCCCTGGAGAGATTGGCCGCGCCTTGCAAGTTGACTAGAAGTTCGCTGCTAGTTGAAAGACTTGGCGATTGAGTACATTGCCTCGCATAGTAGGCTTCACGCTTGATTGCGGAATAGTGTCATTATGTGGAGAAGTGAGTGGTTGGGGAGCTCTCAGACAAGTAATAACCCACCGGTATCTACTAGCTGTGAACGTTTATTCCTGTAATTATGGGTAATAACGGGTCACGCAGTGATAACGTGATACGTAGGGATGGAGATGTCAGATAGACATACAGGTGAGTAATGCAGTAACTCACCACAAGATATAGATAGTAGAATTTCCAGGTACTGGCAGCTTCGAAACGGATGAATTACACAATAAGAATTGAAAATATGTCTGCTATCATCAACGCGAGGTAAGAAGAGGCATAGTGTTTGTTTAAAACTGTGGTATAGGAAATGGCAATAGGAAAAGTGATGATACAAGTGCAATTAGACTGTTAATGCAGAATAGCAATACCCCCCATTCGTATATAATGGGACCAGTTATTCTAAAGTGTCTGATGTAATTGTGAAACTGACTAACCTATACCCTGTGTCAACTCCTTGTTAAGGATTAGTAAGTGTTGACGTAATATTCAAGACCGCTGTCATCTCCGAGACGAGATAAGTCAAATGTAAGGCGGAGTCAAACAGCCAGAGAGGATGCTGTTTTTCCCAAGTGGTAAGAGACGGTACGGTCGATGCCAAATTGACACAGCTGGAGAAGTAGGTATACTGGTTTCACACTGACTCAGGTAATAAGTATTAAGGTAACAAGATAAATTGAGAATGCCAAATTGTATTTGAAGTTAATTACATCCCCAGGTTAATAACTGCTGTGGGTATAGAGAAGCAGAGATGTTGCATAAATGAAGAACGGTAACTAGCAAAACTCCTAAACTTTCTTTCTCCCTTTTTAGCAAGTAGATTAAAGATTTAAGAGTAGAACACAATATTACAGCGAACACATGAAGGTTTAGACTATGGTAAGACATACAGGTATAGAACACAAGGAAAGGTAGAGAACAAGATAACATGTTCTATTCAAAGGAGTACTGCATACGATCCGCCCTTGGTACCAGGGTAACGACGTATTGGGAAATTTGTTTTTGAAACATGCTTGTTCATTACATGACATATAGTTCCCATGACACATATGTATGTAAACACATAGATATAGGGAAGTGGTTAAAAGTTAATAGCCACCTAGTGGTGACTTGTATGTGATGTAATTGTCAGTCCAGGTTCTTAGGAATCAAGTAAGGAGAAATGGAAGTTAGTCTATACGTACTCTCTTTTGTTTGTTTGATTGTCATTGTTTGTTTTGATGGTTCGCAGAATCAGACATGTGTCGTGTAAGATGTCTAACGATTTGTTTTTCTGTTTGTTGTTTAGTTAAGCCGGAAAGAGCTGTGATTGGACCCGGTCAAATGTGACGCATTGAATTTGGAAACCCCTATTGCTCCTAATTGCATGGAGAGCGTATGGACCTAACATTGAAAAAGTTTCATCCCCTAGACAACGAGATATATATAACAGTGTTTTTAAATGAGATTTAAAAATCTCAAGATATTGATAGTGTTAGGTCCAGATGTCAAGTAACTGATAGTCCCTAGTGATTAGACAGAGAAGAGGAAAATGAGAGATTGAATATTCTGAATATCTCAGATTTCCTCTAGTCACATTTTTCCGAAGAAGAACACAGATTATCTGGCTCAGAAAACTGTATTTGTAATATATATGGAGTGGTATAGAGGTTAAATTGAAAGAAGTTTGGTAGTACAGGGTAGAAATACCCTTAAATAAATTAGAGCGCCACCTAGTGTCAAAAGACAGTAAGGCGAGGGTTAAACTATAGCACTCTAGAGTGTAGAAGCTTCACAGATGTGGGAGGCGGGATACTTTTTAACGCTTGGGAAGTTCTTTCTGTTTATGTCTCTGCAGGGAAACAAGTCGACGACAGAACTATCGGAAGTCTACAAGTGGATCGGATGGAATACAAGAAGCCAAGAATGGTAGGGAAAATAGGTTAAAATGCAAAGATATTGATACTTCTTTTTCCTACAGATGCAATGGAGAAGGAGAGACGAGCCCAGCCGTAGACAGATGATGGTCCTCGAGATGACGACTTGGATACCAACAGATGACTGGACAGGAACCCAGCTAGAAAGCCCCAAGAGCCGACGAAATACACAAGCCAACCAAGAGAATGATGACCCCTAGACGACCCCACGTCGTGATGAGCAGAAGACCCACTAGAGACTTTTTAGCCCTTAGTTTTAATGTCAAGAAACACTAGGAATGACCCAAAAGTGCGTTAGACGGTTTTTATCCTGGGAGGTCTAGCCAGGTTTTTTATCCACTAACCGCACTAGGAGAAATGACTGTTCTCCACTCTTTCAGGAAATCTTTATAATACTCTGTTAAATTGTTTTTTTTGTTATGTTGTTCATCCATGTTTTCCCAGCATCCTTTGTAGGACATATGAAAGTGTTCACCCCTGTACATCCTGCGGTAGGTAACACAACACCCACCTAAACAGCTACACATACACTCCCCAAATGTATCATTCAGTCGTGTGTGTCAGGGCTGTGGCCCTACAACTATTGTGAGGTCATGGTCTGGACATGCCGGCGTTAAGTAAATGCACTCCCCCATTTATTATTAATCTAGGATTAAGCCATTGCGCAAAAATAATACATCCCCTTCTTTCTACACATACACATAAGTTCCACCCTTTAAAAATCTTTTTTATCAATGAAAAATATTTTTATGAAAAATATTGAAATTTTATGAATTATGAAAATTAATGCGGAAATTATACATTATTAATTTTAATGTGACAGTTTTATATACTGTCAAAGGGACGACTGTCAATGTCTAATTTTTCCCAGCATATAATTTCCATAATTATAATTATAACCATGCCCATAACATTAATATAGTCAGGGATACATAATCATTTTATCCCATAAGCCAGGAAATATTACATATCAAGTTACACATTCCAGCATACATGTCATGCTTGGTCTCTAAATGAGCGAAATTACATTAGCTGTCAGATGACAGTTATTAGAATTCCATATCATATTGCACTCACATGTTATAACAAATTATAAGTTCACACTAGATTAAGGTACAGTAACAAAGGGGCGTGTCTATAGGCTATTGAATAGAATGTGATGAATGGTTCCCAGGGAAAGACAAAAAGATTCACCTGAGCCAGTCACAGGATACTGTAAACAAAGGGGTGTGCCAGTGATGAATGAAGCCCACAGAAGTGAGTTTTCTTGGGAAGTAAATATACAGCTATTTCTTACTTGCTATTGGGACGTTGACCAGATAAGATGGAATGCAGCACTCCTGGACAAGATGGGCACATGGCTTTGAGTAATGTATAACTTGTAGGACTGATCGAATTGTGTACTAGGACCCCGGTTATGGAACATGGATTATGTTAGAAAGTAGTAGCAGTTAACTTCCATTCTTAGTTATTTTCAGACAATAACATGTGCTTAGGCCCAGAATATGTTTACGTATGGTTACACAAAGAAAGCTTCTGTCTGTAGTTGAGAGTGACCTGTGTGAATGATGTTTAGCTAGGATCATTGAGATAAGGCATTGTAATAATATATCATACATAGATCTAATGGTTGAAACCTGCTGTGTTATTAGCCTGTAGTTATGAATCGTGAGTGGAGTATATTGTGTATCAGTAGGATCAATGGGATGTTGCCCCTGGACATATGGAGGTATGTATTGTGTTGGAAGTGGGGTGATTGTGATCTGTTCAGAGAGGATGTGTTTGGCTTGGTAGATTGATTTACAACCATGTATTTGGAAGCATGTGTTAGGCTGTGCGGGAGCATGTATGGATTCCAGCATTTGTGCTTAATCAAGTGTGTGTTTGCTCAAAGGGAAGCATGTATTTGAATGAATGTGCAAGTTATATTCAGGATTGTGAGTATCGCATGATGCAGGTTAGAGGTAATTTTAAGTAAATGTTGTGGATAGCAAACATTGAAAGTACAGGCAGTTTATGTGTGATTGCCAGGCAGCTGTTTGAGCCTGTAGATTGTTAAGGTTTCTTTGTGTGCCATGTGGAGAAATCTAAGATGGCTGAATGCCATGCGGCAGACCAACATAAGGCTTGGAATTAAGATGGCCGACAATTAGTTATTATAAGATGGCTGCTGCCTCATAGCCACGCCCCCCCACAGCACTGTATTCAATTCACATATATACATATATCACTGAGGTTAGCTTTATTTAAGGATGCTGGAATAATAATCGTCTATAAGTATAATACCTGTATTGTTATATTTATTATCCATGATACAGTTTCATCTGGTTACACTTATAAATAATATTCATTGATTATAAATCTGGACATTCACTTTTTGATTGCGTGCGACATGAATAAATTAGATAGACTTTGCATATATAAATAAATGAACTTCCTTAACCTGTATAACAAAAACATTGTATTCTAAATTTTTGGGGCACTGAAAGGGGCAGACTAGATGGGCCAAGTGGTTCTTATCTGCCGTCAAATTCTATGTTTCTAAGTGCCACTTTAAATTTAAAGCTTATAACTATAGCCCTATATCTTTATACATCTTCTGTGGATTTAAAGTAGGAGCTGACAATCCTGCTGTACTCACTTATACATTCGACTTTATTATTCATTTATATACACTATATGGACAAAAGTATTTGGACACCTGACCATTACACCACCAGGTACTGTAATGACATTGTATTCATTACATATAATTTAATTTAGAGTTGGTCCCCCCTTTTTGCTTCCGCTCTTCTTGGAAGGCTTTCCACATGAGTTCGGAGTGTTTCTGAGGGAATTTTTTAACAAGGTCATGTAATGATGTTGACAGAGTAGGCCTGGCTTGCATATGTCTGTTGCAGTTCATCCCAAAGATGCTTGATATGGTTGAGGTCAGGGCTCTATGCGGGCCAATTTAGAGGATTTGCATGTTCATTTACTCTCAGGGGAGCACCTCCACTAGCCATTGAATATTAATATTCAGGCACCCCATTAGAAATATCGTGGATTTAGAATTGTGTTTAAATATTCAAAATCTATATTCGTGTTTAGGCTTGTGCACCGGTATCACCCCAATCCCCTCCCCCTCTAAAACACTCTATGCGGGCCAGTCAGGTCCTTTCACACTAAACTGGTGATTCAGGTTGGCTCGTAAATAGCCGGATTTGGTCTGGGGACCGATGTTGCAGGTCTGCACATGCGTATCGGAGAAAATAGGCATGTGCAGACCTGCAGTGCTCACGCCTTGGGTGAGTACAGTATCACACTCGCCAAGGTGTTCGCACATAGCGGTGCGGGCAGGGGCTTTAGCATTGTTTCCTGGGTGTTCCCACAAATATGGTGGGTGCACCCAGAAAAATGGTGGGTGCACCCAGAAAAATGCTGGGCATCCCCATGTGAACTCAGGCATGCAGAAGCCTGCTCGGGGCGGGCGGCTGACGTCACAGGATGTCAGCCGGCCAACCCCATCTTCGTCCAGGCACTCATAAATAAAAGTCAGCCTAGCCTGATTTTATTTGCGAACAGGTGGAACAATCATTCGATGATTGACAATTATCGAATGATTTTCCCCCCGCACACTCACATGGGAATGGATGTGTGAGCACCCACATCCATTCACATTCAAATGTGAGCGTTCGCTCGGGGAAGGGGGCTGTGAGTTTGCTCGCCCAGTGGGTGGAATCTAACCGCTCGGTAAGTAGCAAATGTACACTGCTTACTGAGCCAACGTAATCACCCTTTTTTGCGCTCAAAGCTCACCATCCTGATGTTATGTGCTGTTCTCCTGCTCATTGGCCGGGGGTATTACATGCATACTGAAGTGCCTGGCCCCTACGCATATACAGAAAGCTCTTGGAGATGTGGATCAGTATTCCCAATATTGAATATACATGTCAATGCCACAGAGAATGACTTCAGTGCAATTTCTGAGTGATATTACTTAATTTAGCTAGATCGCTTAGAAAATGCCCCTACATCGCTGTGTGTGTAGGGGGCCATAGCAATAGCGATGCACAGCCCCATCCATCACTATCACCCAGCAGTTAATATTCAGCACACTGTATAAATCTATAATCACCAGTGTCAGGGTCAGTGTTCTCACTGGAGAACACTGGCTCTGAAAGATCGTTTAGCGGCACATTGCCATGCAGTGCTGTGTGCTGAGCATTCTGAGCGATCAATCATCGCTCAGAACAATCAGCAGCACATCTCTCCATGTGTAGGTCCCATAAAATCCCAATACTAGATCCCATTCACAATTGCAGAACTTTTGTCAGGCAGCACCCACCCTATGGAATGCCCTTCCACACACATTAAGACTCTCCTCCAGCCTCAAAACTTTCAAGCGTACCCTGAAAACTCACCTCTTCAGGCAAGCATATCATATTCCAGAACCCCCGCACAACCTCCAGTAGCATTCATATCTAATTGCATCCAATCAGGACTGTCTTGTGATCTGGTGGGACTACCTTTTTATGGAGTCCTATCCATAGGTATCCCTTCTATTATACCTACAAGTTGTAAGCTTGCGAGCAGGGCCCTCCTACCTCCATGTCGGTTTGTTACTACCCAGTTTGTTTTATCACTGTTTCCAATTGTAAAATGCAACGGAATATGCTGCGCTATATAAGAAACTGTAAATAAATAAATAAATAATAACTAAAATAAGAGCAGATGTACTCTTTTAACCTTGCTAATAATATGGCACTGCTTGTTTATGTTTTTAACTACTAATTAGGGATTTTGTTTTCCTCAGATGACTCCACATGGATTGACATTGATAAAATAATGTAATCACTAATGTCCTGTTGTTGAATATGCAAGAAAAGTGGAATTCACAATCTCTGGGAAACATTCATCTGATTTACATCTCCCATTGCTATGGGAAAATTGCATTATTGTTGAATAGCTGGCAAAGACAATTACGTCTCTCTAAACAAAACCCAATATCTATCATGTTCAAATTACACAGAAACATGTCTTGGAATCATAGTTTATTTACATCAGACATTAGAAAAACTGCAGAATTAAGGAGGTGTTGAGATGACATTTTTCAAATGTTTGTCACTTTTGCAATACTCAGGAAATTGCTTTCTGTAAATCTTGGTAAAGCAGTTCTAAAAAAGCAGTTTTTTTCCCCCAGTGGTGACACCTCTCTCGCTGATATAATATAGATATTGTGTGCTTTGACTTGTACCAACCTTGATAGAAGCCAATCTACAATCTTGGCACATCTTATCTTTGTCAGAAAGTTCTATTTAATTATAGCAGGAAAGGGGCTTGATTAATTTACACATGAGGACAATGGGATGTGATCCCTGCTCCGTGTTCAGGTGCATTTTCCTTGTGTCTAAATGAATGTTCTGGGAATATAGGAGCTGCTCATTGCTTTTGCTTTGACTGAAGATAACAATTTGTGAATGTAACATTAAATATAGTTTAGTGTGTGTCTGTAGCTGCAGGGCAACCAGAATAACTCAATAACGCTAATTGGTTTGGTTTTACTTGTCTAGAAGCCTCGAGAAGCCCTGAACTAGTATTGTAGACAATGGAGGAGCATTGCTGTTTTCTGCAGATGTGTGGTAAATGAATTAGATAATGTACTTTGGCAGAATACGAATAAACATAAGCACCCTTAGGATATATTTTAATAGAGTACATTTACCGCCATCTTATATAAATAAGTTGTTAAGTTTTAGACAAATGCCCACGCTATCTTGTGCCTTCCCTACATATAGTCCTGGCCAGGGCTTTCTACACTAAGGGGGTATTCAATCCCAGAAGATATTGCATTCGATCTATTGAATGTTCGTTTATTTCCGACTTTTGGAAACATTCTGAAAGTTGGAAAATGCTTGGATCAGCGGATCCATGTCTTTTTCGGCATAAACGTCCACTCATTCGCAAATTTAGTGGCCATTTCCATGAACACAGAATTGGCTTTTCGATCCGAATCTACAGAGGTGGGTCCCAGATGAAAATGTCCCGAATTGAATAGGTCCTGACTGAAGTATAGAAAATATCCAGCATTGAATACCCCCCTAAGACCCCAACTAATAACTCATGATTTTCCACCCAAGTCTGTTGTTGTAGATCCAGGGTATTATTAGGGATTGCAAATAAAGGTACTCTTGCCTGCTATCCCAGAATGTCCTCTGGCCTCCTGGAGGACAGATCAGGAGCTTTAGGACCCAGATAGCTGTGAATTGTGGCCCGGGTAAAACAGGAGGGATGTGTGGCCACGCAGGGCCGAATAGCCAGGTGGTGGTACCAGCAATACTTACTCTCCACTGCAGCCTGTGTCCTGCTTCTACTCATGGCTCCTACACAGTGTGGGGAGAGACAGCATGGGTGAAATTTAATAGGATGAGAGATTCAGAAAGTGAGAGATTTGGTAAGAAATCTCCAGTTTTTTTAAAGCGGCAATCATTTACACTTCAAAATCAAACTGGTTTTGCAGTGTAAATGATTGCCACTTTAAAAAAACAAACCTGGAGATTTCTTACCAAATCTCTCACTTTCTGAATCTCTCATCCTATTACATTTCACCCTATATCTTCTCCCCTAGTGCCGTGAGAGCTGTTGTGCCATTTGGAGTTCCTGTAAGACATTCTGAGCAGCAGGCTAGTGAGCTGAATCAAATAGATCCACTATCCCACCCCTGGAACAATTAGTTATGATGGTGTCAGGTGGTGGTTGCAACACAGGGTGCAGTGTGGAAATAGTTAGGAGGGTCGCCCACAGGGGGGTCTATGGGGACAAGTTTCCTGGGCCCGGACGCTCTGACAGGAGGGGAGGGCCTGCAGCACCCCCCTGCCTCTTCACTACACAGCCGTTAGCCGCAGTCGGGCCCTACCCTCTGGCCGGCGGCCTCCAATCCCCATCACATCAGCGGGCTGCACTTTGTCTGCAGCCCGCCCCACAGCACATCAGCACCTGCCACCTGCTGCCTGCTTCGTGCATTAAAGCAGGCAGTGCAGTTGGCAGCACCCTCACAATTGCGACGTGATGACATCACGCCACGCGAGGATGAGGAGGACACCCGACACCCGCCAGCCGGAGGACACCCGCCCCAAAATCACAGACCAGGATACCCAGCGGCGGCCCAGGTAGTTAGCATGGTCATCATTAATCAATACAGAATGACTTAATGGTATTTAAATAAAATATCAGGTAAGATTATTTTTCTTTCCAATTTTATCATCACATTAAAGACGACTGGGAAAGATATGCAGAGATGGTGTAGAATGTATATAGAATAGGATGAAGATATTAGTCATCAGCATAAATGAAGCAAAAAATAGAAAAACTAGCATAAGCCATATGTGTCTGCGTTCACACTTATGATCATTACTAAAAGTGTAATGACTCTTTCTCAGCTCTTTAGTCAGTGCTAAGTAGGGCAGTTACACATTTAGAACTTTTTTGAACTAGTATTAAGTGAGAATCAGCATTTACTACATTTATTATGGAGTGAAATAACTTTCCTTTTTCTCTACATCATTGTTGCGTTTCTTTCCTTGTCCGCGTGCTATTGGTTGGGCAGTGGGCTTCATTTGCAGAACTCTGTAGTAGTTTTTGGTCTTGAACAATGATAACCTGGAGCCTTAATCATGGATGGATTAAGGATCTAATGGGCCTGGAGATGAAACTATTCAAGGGCCTATTAGTATAAACCTCACACCTAGGTGGCACAAGCGTGCTGTGATATGGTTCACCCAGTGGAGTGATGGCCTTGCATGCATATTAGTTTGTGTGTCAAATACTGGAAATTTGCTTGCTGCAACACACTGGCTTAAGTCCCTGCATTATATTACTGTATTGCCTTTCTATCATTTGCATGGTTTGATCAATTACAGTATGTCGCAGATGTGCATTGGTATGCAGTTTATTAACCGTATTGGTTCCTCTGAATTGTTGGTTGTGCATGTGGAAGTCTTTCATTGTTTTCTTCTGTACTTGAAAAGAGGCATACTGTACTCTGCTCGCACGAAGATGAGAAATGATAGGTGTTGAAAGGTTTTTGTTAGCTCTTCTGTGAAGAAGTCTCTCCCTTCAGCAAAGGTCATTTTCAGGGAATGTATCCTTACTCACATATCAATTATTAAGACGCAGTACATGAAGGTTTCTTTTAGATACTCAATATAGACTGTCACAGACTCAAAGGGTAATGGTGTACCACACTCACTGTCAGAAATGTTGTCAAAATCCCATAAAGATATAATTTATTCTTATCCACTACTGTCATAAGGTGGGTTCTCACACTTTCCAATGCAGAGGGATCATGAAAGAAAGGAATTGTGTTTTAAAATACTTGTGAGCCTTCAACACAGAGTTTCCAAATAGTTCAGTGAAAGTAGGAAGACGCACCCCACAGCTCAAAATTGGAGTCACTGGTGTATAAATTACAGAGAAAGGTAAGTACAACTAGTGAGCCAATATTTAGTGTACCCCCACTCACATCCAAGAGGAGGGGGAAATGCCCATAAAGGTACAGTTGTGCTCATAAGTTTACATACCCTAGCAGAATTGGTGATTTTTTTGGGCCATTTGTCAGAGAATATGAATAACTCGCTGACTTTTCTTTGGTTAGTGGTTGGGTGAAGCCATTTATTGTCAAACAACTGTGTTTACTCTTTGTAAATCATAATGACAACAGTAACTACCCAAATACCCCAGTTCTTAATACCGTGTATTGCCCCCTTTAACATCAATGACAGCTTGAAGTCTTTTGTGGTGGGGGTGTGGGCTGCATGTTCCCAACTGTGCAATAGTTCTATCATCCCTACTGAAACCTTGATCTCATTTACAGAGACTAGAGTTGTCTTTTCCTATTTTACATGTCATGCCTGGAGTGGTCATTTGGGAGTGCACTGTACTGTATGCCAATATCACCAATATCATATTTTCCTTGTATGTACTATATATATATATATATATATATATATATATATATCTCCTATATATTTGGCTACATCTGTCACTCAAAGTGGGTGTCTGTGTCTATAACGCTCTGTTCCTGGACTTTCCTCTTAATGTGTGATTGCCTTCATCTGTGCTGAACACCTTTCTGAGAAATTAACCTGTTTAAAACAGGTGATGGCAATCATACATTAAGGGGAAGTCTAGAAACAGAGCATTGTGTCCCTCCTGGAGAGGGTCATGTTGGGAGGTATGTGACAGAGAACCAGCCCAGTGAGCCCACAGACAGTGCCAGATACCCACTGACTTCCCATGTTGCCCAGCACTGCTACTCCACAGCCACCAGGTGAGCGCCCCCCTCCCGCGATTCGCGGCAAAAAGAACCCCCCGCGACCCCCCCTTGCACGATTGGCGGCACCCCCCCTGCGACCCCCCTCCCGCGATTCGCGGCACAACCCCCCCCCCGCAATTCGCAGCAGCCCCAGGATTAAATGGCACATGCAAAACACTGACATGGCTATGGTCGACAATGAAAAAGGTTGACATGAGTTTTTGAAGATTTATTTTTAATTTTTTTAATTTTTTCATATTCATTGTCATGTGTCGACATGGACACCAATGAAGTGGCACACTTATGTCAACATTTACATGTGTTGACCTTTCTGTGTTGATTTTTTCTTGTGGCGATTCGCGTCACACCCCCCCGCAACCCCCCCTCCCGCGATTCGCGGCACCCCCCGTGACCCCCCACCTCCCGCAATTCGCGGCAACCCCCCACCGGAACCCCTGTGAACCCCGCCCTCCCGCGATTCGCGGCACCCACCCCCGTGACCCCCCCTCCCGCAATTCGCGGCACCCCCCCCCCTGTGATTCGCGACAGCTCCAGAATTAAATTGCACATGGAAAACACTGACATGGCTATGGTCGACAATGAAAAAGGTTGACGTGAGTTTTTGAAGTTTTTTTTGTCATTTTTTGAATATTTTCATATTCATTCTCATGTGTCGACATGGACACCAATGAAGTGCCACACTTATGTCAACATTTACATGTGTTGACCTTTCTGTGTTGATTTTTTTCTTGTGGCGATTCGCGTCACACCCCCCGCAACCCCCCCTCCCGCAATTCGCGGCAACCCCCCACCGGAACCCCCATGAACCCCGCTCTCCCGCGATTCGCGACACCCACCCCCCGCAACCCCCCCCTCCCGCAAATCGCGGCACCCCCCGCAATTCGCGGCATAACCACCACCCCGCGACCCCCCCTCCCGCGAATCGCGGCAAACCCTCCCCCGTGACCCCCCCCCCGATTCGCGGAAAAAACACCCCCCCCGCGACTCGCGGCAAAAAGAACCCCCCCGCGACCCCCCCTGCGACCCCCCTCCCGCGATTGGCGGCAAAAAGAACCCCCCCGCGACCCCCCCTTGCACGATTGGCGGCACCCCCCCTGCGACCCCCCTCCCGCGATTCGCGGCATGTGTTGACCTTTCTGTGTTGATTTTTTCTTGTGGCGATTTGCGTCACCCCCCCCCACCCCACAACCCCCACTCCCGCGATTCACGGCACACACACACACACCTCCCCCGCGATTCTCGGCACCCCACCCCGTGACCCCCCCTCCTGTGATTCACGGCACACCCCCGCGACCCCCCCTCCCATGATTCGCCGCAACCCCCGCCCCGTAACCCCCCCTCCCGCGATTCGCGGCACCCACCCCCGCGACCCCCCCTCCCGCAATTCGCGGCACCCTCCCGCGATTCGCGGCAAGTCCAGAATTAAATTGCACATGGAAAACACTGACATGGCTATGGTCGACAATGAAAAAGGTTGACATGAGTTTTTGAAGTTTTTTTTTTCATTTTTTGAATGTTTTCATATTCATTCTCATGTGTCGACATGGACACCAATGAAGTGCCACACTTATGTCAACATTTACATGTGTTGACCTTTCTGTGTTGATTTTTTCTTGTGGCGATTCGCGTCACACCCCCCCCCCGCAACCCCCACTCCCGCGATTCACGGCACACACCCCCCCCCCCGCGCGATTCTCGGCACACCACCCCGTGACCCCCCCTCCCGTGATTCACGGCACACCCCCCGCGACCCCCCCTACCATGATTCGCCGCAACCCCCGCCTCCGTAACCCCCCTCCCGCGATTTGCGGCAACCCACCCCGCGACCCCCCTCCCGCGATTCTCTGCAATCCCTCCCCTCCCGCGATTCACAGCATCCACCCCCCCACAACCCCCCCTCCTGCAATTCGCGGCACCCCCCGCGACCCCCCCTCCCGCGATTCGCGGACACCTAAGTTGCAATACAGGGCATCTTTCATACAATTCTAACCATATTTCTCATATACAAACGTTCACAAATTAAGGGGGCGCAGCCCCTTACGACGGTGTGAAGAGCGCATGTAGGGCGCGATGAATCACCTAGTATATATATATTTATTTAAATGTTATTTCTATCTGTGTTGATGAAGACATGTTTAGTAGATCCTGCATGGTTGACATCCGGGGGATAGGTGTCTAGGTCAACAGTCAATAGATCAACACCAACAGATTGACATACACTAGGTCAACATTGACAAAATGTAGACATATGCTAGGTCAACATTGACAAAAGGTTGACACAAGCAAAATATTGAAATGCCAATGGACGACAAATTAAAAGATTGACAATTTGTTTTCTTCATCTTTTGGACTTTATCATGCTTTGCAATCCAAGCCGACTCCAATTAGGAACGTTTAAGTGTGCCGAGTGCTCTAACTGGTGGTCAACCTGCTCAGATGTTGACATTGACACTAACAAAAAAGTAACAAACTTATGTCGACCTTTTCAATGTCAGGTCTTATGCTTCCCTTGACCTGTTCTTAATGTTGACCAAGTGTGTGTCGAACTTTTGTTAATGTCAACCTAGAGTGCATCCCTACCAAAAGGTCTGTCGATCTAGAAACTGTTCACCCTTTGATCCACACCCTGCATGGCCATCTATATACCACACTTTATATTCTCATTGACATATTCTTATTTTCTATTTACACAATGCTGTTTTTTGTTTACAATTAAAACATCCCCATGAATGTGTTCAAAAGCAAGTTCCACATACCTTGGTATAAACGAACTACTACTACTACTTGGTCAATGGGGGTTATTCATACCTGATTTCACAACTGCTAAATTTCAAATCAGATCAGGTACACGCCACTCAACCAGAGTAAAATCCTGTCTCCTGCAAGCCTGCAATTGGCTTAGCATGGCTAGCTGGATCAGCGATTGGCTGAAAATCCACTCACAAGCCGCTCAATGATTTTTTCGCTGTGTAGCCCCGGACTTACTCTCCCTGAAAATGCCTGGGCATGCCTGCATTTTCCCTGAAGCTCAGAGAAAAAGTCCATTTGCCACCCACAAACGCCGGCTTCCTGTCAATCTACTTGCGTACGGCCATTTATTAAAAAAGACGGTGGATTTTATTGCAGGACGGACTTGCGCATGCGTACTACGATCCATATGCATGCGCAGTCTATAGATATTCATCCGGCCTGCGAAACCTCAGTCTGTGTTCAGGTCTGAATAACCCCCAATATTAGATCATTCATATTTCTTTTATTTTTGAGAATACATTCTAGCGAATACCACATGCACCGCGCTTTCCAGCTCAGACTAGAGGTAAATAAGTAGATAAAATATAAAAGCCATCTCAGGAACATCAGCACCTGCCCAGAATAGCTGACGGTGCATTTCTTGCTACCTCGCTAACCTCTGAGATGCACTGTATTGCACTGATGGCCCCCTCTGGACATAACGCAATTAAGACTACTTCCAATAACGATGTAGACTACTGTACCTTAAAGTGCAATCAAACCATGAGATTCATGATACGTTATGTAGCATGATTTTAACCCCCACCTGCAGAATGCTATAGTTTCGCTGAATATAATTTCCACAGCATCTAATTAAGTTTCCCAAGCTACCTTAAACATAAAGATTCTTATGTTTATGGATGGCTTATCGGGCATCTGGCCTATCCATCACATTTAGTGCAGTCCCAATACCGGAGTTGCTTTACTGCCTCACAATGTGCTTTTTATTTTTCAATTTTGCATTCATGTCTGCTGAGGCTGTTTTATAAACGGAGCAATGCTCTAAGTTTAGTGTATGCCGTTATATACAATATAAAGTAGTGGTGATTGTATAGACAAACATTCCGCAAACCACACACATTTCTGCACTGCTGGTAGACTTAGAAGACCAGCCATCTACATAAACTTATTTTTCATGTGTTTGCAATGGACCATATGTGCACTAAAATGTTCCGTTGGGAATACATCGCAAAAGTTTCATTTTTTTCAAAGTCTGTCTTCTGAGTAATTTCTCTTTGTGACTAACCACAGTACGTTTTCATTCACAATGGCAGTTACTAATACAGTACACAACTCCAACAGTAACGGATTCAGGGTCTTTTCTGTAATCTTCTTCTTGATAGCCTATGAAATAGTGTTTTTTTTGTGTATATGCTCTTCTGTGCTTATCAATGTATGGCTTTTGTTATCATAATAAAGTACAGAATAAAATGATAGCATAAACGGTGATATTTTGGGTTTTCTGAGTTGTAATGCACAAGTGGATTTATTTAGATCCTGAAATATATGCATCCTGATGCACAAAGGGGGTTATTCTGATTCACTCGGAAAGGCACAATCACTCTAATGTACAAAGCCATGTGCACTGCAGGTGGGGCTGATGTACTGTAACATGTGCAGAGAGTAAAGGCCCCCATACATTAGGCCGACTTGTCCTAGGGACAAGTCGGACCCAATTTACCTGCGAGCCGCCCGGCAGCTCCCCGGGAGGCTCACATACAATTTGGCACTTGATGTGCCATTTTTTACATGGGATAAATCGCATGCGATTTATCCCATGTAAAAAAAAAACCCGGGGAGCTGCAGGGCGGTGAGGAGTAGTGGGGGCGGGCAGCGGCGGCGGTGGTGGGCAGCGGCGGCCAGCGGTGGTGGGGGCGGGCGGCGGGTGTGGTGAGCGCTGCTGACCTGGCCGGGCAGTGTACTTACACATAGCAGCAGCGGGGACGGGATGCGTAGTGGCGGCTATTAGATTTTTAAAATATTTGTCAAATGACCGGCCGCTCTCTGATTGGCCGGAGAGCACTCAGCCAATCAGAGAGCGGCCGGTCATTTGACAAGTATTTTAAAAATATAATAGCCGCCACTGCGCTGCCCGTCCCCGCTGCTGCTATGTATGAATGGGCAGCCTGTGATTGGCTGAGCGCTCAGCCAATCACAGGCCGCCCATTCATTGTATGGGCTTTTTTTTTTTATTCGGTACTGACAGCTCCTGCCGGCTCCCCCTGCCCGGCTCTATGCCGCCTGTGTCCCCCGCAGCGTTCCCAGCCCCCCCTGCTCCCTCTACCGCCGCGCCGCCCCACTAGGTCCCAAGTCGGGTGGTCGGACGTGCAGCAGGTCCGACCACCCGACGCAGATCCGATGCGCACGGGACCGCGCATCGGATCTGAGGGGACATCAAAACTAGCCGATTTTGGTCCGATTTCGGCCAGATCCGACTGATCTGGCTGAAATCTGACCAAAATCGGCTAGTGTATGGGGGCCTTTAGATTTGGGTTGGGGGTGTACTTCAAACTGATATCTATATTGCAGTGTAAAAATAAAGCATCCAGTATTTACCCTGCACAGAAACAATAAAACACCCAAATCTAACTCTCTCTGCACGTTACATCACCCCCACCTGCACATGGTTTTGTCCATTAGAGAGTGATTGTGCCTCTCCGAGTGAATCAGAATAACCCCCAAAGTACTAATGCATAGGACCCATTCTGCACGAGCACAGAATGCTGTACGGCATCAGTGATTGGGCACTGCATAACAAGAACTTACAAGAACTTTTGTTCCCAGTGTCCAAAAGAATCTCACATAAGGACCTAAGCCAATTACCATCTTGTCTGACTCGAGCCCCAAGTAGGAAGGGCTTGCCATATAAGTCTCATGGTTACATCCCCAGAGGACATATGGGCCTCTGATAATTTCAATCCAGGGTGAATATACCCCCAGGACACTATAGTAACAAACACTGGCAAATTCCACCTGGACTTACCTACAGTTGGGTGACTATACTGCTAAAATTGCACTTTTAAAAACACACAATCTGATTTTACTGTATTTAGTTATTTTTATGTATGTATTTTTACTATTGAATCATTATAGTATTCTTACCAACACTTTCTTATTAGGAGTATAGCACATACAGCAAACAATACTGTATATTAAAGTGACTTGTGTTTTATGATAACATATATGATAACATATCTATGTTATTTCCATGTATTATGTATAACTAAGCCATGTAGCATTGTTTCTGCATGTAACCTGCCAGTGACCTTAGCTAAAATCTCGGATCTTCTGTTTTTTTTAATGTATGCATAAGAGAAATGTACAGTGCAGATGAATGTGCTTGCGTTCCAGTGGTGAAGTTAAGCTACCCTTTAATCAGCATTTGATGTGTCTTTGAAGATGATCTTCATGTTTTTTGCGAGAACTGACACTAGCTACAAAAAAATAAAAAAAACTCCATTACAGGCGATTTTCACTAAATGGCCACAAGAAACCAATCCCTCCATTCAGGATGAAATGGGATTTTTCTACAGGTTATACTTATGAAACAGAAATCTTGCAAAAAAAAAAAAAAGTTGTTACATATGAATTTTCTCTGAGATACAAAATGGGCTGGGATGTAAATAAAATGTTCAAAGTGTGACAGCCACATGGAAGTCACGGCAGTAAAGAACATCGCTTGGCTTTTGCATTGCGACATTTGACACATAGGGGCAGATGTATTAACCCCCTTAGCGCTTCTCAAATAACGGGTCCCACTTCTCCTGCATAACGAGGAGAAGCAGGCACCCATTATTGGCTAATGTATTAACCCCCAGCAAGCCGATAAGAAGAAGCGATATGCCCAGCGTTAACGGTTCTCCTTATCGGCTCCCCCGGCATCCTGCGCATGTGCGATGCGCTTTCCCCAGCCGGCTGTCTGGGCATGCACGAGATCTCCAGCGCAGCTCGAGCCAGAAGCAGGGCTATCATCCCCACAGTAGGGGATAGGACAACGCTAGCCCTGAGCTGGCGAAGCAGCTGGGGCGATTTAACGCCTGGGCGGCTGTTAATACATCGCCACGGCCGCTAATCACTGGGGGGAGGGATTACAGGGGGTGTCACTAGCGCACGTTAGGTGCACTAGTAATACATTGGGGAAAACAGAACCCCCCCAGTTAACCTGCGTTAAAGTACATCTGCACCATAGTCACATCGCCCCAAATTCGGCGGAGAGTGGGCAAAATAAAAGTCTAGACTGACTTTTAATACCGAAGGGGAGAAAATTCATTCAATGGTGTGCAACCATGATTTCTGGACCATGATTTCACTCACGATTGTCTGCATGCGAGTGGATGTGTTAGCGAACAAATACTCTTGCATGTTAGAGAGGGGATTTATGTGGCGGGGGGATTTCTGAAAAAGAAGGAGATTCCACAAGACTGTTTTTTTTTTTTAAATTAACTCAGGAGCCCGAGGTGTTCTCCCTACCACCAGTGCTGTGCCTAAACACGTGCAAAGGGGGCCGTGCGTTCGAAGTGGGCTTATCTCCCGAAGGAGACGGGCCCCGTTTTTACCCTAACCCCTCACAACCATAAGGCCGAAGAGGGGAAAATAGGGAACGGTGGGTCCTCTTCGCCGAAGCTTAGAGAGACCCTCATTCCTCAACCCCCGGAAGGGTTAGGACGGTGGGTCCTCCGCACCCGAAGGTTTGGAGAGACCCTCAGTGGACTTCCCTCCGCCTTGCAGCTCATGGTCGTCCTCGGGGGGGACCGCAGCTCTCCCCAAAAGGCGAGAGCTTTGGCACGTTGGGGAAATGGAAGGCCCGTAAGGGTCGACCACACAACCCAAAAAAACAGTGACACACTACAGAAAACAGAAAACGTGAAAAAGTGCACGAACGTGGAGAAGAAGAGAAATAAATAATAAAGAGGACCCCAGCCAGAAGGCCGGGGTGGGGGTGTGAAAATTTGTCCTACCCCATCCAAAAGGACGAGGTAAGGACGTGCAGCCTATCCTAGAGGGGGAAGTGCGCAGTGCAAGTGCTTACTTGTGCCAGGTGATTTGGGGATCACCCGTGCAGGTTCAGCACCCCCGATTTTCCCCGGGGGCACAGTGCAGCCTCGGACTCCAGGCAGCCGGCCAGTCTGCGTCCGACCAAGTGTTTCTCCGCTCTACCAGTAGGCCCTTTCCGACCCCCGGCATGGGAATGGATACTCCACCGGGCTCTTTCGGTGAGTCTCCCCCGCAGAGGTCCAAATAGACCAACTGAGGAAGAAGAAACCACCTACTCAGTCCTGATGTTTCACCTCTCCCAGGGATTGAGTACTGGGCTGGGCTTTTCGCTGTCTCTCTGGCCGGGGTCCAATGTACCCCCCGGACCAGTGAGCAATCTACTCGGTCCCAGCTTTTCCCGTCTTCCTGGGAGTGGATACTAGACCGAGCTTTTCGAGTGACTCTCCCACAGAGGCAAAGACCCCTGAACAAGAGCCCCATCTCAAAGCCCGATGCTTCTCCCCTCCCTACCAGTGGAAAGAATGGTATTCCCTCCCTAGCAGGGTATCGATAGTCAGCCATTCCTAGCACTCACCCAGAACATGAGGTGATTACTAGTCCTCAGCTCAGTAACAAGATGCTACGGTACTGCTTTTCTCTATTCTCGGACGAGACACTGACGACCCGCTCACGATGTGCATCGTGAGCGGGTCGTCCTGGTGTGTACCCCGCATTAGATTTCCACTAGTAGTGGTGTGATGTGTATTTAAAGGTTTACACTATTGGATGTTTTTTCTTCCCTTTTTTTGTGGGTACTACTGAGATTGTCCTTTGACAATAACTACATTTTCCACGAAGAGGTTGCAATAGAAGCGCATGTGGACCTTCTGGTGATAAAATTCTTATTAGCTGGCCAGCATGTCGTTGAACTGTGGAAGGAAACCACAGCACCCAGATGAAACCTACATTGGCTCAGGGTGGTGGCGGTGACATAAAAACTTTACATTTAGAAGATGGAGAAAATAACCTTGCCGCAGTGGCAACATTTTAAATGTACAAGTAGATTGGGATATTGAGCCCTTCATCATCTTCCTCAGCACCTGCCTCTGCCCCTCAACACTGTACTCAGCCCTCATTACCTTCCTCAGCCTTCGTCGCCTTTTATTCTACCCCTTGTCACCTTCCTCTGCCCCTCATCACCACAGCCCCCTCATTATCTTTCTCAATACATCAGCACATTCCTCTGCCCATCAACTTCCACTGCAACTTGTGGCCTTGTTCTGCCCCACATCATCTATCTTTTCCACTCAACACTACCACTGTCCCTTCATTATCTTCCTCTGCCCTCTCATTACCATCTTCAGCCCTCATCACCTTCCTCTGCCCTTCATCACCTTCCTTTACCTCTCATCACCTTCCTCAACCCTTCAATACATTCCTCTGCACCTCATCACTGTCCTCAGCTGGACTCCATATGGCTGAGGACAGACTCTAATTTATAAGTGGACTTTGAACAGGGATCCCCACAAGGGTTTTGCTTAGCCTGAGATGCAAGATGCGGCTGTCTGACTGGGCTCCTATGTACAGGCTTGTGGATACAAAATCAGGCAATAAAACTGGTCACCTAGAAGGGTAATGGACCAAAGTCATCACAAGTGGGTGAGTACCAGATGGTAAATGCAGCACCAGGGAATAAGCAGAATCAGGTCAGGAGAAACATTAAACCAGAAGCCAGAAGAAGTAGTACCAATGAAGCAGGTGAGGAGAATTGTCAGATGGGCTGACTAGAACACAGTTATATAGTTACAGAAGCACAGGTACTGGAATTCAGGATCCAAGCCTAATACACTGCAATGAATCTTGCCCAGACACTTCCTTATATAGTCAGAAGATTCAAATATTGTGTCAGTTTTATGTATTGGTGTGACTGTGCCTTTATATTTCAAACACAACAGCGTGCACTTCCCTATCCGACCAGCAGCCAGGTTGAGCAGAGGCACCCACAGCAGCAGCTTGAGGAGAAGAGTAGATGTCAATGGCCCCCATAGCAGCAAAGTAGGTTCCCCTCAGCAGCGAGGATGAACTTTACATGGTGGGTAATGACCGACACTTCCGGATTCATCTTACCAGGTTGGTGACATTGGGGGTTATTCTCACCTTATCGCCTGGCTGTGAATTCACAGGCTGGGCAATTATCAATAGACTGCTCATGTGTACGGATCATAGCGCGCATGTGCGAGGCCATCCTGCAATAAAATCCTGCTTTTTTTTTTTACACAAGTTAATTGACAGAAAGCAGGCATTTATGGGAGTCACCTGGCAGTTTTCTTAAGTGTCAGGGAAACCACAGGTCTGCTCAGACTTTTGAGGGGGGGTGAGGGGGAGTTTGACATCAGCACTGGGCACCAATCCAACTGCTTCTTGCAACCGCAAATAAGTCCTGGGCTACGCAGAGACTGTACACACTGGAAAAGTAATTCGATGGTGAGCGGCTTGCAAACGGATTTGCAGCTAATAACCAATCCAGCTAATTTTTGCAGCAATCCGTTCTGAATAACCCCCAATGTCAACTCCTCTAGGAGTGGGCACAATACACTCCACAGAAGACTTGGGGAACTTTCATAAAAGGTAGGGGCATAGACATCCATGGACTTCACCCAACACCTCTCAAAACCCTTCCAATCCACCAAATATTAAATGGACTCTTGGGAGATTCTAGAGCTTTACTGTGTTCCAAAGTTCAAGAAAATGTTTAATGATGTTGAAAAATGCTGAAAAAAGGTAATGACTGACAGGAGGGTAGTGAGCATGGAAAACATTCTGGATGTAGAAGATGAAAAAGCATGAAGTCTTATGGAACAGGTTAGTAATAGCAAATTCCATACAGTTGTAGGCTACGTAAAGTTCAAACTTAGAAAAACAACCCCTATGGCCTGAGGGATCAAAGGCAGGGGATATCTACCCTTCACATAATGATACTTAATCCCCAGTGCTGGGTCTGAAGCTCCCATCTTTCTTTCTGACAAGAAAATATCAGCTCCTGCAGGTGATTTCCATTCTCTGACGAAGCACGAGAAGCGACAAAGGGAAGACTCATCCCAGAGAAGGCATTTTTCCAGGAAATATTTCAAGGATTTCTGCAGTTTTCATGTTGAATACTTCAAAGAAGGATTGGTAAAGGAGTCAAATATTCTGACATGGAGGAATTACTTATTGTGAGCACTTCAGATGGCTCTGAGGTCCCCAAGACAGAATTTGTGATTTATTCCTATCAAGGGTGGGAACATGTAAATAACTGGTGTGACAGGCATTGGTTGCACAAAGAAGGATACAAGCTTCCTACATAGAGCACCAACTTGCAGGGTGAAATGTTCTGATGATGGTTGGTGGCAGCAGGAAGTTTTCTTCCATCTGCCCCACTTAAACTGAGATTGCAAAGGCATGGTAGGAATGCCTAATTTGTTAACTGTCTTTGCTGTAACTAAGATACACCAACCAACTAAAAAGTTGTAATATTTAGCACAGTTTTCTTAGGGTCTTCGGTCCTTCTATAAAGACTCCACAAGACCTTACTGACCTCAAGCAAGGTCCCTATATGCACATAAAGGTATCTTTATTTGGGGGTACTGCAACTTTTGACAATGTCTCCCTTTTGTTCAGATATCCGTTAGTGTTATATCCCAATGTTACTGACCTTATTTCAAGGCCCTATTTTCCCAAAACTGGTATCTGGAGCCAGTCCTTTTATTCCACCCGACTTATAGTTCCATATAACACCAATACTGGAAACCAATGGGACCAACACTCACCTCAAACTGAGGCCCTATGTTCACTGAAAGGTTTATTTTGGCTGTCCACACGTATTCCTCTCCCAGCCAAAAACAGTCTCCAAACACGGGGTATTCAGCACAGATATAAATTTAATCCATAAGACATGCGATAAAAACATACAATAAAACGAAAAATATCCACACAGTAATAGATGAGACCAAACAGACTCTTTCCCTGTATCCGGATAGGGGAAAAGAGTGTTACCAGTTGGACTTAGCAAAGGGTCTCACCATCTGCTGTGTGTTCTTCCTCTCACCAACGCGTTTCAGGCTATTCACATCAGCCCTTTATCAAGGTGTGAGGAGTACATAGGTAGGAGGGCATTTATACCATTTCCACCAATTCAATATCCATAAAACCAGAATGGTGAGAGACATAATTGTCTAGTAGTGGAGAGCTGGTATTACATGGTTAAACACATAGCTGCAATCCTTGGCGCCACCACCTTCCTGTGAAAATTATTTTGTGTTTGCTGTAACTAAGTTCATGTACAATCAAGAATCCACAACGATCATAAGTGACTCTAAAGACTTGTTCAAGAGTAAAGATACTCCAACTGAGGCATCTTCTTTAATGAAGGGAGCCTAATCTGACCACCCCTTGAGCAGTTAGGCTTTTTTTATTTCCTGAATGCTATGTACTATGGGTGAGAAGATGTACTGGCTCCATGTACTTCCCTATATAGGTAGCAAACTCTAATTTGGTGCCTATCTGATGTCACATTTTGGCGTATCGGTGTTGTTAAATTTTAAACAGAGGTGGTGCTCTGTAGTAGCCGAAGCTGCCTAGAGCAGGCTTCACTTTTAGCAGCTAAGGAAAGCAGAGCTGGGTGCAGAAGCAGCAACCAAGGAGCTTTTGGTGGTCCCCACAGCATCCTGGGGAGCTGGGAGGAACAGAACCAGTGCTGGTTCCCAATTTTTTTTTATTCATGGCACCCTAGAGGTTCAGCGTTTAATTAATGGGACCTTTAGGCCAAAAGTAACTTAATGAGATATTCAGCAAAGATTATTAAATAAAGTAAATAGCGCTTATCCAGTTTTACAGGGGGAAGGACAGGTTTGTGCTTCGGTTTTTATACACATTTTATGACAGATAAAACTAGAGCTGGTTGGCCCATAAATTTCATTTGGTCCTAGTTCACCAACCGATGACTTCCCTGCAGATGCCCTTTGGATCCCCAGGGTATCCCGGCACACAGTTTTGGAGCCACTAGAATCGGGAGAGCATCCCTGGAGAGGGTATCAGCTGTAGACAATCACCAGGAAGCAAATTATTACCAGATTCAGTTCCCAATAAGCCAGGGCAAACCCATATATGCCAAAGGCACCCAGATTTTTGGTGCTAAAGAAAAGATACATATAAAACAGTGGCGTAACTACTGTAAGGCAGCCCCAGCAGCCACTTGGGGGAGCAAGCAGTAGCGGGGTCTGTGTGGGCGCCGGCACCCGCTGGACGCACTGACTGAGCACTGGAGGCGAGTCAGCCACAGAGCGGGTGTGGCCATGGCAGAGATGACAAATCCCACCACTGATTCAATTGACTGTACACAGAGCCAGCTATTGGCTACTGTGTACAGGATGGGCGTGCTAGGGCAGCCTGGGATGCGTCAGAGCCAAGGGAAGCAGCAATGTCTGCTGGTCTCTCTTCCTCTCTCCTGCTTCAGCTTCTCCGTTATGCGCGTGACGTCACACGCTGGGGAATAACGCTGGAGAGGAGCCAGGAGGGGGGGCGCCACAAACTTTTTGGCAGGGGGGAGCAAAATTTATAGTTATGCAACTGATATAAAACACATACAGTACTGTAAACATTTTGTTTTTAAAATAAGCGTCATGTGGACCATAAACCTAATTAATTAAATGGCCAATTTACTCTATGGGAAATAAATGCAAAGACAAAAAAGAAAAAATGCAAAAGTCATATCCACTGATAGCAAGGACAATAGTAAACATGTAAAATACTAAGAATGAAATAAGTTTAATATGTTCAAGGCCATTTAGCATATTTTGTAAGTGGAATTTGGCTTATAAACCATGGCTGGGATAATTCCACAAAATGTAAATGTGCAAATAGAGCTAAATGTGCTAATTTAGTTGCAAAAAGGTTACATTGTGCATGTGAAGTGTATGGGTTCTGCGACATAGGACACAATAAAGCTGTTGACATCAGATAACTGACAGGTTGCAGCATTTGAGGGTAGGGATGGGTAGATGAGGTGCTCCGTTCCTAAAACAGAGACAAGTCACCTTTGACTTGTTGGAGAGCCAAAGCCAAGATCTCTATCTTCTGATGGAGATTTTCTGGACTTGAAGATGGAGCTGTGGTGGCCAGACTGCATAACCCTAGGGTTACTCAGCCAGTCCATGGTATCGAAAGAGTGATTTGATGCTGCATTCTCTGGCACAGTAGAGGATTACACATGCATGCAGTAGGCGTCTACCTATACCGGACAGCAGAGGATCTATAAATACTGTATCTATACTAGACACAGCAGAGGATCCCACATGCATGCAGTAGGCGTCTACCTATACCGGACAGCAGAGGATCTATAAATACTATATCTATACTAGACACAGCAGAGGATCCCACATGCATGCAATAGGCGTCTACCTATACCGGACAGCAGAGGATCTATAAATACTATATCTATACTAGACACAGCAGATGATCACACATGCATGCAGTAGGCGTCTACCTATACCGGACAGCAGAGGATCTATAAATAATGTATCTATACTTGACACAGCAGAGGATCCCACATGCATGCAGTAGGCGTCTACCTATACCAGACAGCAGAGGATCTATAAATACTGTATCTATATACTAGACACAGCAGAGGATCCCACATGCATGCAGTAGGTGTCTACCTATACCGGACAGCAGAGGATATATAAATACTATATCTATACTAGACACAGCAGAGGATCACACATCCATGCAGTAGGCGTCTACCTATACCGGACAGCAGAGGATCTATAAATACTATATCTATACTAGACACAGCAGAGGATCAAACATGCATGCAGTAGGCATCTACGTATACCAGACACCTCCTGCTGCATTGCCACATGTCATCATAGCTACTGCTTCCAACCACACCTGAATCATGGCCATAGTGCAGAATACAGAATGTCATGGTTATATGTCATAACTTTGCACCTCTGAGAAACAGCTGTTTTAGTGGGAAAACTAAATTTGTTTGAAATTTCATTTTAATTGCTAAAAGATCTTCGTGTGACTTTAAGGTATAAAGGAGAAAATAAAATTTTCGGTACTTGTTTCCTAGCACGGCCACAAATCTTGGCCATCGGGGTTAAATTTAGTGGCCTGCGACGCGACCGACGCAATGCCCCCAATTTTTCCATTGAAATGCATTGAAAACAGTGAAAAATCGGGTCGGTCGCGTCGTGTGCGGCTAAAAATGCTTAAATGGTCCACCCGCGATGGCCGCGATTGCCCCATAGGGAACAATGTTAAATGCCTCAATTTACCCACGATGACCCCGATTTCCCATAGGAAACAATGTTAAATGGGTCAATTTACCCAAATCATCATAGGGAAGAATGGTAAATGGGCCAGAAAGCCCAAAAAACCCCCCTGACCAGTGAAATGTCCCCCCAAAAGTAGTTAACGCCACCCCGCGATGAACGTGAACCCAAAGCGTGGCGAGCGCAGCGAGTGCGCGAGGGGCGGCGGTACGTGTCCTCCGACCTTTTCATACCCCCACTATCCACTAGGGCGTGGAGTGAGAATAGAATAGTGTGGCGAGCGCAGCGAGCCACCGAGCCCGAAGCGTGGCGAGCGCAGCGTGCCCCGCGAGGGGACGCGGATACCTTCACAGGTAAACGCGTCCCTTCGCGGGCTTCACAGGTATCCGCGTCCCCTCACGGGGCTCGCTGCGCTCGCCACGCTTCGGGCTCGGTGGCTCGCTGCGCTCGCCACACTATTCTTTTCTCACTCCACGCCCTAGTGGATAGTAGGGGTATGAAAAGGTCGGAGGACGCGTACCGCCGCCCCTCGCGGGCTCGCTGCGCTCGCCACGCTTCGGGTTCACGTTGATCACGTGGTGGCGTAAACTACTTTTGGGGGGACATTTCAATGTTCAGGGGTGTTTTTGGCCCATTTACCATTGTTCCTATGATAATTTGGGTAAATTGAGCCATTTCCCATTGTTTCCTATGGGAAATCGTGGTCATCGTGGGTAAATTGAGGCATTTAACATTGTTCTCTATGGGGAAATCTGACTTTAGTGAAGGAGATAACAGACACGTGGCAGAGTGTCACAGTAAAGCCAGTGCAGTCTCACAGACTGCTTCTGGCTTCACACACTGG
The DNA here is from genome assembly GCF_055691185.1 of Crinia signifera. Lineage (NCBI taxonomy): Eukaryota > Metazoa > Chordata > Amphibia > Anura > Myobatrachidae > Crinia > Crinia signifera. The sequence goes on from NC_139217.1 coordinate 94,911,073, forward strand.
CAGTTTTTACCTGGGGGGGCTGCAGCCCATAGGTAAAAACCGCCACTGTGCAGAGGTAATATTCTGGATGATTTTAGCAGTGCTGCTGCCTTCATTGTGGGAGGGATGAGTATTTAAAAAAAAAAATAGGTGCAGCGAGTGCATTGTAGCCCCCCTGTCACCCACATGTGCATCGCACGCATTACACCCATTATAAATATGTCACTGACTGTATTGAATCATTGAGTGATGGAAAGACAGTAGGAATAAAGACCAATTCCTGGTTAGGGTCAGAGAGGGCAGCACTTTATTTCAAAATCACAGCTCTACACAACCCATAGAGCAGCTCTTTTTTCTTAATACTTGTTCAAAATATAAATTGGGAAGATGAGACAACAATGATATATGTTATCATGTTGTAGAACGCAAATAAAATACAAGGAATACAAAAAGACACATCCATGAAATGACAAGAAAAGTGGTCACACAGGTATGATTACCAGCATTTTAGGAGTAAACCTTTGACATTCTTTTATAAATCCTGCCCTAACACTCAATTCCAATATAAGCCAAATAAAGTAACAGCAGACACAAAGTAGCAGAGAAACATATAGAAGAGCTGACACGCAATGATATAGAGACACTCAGAGGATCACAATGTACTAAATACAGGGTTATAGAAATACATTTCCAACACTTCATAGAAATCATAGGGGATGTTGATGGTAATACAGAGGTAGATTTATTAAGCTCGGTGAAATATTAAATTATCTGGTTTTTATCACCGGCCAATCAGCTTCTACCTGTCATTTTTCAAACCAAGCCTGTAACTTCACAGTTAGGAACTTATTGGACGGTGATAAAAACCAGACACTTTATCACTTCACCGAGCTTAATAAATCTGCCCCACAGTGCCCCATACATCAGACACTATTTCTGGGCTCTGAATCAATGTTCGGTGATCCATTGGGGAATCCGGGAAATTCTTCCTTTTGAAAATCACAGATATGCCGATCTTGCCAATTTTCAGGCCTGGATCAGGGAATCGAGATTTTTCAAACGGCATCGGGGAACATAGGAAATGTAAAAATAATTTGCAGATGTACGGTATGGGGGCCATAAATCTGCTTGTGGCTTTGTAGGGACTGGCGGGCATGCTGTGGCGTTCGGCAGCAGCTGCGGATACACAGGTCGTCTACCTATCTTCTGGAACAGTTCATGGAAAATAAATATACTTAATGTCCCTCCGGGGAGGTAGACATCTCCTCCATATAAGAATGCACAAAAACCCTATCAGCAGCTGCTAGAGATTCTATGTAATAGAGTTGGGACATTATACTGTCTACAATCTTGTACAGCAACCTATATCTGTTCTCTTAATTTAGAGCTTGTAGTTGTGTTCTCTCCAATCTCCTCTCAGTCTTCCAAATCTAAATTTTCACCCAAATCTTCCTTCCAGGCCACCTCATGTGGGTCTTAGATGATGAAGCATTAGAGTTAACACATCATCATAGAAATGAGGCCTTTAGTAAATGTTTGATTGAGATATTGAATCTGATTCCAGTTATCACAGATATGCAGTAGCAATTGCGATGGTTGTTGCAGCCACTATTGTTAGATCTGTCTGTTATGTTCTTGTTTCACCACTAGGGGTCATCAGGCACCTTTTGCACTTGATGTTCTAACTCTAGACTCTGGGGAATCAGGTGCCTTTTGATTCAGGAAAGTAGGCTAGGGAAGCAATATGGAAGAACTGGTGGTATTGTCTGGGCATTTGGGCTCCTAAATATTCTACGTTCCCCAATTGGCATGCAAAACGAAAGCACTGTTCCAGGCAAGACCTTATTACAGGGGTAATATCGAAATTCAGGATTTCTGTTTTTATGAAGGCCATTTTGTTTGATTTCCTCTAAGAGATGTGGGCAGGAAACAGCTGGATTCATTACGGTAAGAAGAACGTTGTCCACATAAAGAGCAACTTTATACTCAGTCTTCCCTACCACAATTCCATAAATATTATCACTTTGTGTAATTCTTGCAGCTAAAGTTTTCGATAAGAAGAGTCAACATTGAAGAAGAGATGGGATAGCCCTGCTACATGACATTTTGGATTGTAAAAGTAGCCTATTTTTTTAACAGGCTGATACCATTGTCCTAGATGAATGATATAAAGCCTTAATACCACATAGAATTTCCCTTTGAAGCCCATTGACCTGAGCACTCCAACCACAAAGGGCCAACAAATTATATTAAACATTTTCTCAGCATCAATAGCCAGCAATAGAAAGGGGCACTGTGATTGAATGGAGAAGGTCAGAAGCATGTACAGTGTAAGCAGGAACCCTAGATAAAACCATCTTGTTCAGGATGAATCAATGGAAGAGAGAATTGGGTTCAATCTGTCAAAACTTAACGTACAACTTCAGTGCAATGTTTAATAATAGAGAGATAAGTCTATTGTTTGCATAGGAATGAGTGTAATCCTAATCAGATTTTAGATGATAATGATGATATTGGCCAAAGCTGAGGTATAGTCAAAGAAAGTCCCCTTCAAGATTTTGTTAAAAAAAGAAAGTCAGCAATAATGAGGGTCAGGTCATCCAGTCCTGGATCTGAAGAGGACTTTTTATAGCTGCAAGAAATTATGAAGTACTGTATACTGTATCTGTGTTAGGAAATAACACAAAAACAATAATACGTTTGCCTATTATTATTTCTATATCTGTCTTACAAATGACACCCAGCACAAGGTTATTGCTGAGAGGATGTCTAGGACAGTGATGTAATTTAGTAGGAGAACTATCCAACCTCCTCTGCTGTACTGAGGAGAAACCTTTAGAAGGTGAAGCAGGAAAAATAACCTGCATGACAAGTGCTAGAAAAGGAAATTATTCCAACCTCAGAGATTGAATAAAGCATTAAAAACTGTCTATACATGATTATACTTGCTGTGGATGAGTGGAGTCTCTGGCAGTGAAATGATTTTTAGATGGCCCTGGGGGATCGGAACACATCAAGTCATGTTCGTAACTGGCAGGACAACATTAAAATGACCTCAAAATGACCTCAATGGATTATAGGTCACTGCATAACTCTCTCAATGCATTTAAACATCTGATGGGCTTCTCTTTGATTGAAAGTATACATGGAAATTAATGTGATTGTTTAATACCAAAGGGTGCCCACTTATATCATGACCTTCATGAAACATGACCAAAAACAGGTCCATTGAAAATCAGAAGCATCAACATCAACATCAGACATGCAAGAAAAAGCCTGTGGTGTGCCGAAAATAAGTAACCCCCATTAAACAAAGTATTACAGTAGGATTATCTATCTTCATGAGGCCTGGTTGGGAGGTTGAAGTAAAGTAAAAATGAGGAAGTAATGGTGCACCTGGGAAAATCCACGGAGATGAGGCCACGGCCACTTTAAAAAAACTAAACAAACTTCAACTTGCATCACCACAATATTACACTCAGCGCAAGTGCAGGAGGGGGGGGGGGGCATCTCCAGGTTAGAGGGGGATAGTGGCATCAAGGTGGCACTTCTCTCTGCTCACTACCACTGGCAGAACTTGTCTATCAGCAGAGCCACAGAGGCACATTGGGCAGTGAGAGGGGACTGCTCCTCTCTCTCACTGCTCAAAGTTCATTTTAGCTGTGCTACTATACAGGCTCAGCCAATGGTAGTGGGCAGAGCGGTGGTGCTGATGACAGCCTCCAAACCATCCATACCCTGATTAAATAGTAACCTCCCCCATTCTCTTGGTGCCCTTGGTTGCACTGCTAATTGTGAAAATACATTTATCTTTTTTGCATGCAGGGTAAATACTGGCTGCTTTTGCATGTAGCCCACAATTGCTGAACAGCTTTATGTTGCAAGGCAATTTAGCTCTTGTCACACTGCGGTGGCTCTCTGTGCAGGTCAATGGTATGTGGATGCTGTGGTAGGCATTGCGGGTATGTGCTAGCTTGCTCGGGTGGGGTCCTCAGGCAGCGTATGGTTATGTGTCTCCATCTTTTTTTTTTTTTTTTTCATATATTTTTATTAGAATAGCCAGCAATTACAATATCCAAGTCAACCAGTACAAAACAATACTGTTAGGAAATCAGCTATTCACATAAGTTATAAACTGGTCTGCATTTAACATCCTGTCAAATGTGGCTATTAGTTTTCAAATTTTTTTTTAGTAAAGATAGTAAAGAGAGGTAGAAGGATAGATGTGTGTAGTGTGGAAGAAGAAGCTAGAAAAAAAGAAAAAAAAAAGGAAAAAAAATAGAGAGAGAAAAATAGATAACGAAAGGATTAAGGGGAAAGGTAGAGGCAGACACTGTGCACATTTAAACGGGTTTGGGGTGAGGCCAGCTCATTCCCTACCCGGTATTTGCCTTTGATGCAAATTGTACCAGGAATCCCATACGAGGTGAAATGTTTTAACCTTGTTGTTTAGGAGGGCTGTAATATACTCCATAGATGCTAGATACCACATCTTGTTGTTCAATGCATTTAAAGATGGGGCCTCTAGTTGCTTCCAACATGTCGCTATAAGAAGTTTCGCTGCGTTAAATAATTGGAAGCAGAATGCGTTCTGGGTTTTAGATAAGGAGTCAAAGGGTTTACACAAAAGGACATTTAAAGGCGTTTTAGGAATAGGTTGGCCAGTTATATTCGAGGCCACCTGTATGACATCATCCCAAAATTTAGAAATTACAGGGCATTCCCACCAGATATGGTAAAAGGTACCATTGTGGCCGCATTGCCTCCAGCAGAGATCAGAGGAGCCTGGAAAAACCCTAGCTATCCTGTCCGGAGTCATATACCAGCGAGAGTAAACTTTGAAGGAGGTCTCTCTAATGTTTGTATTAATTGAAGATTTACTCACATGCTGCCTCAAATCTGACCTGTCCTCGTCCTCCAGGCTCACACCCAAGTCCCGTTCCCAATCCAACTCGAATTTTTCTTTAGACATCTGGGTCTGTGGGATGGTCAATAAATACAAAATAGATATGGACCCCTTGCGCCCAGGGCTGTAAATACAGTGCCGTTCGAAAGGGGTAGGATTTCTAAATTTGTCTGATTTGTTAATGGAGTTGATAAAGCTAACTATTTGCATATATGCAAAATTAAAAGTGGGTGAGAGGCCATGGCGTTCGCAAAGTGAGTTAAAATCTGGAGGGGAAAATTCTCCTCTAATATGTCTTACCCTATCGATGCCAGCTGAGATCCAGGGAGCTGAGTATGATTTAACATTCCCTAGCGAGAAATCTGGATGTTTCCAAAGCGGGGTCAGTGGTGAGGGGTAGGCAGCAAGAGTTAATTTTTTATTAAGTTTATCCCATGTCTGTAGAATAGCGTGCACACATGGGACTTCACCTATTGAGGAAGGCCTCAGTCCTGAGGGGATCCACGGGAGATAACTAACCGATGGCAAACCTATGAGATCTGATTCCAGTGTCACCCAGGTTTTATTGCCTGGAGGTGTATGCCATGATGAGATATGACTCAATTGCGTTGCATGGTAATATCTTTCGAAAATGGGGAGCCCTAAGCCTCCAGTTGTTCTTGATTTGGAGAGGATCGATCTGTTAATTCTCGGTTTAGTATTGGACCATACAAAAGAGCCACACAGAGACTGAAGATCTTTTAGAAACGAAAAGGGGACCTTAGAAGGGATTGTTTGGAAAAGGTATAATACCCTTGGCAGAACGTTCATTTTTATAGAATTAATACGGCCAGTCCAGGAGATAAAAAGAGTGGCCCAGCGCTTTAGATCCGTTTTAATGGAGTGTAATAAAGGGGCGTAATTTGCTTTAAAAAGTTGACTAAAAGATTTTGTGATCTGGATACCTAAATAGGAAAAGGAGACACAACAGAGGTTGCTATTCGCACAGGACCCTCGTCTATTGGAGGTTTAACGTGGGTGAACCCCCATTTATCACATCATTTGTTATATATGAGTATTGTCGGAGGTGTGCTACCACTGGACATAAAAGATTAACATGCACAAAGAGAGGAAGAGTATGTCCTTATGTGGTGCACCTATGAAAACTATCACGAATAAAAAGTAACTTTTATTCTTTATTGATTAAAAGAGTGAAATATAAGAACACACAAACATAACGTACAGTGTATTAAAATAACGGCGGCTCACTGTTTCCACACACAATATTGCTTATTGTAATTTCAATTTACAGGGGTAAGTAGCCAACACTAATTGTTAATATAATCAATTTTTATTAAAGTGTTCGAATGGCTCAGTCCTCATATGCACATGGAATTTTGCATATACACATTCTCCTGTATCTACAATAATGACACGATCTGGAATAGTTTTGACAGATAGTTCATAGAGTTCACACAAATTTTATCTGAAGTCCACCTAAACTGTGTATCCTAATACGGACCCGCTTTAGGAAAAATTCCAAAGGGATCACAAGTTGTTAACATCGATCTGGATTCATAAAAAGGTATAATCCCATATACAATTATATTCATACCCTATCTCCCATCATATAAAGCAGGAATTGCTGTGTTTGGGGAGTGTGGTTTATAGCCACTGGGTAGATATAAGCAAATTTATTGGGAATCAAGTTAACATTGGTGGAGAATCAACAGTGTGGTGTCGACTTCAGGTGTCACTTATATTCATACCATATCTCCTCACATATACAGCTAGAATTGCTATGTTTGGGGAGTATGGTCTATAGCCACTGGGTGGATATAAATAGATTTTATTCAGTGGTGAACATAAATGAACATAAATGAGAAGTCAAAAGTGTAGTGTCGACTTCAGATGTCAACAGTTCCAATATCGGCATTCAACTAGCAGGTAAGTATTAACAACGATTTCTCTGATAGTCACCCAAGATTGGGGCTACTATGGTAATGCTAGTTAGGTAGCACAAATCGCCCCCAGTATTAACACGCAGTGTAACCTTGTACACCAATAATTAGCGCAGATGTTAGGACAGAGTGAGAAATCCTTCAACACTCTCCCATATACTGCTATTATAAATTTGTAAGGATCACTGGTATGACTGATGAACAGAGGGGGTGAATCGACAGTATGATGTCGACTTCAAGTGTCAATAATGTTTGCACTGTGTCTCCCTTTATATAAAGAGCTAAATTGCTCTATTTGGGGAGTGTGGTTAATAGCCACTAGGTAGATACAGGCAGATTTTATTCTATAGTGAAAAAATATATAAATGAGGAGTCAACAATATATGGTGTCGACTTCAGGTGTCACAGGTTCTATTGTCGGCATATAAATGACAGGTTATATATTCACAGCGATTTGTCTGGAGTAATCACCGCAAAAATAGGGCTACTGTGGTAATGCTATTAAGATAGCAGAATAAGCCCTCAGTTGTTAACAGGCAGTGTAACACTGCACCACTATAATTAGCGCAGGTGTAAGGGCAGGATGATGGTACAATCCTTCACCACTCACTTAATGCTGCGTTTACAAATCACTGGTATAGCCGATTAACCAGACACGAGAGAAACCTCATACTGTTTGCCAGTGCATAGCTATGAGGAATACCCTGTATTAATAAAACAGATCAAAATACATCCTAGTCAATGTGAGGAATAGAGAGCGTCACCGCTAGCCGGCGCGCGCTTCGCAGACAGCTTTTTCAAGGCCAACCCGACTGGCCAAACTGAGGCTGTTCTTATACCGTCCCTAGTGTGGGCGCGGCAGTTAAAACTTTGATTGACGGCGGCCGCGTCCTATGCGTGTGATCTCTAGTAACTCCGGGCGGCATCCATTCGTCAGGGGGCGCGGCAGTCTCAGAAGGTGACTGACTGCTCTCGCGTCCTATCATGTCTCTGCTGCGTAAGTGCTGCACCACTTACCCGTTATCTCTAACGGAGCTGACATGTTTGCATTAGTTGTCATGGTGACATGATTGGTAATGATTCTTGTAAGTATCTATGTTGTGTTGTCTGGCCACCAGTATCTGTTCTCGGGGTGAGTATGTTCTACCCTGATATTATGTGTAATATGTGCATCTATTTGCACTTGGTACAGGCTCTGATAGTGTTACACGTCGTCTTAACTCAGAATCAAAAGAGTAATAATATAAAACTAAAAATATATTATATCATCATGACAGGCAGTGGAGTAGGATTACACATAATGAGATTTCGAAAAATGGACACTGACACAGCATAAATGGTATCCTTATTGTGTTCATACTGTACAAATATGTAACACCTGAATACATGGTTAATACAAAGTTGACATAAGTTCATAGAGGGGAAGGGGAGAATGAAGAATGAAAGGTATACTGTGAATCGATTCATATGAGAAGAAAAGAAGAACCAATAAATGCAGAGCATTATATATTTTGATGTGGGGCATTGGTATTGCATTTTGTTACAATTTATGAGCATATTCATAGTGGAATTATAACACTATAAATGACTTGTGGAGGGTAATGTCCACATTAACAAGGTAAGTATATGTCAGAGTAGTGTTAGATCAAGACGTGATATACGGTGACCTATATGATAACAGGGAGCCTGTTATCCAGTGCCATGGAAAAATAACATGGTGTGTGACATAGAGAGTGACAGTGAAATGTCTGGAAAATAGATGTGATCAGGACTCAATGTCCTGCTAAATATAGAAGAAGTCTGACTTATTTCAGAGTGTACTATACAGTGGAATGGAGTGATAAATTCAGTGGTCAAGTTAAACCAATATATGTGAAAGAAAATCCTGTGAAAAAATATATATATAAAAGTGAGCAACAAAAACAGTGTGACCAACAAAATTTATCTTGATAAAGGAATTAATATCAATTTATATTAATAAATAAATAAATAATGTGCCTATAGATGAATATGTTCTCAGTTATAAGTCAATGTTGGAGGGGAAATTATCAAGATATTCAGAGGTATGCTGAATATTTATTCTCTTCGTTTAATCCCTTTGGGACCATGGTATCTAGTAAAAAGATGAGCCTGGTTTCCTGCCTCAGCAGTTCGCTATCCAGGTCACCTCTTCTGATGCCTAGGTTGACCTTAAGCATGCCATATGCTTTAAGACCTGAGGGGTCCTGGTGGTGATACCGATAAAAATGACGAGCCACTGGCGTTAGAGTTTTCATAGCTGTCTTATCCCTTTGGGCATTTTTGATGCTATTGGCATGTTCCATGATTCGTTTTTTAAGGGGCCTGATGGTCTTGCCTATGTACGTTTTGTTACACGGGCACTGTAGGTTGTATACCACCCCTGCCGTGTCGCAGGTGATGTGGTCCTTAATTTTCCAGATGGAATCAAATTTGTCCCGATAGGAATTTGTAGCGACCATATAGGTACAGGCTTTACAAGTGCCACATTTATGTGACCCAATTTTGGTCTTGTGTGGCCCTTTAATCTTGTCCAGATGGCTGTGGACTAATATATCTCGCAAGTTCTTATTCCTGCGCCAGCTGATTTCGATTCTGTTACCAAGAATGGGGGACAGATCTGGGTCTGTCTTAAGTATATCTAGATTTTGATTAAGAATCTTTTGAATATCACGCCATTCTTGGCAATAGGTCCCTATAAATCTGACTTTCTGATCCTGTTGGTTGTCTCTTCTTGAGGGTACAAGTAGGGATTCTCTTGTCACTCTTTTAGTGTTGTTATACGCAGATTTAATGGCTCGATTACTATAGCCTCTCTCTCTGAGGCGGCCACCGAGTTCATCAGCTCTTTTGATAAAATGGTCTTCATGTGAACAGTTCCGTTTTGTCCGCAGGAATTCTCCTTTGGGGAGCCCCTTGATTACAGGAGGAAAGTGGGCACTTTTAAAATGCAATAAGGAATTAGTGGCCGTTCTCTTCCTATACATATCAGAGGAGATGGTCCCATCTTCCTCAATGTTAAGGCGTAAATCAAGGTAATTGACCCCTTCCTGGCTCATCTCAAATGTTAAACGAAGATTGAATTCATTGGTGTTAAGAATGTTGATAAAGGCAATGAAAAGATCAGCATCTCCCTCCCAGATAATTAATAAATCATCTATATATCTTAACCACAATAAAATGTGGTTAGTATATAGTTCATTTTGCTCCTGAAACACCACCTCCCGTTCCCACCACCCCAGGTACAGGTTCGCGTATGTCGGAGCACAAGTGCTCCCCATAGCGGTCCCCCGTACCTGGAGGTAGAAGGCCTCATTGCACACAAAGTAATTTCGCTCTAACACGAATCGTAAAAGTTGAATAATGATATCGTGTAGATCATTTTCTCGGTCCATGCTGAGAAAATATCGTGCTGCATGGATGCCCTGTCTGTGAGGGATACTTGTGTACAGGCTTTCGACGTCACAAGTTATCAGCCAAGAATTACGGTTTAAAACAACATCCTGTATCTTTTTCAGGACATCCGTTGTGTCTCTGACATAGGAGGGCAGTGTGACTACATATTGTCGAAGATGGAAATCAACAAATTCACTTGCTTTTTCAGTCAGGCCCCCTATGCCAGAGACAATGGGTCTTCCAGGTGGCATCCTCTCATGTTTGTGGACCTTTGGAAGTAAGTACAAAGTTGGAATACGTACATTTTTGACCACTAAAAATTGGTATTGGTTTTTGGTTATCACACCATTTTTGAAAGCAGTATCTAACATGAGAGAATAAGATTTTAGGAAATCATCAGTGGGATTAAAGGTCAACCTTTTGTAACAAGTGGTATCTTGGAGCTGTTTTTCCAGTTCTCCTATATATAGGTCCCTGGACCATAGTACCACGTTTCCCCCCTTATCGGAGGGTTTAACTATGGTGTCACTCCAATTTCTAATCTCAAATAAAGCCTTCTGTTCGTCTCGACTAAGGTTGTGTTTGAACTGGTAGGAGCATTTGTCTCTCTGTAGTTGATCTAGATCCTTGCTCACAACATCAACAAACGTCTTGACCACAGGGCAGATGGAAAAATCGGGATAGAATGTTGACTTTTTTTTAGGATGAGAAAGATGGGTGTCTGTTCCCAAACTCGTTTCATCTTCACTGGTGTCATTTCCACTCTCATTCTGGAGATCTTCCAGTGTTAGTAAAGCTTGTCTCTCTTCCTCCGTGTACCACAAATTGAAGATAGGTCCCAAATTGGTAGGGTCATGTGTTTCTGGAGAGGTTCCTGTAATTCCAAGTTCCCCATCTCTATCTTTCTTGCAGTAAAACTTTTTGAGTAATAATTTCCTTGCAAAAAGATGTACATCCTTTTCATAAGTAAACCTATCAAAAGATTCTGATGGGGAAAAGGATAGGCCTTTTTGTAAAACGGTTATCTGGGGTTCAGTGAGAATATGGTTGGTGAGATTAATAATCTTAAGTGATTCTTCTAATTGCGGTACCTCCGCCGTTCTCTGTGATCCTCCCTCCAGTCCCTCACTTTTCTTTTTCTTCTTCTGCCCCCTCCTTGTCCTGCCATGTCTCTGCCCAGGGTTTCCCTGATGAAACCGGGGCTGGCCCCTAAAAAATTCCTGTGTGACATGCCGGGGGTAGGGACATCTTGTCCTGACTCGTTGCCCGATGAATCTTGTTCTGAGCTGCTGTGCTGGGCTGGGTTGGTGGATGTAGGTCTTTTCTTATTAAAGTTCCACCTATATACCCGGTCATTCAGGAAATCATTAACATCTCTCTGCATTTTCCCTTTCTTCCTACTAATGACCTCTTTTTCAAAGATGTCGATCTCATTTTTGAATTTGAGAAAGGTTTTCTGAAATGTATCCAGTCCTTCGAAAGGTTTAAGTTTATTGCTGAGGGCAGAGATATCAGTGGTATATTGGTTGAGAATCGTTTCATCATGTCTCACTAGGATGTTAATGAGTTCAAAGGAACAATTTGTAAGGGCTCTCTCCCATTCATTTTTCAATGCTGGAGTAGCCAACTCAAAAGAGGGAAAAACTCTGGGTCTTAAACCTCTAGGTGTCACTTTTTGTTTAATATAGCTCTCAAAGGTCATTTTATTCCAAAATGTCTTTGTCTGTTTTATTAAGACCATTTTGAGTTGCTGGAGATCGTTCATCCAGTCTTCTTGTGAGGTATTAAAATGAGACAAATCTCTCTCCAGCATGGTTTCTCTACTCTGCCTGAGAGTGGCCTGTCTGATGTCCAGTTCATTACTAAGACTGAATGGAGGTGCAGTACTCATGGATGGCTTACTAGATACCATGGTCCCAAAGGGATTAAACGAAGAGAATAAATATTCAGCATACCTCTGAATATCTTGATAATTTCCCCTCCAACATTGACTTATAACTGAGAACATATTCATCTATAGGCACATTATTTATTTATTTATTAATATAAATTGATATTAATTCCTTTATCAAGATAAATTTTGTTGGTCACACTGTTTTTGTTGCTCACTTTTATATATATATATATTTTTTCACAGGATTTTCTTTCACATATATTGGTTTAACTTGACCACTGAATTTATCACTCCATTCCACTGTATAGTACACTCTGAAATAAGTCAGACTTCTTCTATATTTAGCAGGACATTGAGTCCTGATCACATCTATTTTCCAGACATTTCACTGTCACTCTCTATGTCACACACCATGTTATTTTTCCATGGCACTACTCTGACATATACTTACCTTGTTAATGTGGACATTACCCTCCACAAGTCATTTATAGTGTTATAATTCCACTATGAATATGCTCATAAATTGTAACAAAATGCAATACCAATGCCCCACATCAAAATATATAATGCTCTGCATTTATTGGTTCTTCTTTTCTTCTCATATGAATCGATTCACAGTATACCTTTCATTCTTCATTCTCCCCTTCCCCTCTATGAACTTATGTCAACTTTGTATTAACCATGTATTCAGGTGTTACATATTTGTACAGTATGAACACAATAAGGATACCATTTATGCTGTGTCAGTGTCCATTTTTCGAAATCTCATTATGTGTAATCCTACTCCACTGCCTGTCATGATGATATAATATATTTTTAGTTTTATATTATTACTCTTTTGATTCTGAGTTAAGACGACGTGTAACACTATCAGAGCCTGTACCAAGTGCAAATAGATGCACATATTACACATAATATCAGGGTAGAACATACTCACCCCGAGAACAGATACTGGTGGCCAGACAACACAACATAGATACTTACAAGAATCATTACCAATCATGTCACCATGACAACTAATGCAAACATGTCAGCTCCGTTAGAGATAACGGGTAAGTGGTGCAGCACTTACGCAGCAGAGACATGATAGGACGCGAGAGCAGTCAGTCACCTTCTGAGACTGCCGCGCCCCCTGACGAATGGATGCCGCCCGGAGTTACTAGAGATCACACGCATAGGACGCGGCCGCCGTCAATCAAAGTTTTAACTGCCGCGCCCACACTAGGGACGGTATAAGAACAGCCTCAGTTTGGCCAGTCGGGTTGGCCTTGAAAAAGCTGTCTGCGAAGCGCGCGCCGGCTAGCGGTGACGCTCTCTATTCCTCACATTGACTAGGATGTATTTTGATCTGTTTTATTAATACAGGGTATTCCTCATAGCTATGCACTGGCAAACAGTATGAGGTTTCTCTCGTGTCTGGTTAATCGGCTATACCAGTGATTTGTAAACGCAGCATTAAGTGAGTGGTGAAGGATTGTACCATCATCCTGCCCTTACACCTGCGCTAATTATAGTGGTGCAGTGTTACACTGCCTGTTAACAACTGAGGGCTTATTCTGCTATCTTAATAGCATTACCACAGTAGCCCTATTTTTGCGGTGATTACTCCAGACAAATCGCTGTGAATATATAACCTGTCATTTATATGCCGACAATAGAACCTGTGACACCTGAAGTCGACACCATATATTGTTGACTCCTCATTTATATATTTTTTCACTATAGAATAAAATCTGCCTGTATCTACCTAGTGGCTATTAACCACACTCCCCAAATAGAGCAATTTAGCTCTTTATATAAAGGGAGACACAGTACAAACAATATTGACACTTGAAGTCGACATCATACTGTCGATTCACCCCCTCTGTTCATCAGTCATACCAGTGATCCTTACAAATTTATAATAGCAGTATATGGGAGAGTGTTGAAGGATTTCTCACTCTGTCCTAACATCTGCGCTAATTATTGGTGTACAAGGTTACACTGCGTGTTAATACTGGGGGCGATTTGTGCTACCTAACTAGCATTACCATAGTAGCCCCAATCTTGGGTGACTATCAGAGAAATCGTTGTTAATACTTACCTGCTAGTTGAATGCCGATATTGGAACTGTTGACATCTGAAGTCGACACTACACTTTTGACTTCTCATTTATGTTCATTTATGTTCACCACTGAATAAAATCTATTTATATCCACCCAGTGGCTATAGACCATACTCCCCAGTGGCGTAACTATATATTTTGCGCCCCCCCGCCAAATTTTTTCGGCGCCCCCCCCCCACACACACCCCACACCCCCCACACCCCACACCTAGCCAGGTAAATACCTGGACGCTGTGATCTCCCTCACAGCAGTAGCCGAGCACAAGCGCAGTGAGGGGACCCCTGGGAAGAGGACTACATGCCCCATGAGCCTCCGGGAGCGGGGTAGAGGGGGAACGGAGAGCGCGAAAAAGGGAGGAGTGGAGGATCTGACCTGCCGCATCTGCGTCACTGTCCCGTCACTCGCTCCCGGCGCCGGCTCCTGCTGATAATGAAAAGTGACTCTTAGAAAATGGCTGCCAAAACTGTCTGCAAAACGGGGGCAGCCATTTTCTAAGTGTCACTTTTCATTATCAGCAGGAGTCGGCGACGGGAGCGAGTGACGGGCAGTGACCGCAGATGCGGCCGGGCAGCAACGCAGCGGGTATCTATAGCACCGCAGCCCCCCAGGCGCCCATAGTTACTCTGCGCCTCCCCGCCATGGCGGGGGCTGCGGTAGCTTAGTTACGCCAGTGATACTCCCCAAACATAGCAATTCTAGCTGTATATGTGAGGAGATATGGTATGAATATAAGTGACACCTGAAGTCGACACCACACTGTTGATTCTCCACCAATGTTAACTTGATTCCCAATAAATTTGCTTATATCTACCCAGTGGCTATAAACCACACTCCCCAAACACAGCAATTCCTGCTTTATATGATGGGAGATAGGGTATGAATATAATTGTATATGGGATTATACCTTTTTATGAATCCAGATCGATGTTAACATTTTGTGATCCCTTTGGAATTTTTCCTAAAGCGGGTCCGTATTAGGATACACAGTTTAGGTGGACTTCAGATAAAATTTGTGTGAACTCTATGAACTATCTGTCAAAACTATTCCAGATCGTGTCATTATTGTAGATACAGGAGAATGTGTATATGCAAAATTCCATGTGCATATGAGGACTGAGCCATTCGAACACTTTAATAAAAATTGATTATATTAACAATTAGTGTTGGCTACTTACCCCTGTAAATTGAAATTACAATAAGCAATATTGTGTGTGGAAACAGTGAGCCGCCGTTATTTTAATACACTGTACGTCATGTTTGTGTGTTCTTATATTTCACTCTTTTAATCAATAAAGAATAAAAGTTACTTTTTATTCGTGATAGTTTTCATAGGTGCACCACATAAGGACATACTCTTCCTCTCTTTGTGCATGCTAAATAGGAAAAGGAAGTAGACTTCCACGTAAAATCAAAACCCTGATGTAAAAGGTTTGTTATGTCTGGGGACAGGTGAAGTGGCATAGCCTCAGATTTTCTATTGTTGATCTTATGTCCCGAGCATCCCCCATAGATAGAAAGCTCCCTCATCAGGTTAGGAAGGGAAATCAGAGGAGATGACAGGGTCAATAGTACATCATCTGCTATTAATAATATTTTGTACTGTTTGTCTTTGACTGTAATACCCTTGATATCTGGATTCTCTCTGATTTTAGCAGCTAGAGGTTCGATGCTCAGGACATAGAGCAAAGGAGAAAGGGGGCAGCCCTGTCTCGTTCCGTTATGAAGAGTAAAGGGTGGAGAGGAGAGACCATTAGTGGAAACAAGAGCCAAAGGGTTGTCATATAGGGAGCCAATTGCTTTTAAAAAATTGCCATTGATGCCATAAGTTTTTAATGTTTGAAACATAAATGGCCATGATAGCCGGTCAAAGGCCTTTTCTGCGTCTAATGATAACACCACAGACGGTAGTTTAGACTTGTTAATGAAAGAAATCAGATTAACAGTCCGTCTGGTGTTATCAAGTGCTTGTCGTGTAGGGATAAATCCCACTTGGTCGGGGTTGATAAGTTGGGGCAGCAAAAGGTTTAATCTGTTGGCCAGTATCTTAGCGAATAATTTGATGTCCGAATTGATCAATGAGATTGGTCTGAAATTAGTTTTACATGTGTGTCTGGGTGAAATTTATCGCCTAGTAGAATTTTGTTGTAAAGGGATAATAAGTATGGAGACAGAATGGTTGAGAAGGTTTTGTAATATACAGAAGAGAAACCATCCGGGCCAGGGGCCTTAGATGATTTTTGTGACTTTAATGCAGAATGTAATTCCTCAGCCGTTATGGGCTCGTTCAGGGTTGAAGCTTGAGAATCTGAAAGTTTTGGAAGCTTGCATGAGTCCAGGTATTGTTGGGCTAGGAGAGATGGTGCGGACCTAGGTGATTGAGGCGGAGATAGGTTATAGAGTGATTTGTAGTAATCGTAAAATGTGCTATTAATCGAGACTGGGTCGTAAGTTAACGTACCATTACTATCTCGAATAGCTACAATGGCCTGGGCGGCACGCTTGGCCCTCAGTTGTCTGGCTAGCAATGCGTCTGACTTATTACCCTTTTCGTAAAACTTCTGATTGGCCCAACGGAGGGATTTTTCTGTCTGTTCTGCTAGGATAGAGTTAAGTTCACCTCTCACCCCTTGTATTTGTTTAAGTGTCTCAGCGGAGCGTGTCTGTTTGTGTAGGGTCTCCAAGCGTTCCAGTTGTTCGGTCAGAACTGTGAGTCTGCCCGTCAACTTTTTCTTCCTATAAGTGGCATATTTAATGATTGCGCCTCTAATTACAGCCTTGTGGGCCTCCCACACTGTTGCTTCAGAAGTCACAGATGAAGAATTAAGATCAAAATATTCCCTAATCTGTGACTGGAGAAGATCTCTGAATTTAGGGATCTGAAGCAGGGTTTTGTTTAACCGCCAGGGGGGCCGCCCTCTTTTTGAATTAAGGGGGTCAATAATAATAGAGACCATTGAGTGGTCGGACCATACTACGGGTACGTGGTCGACTTTAATCAAAGTAGCCAACAGTCCACTACACCCAAGTAACATATCTATCCTGGAGTAAGTGTCGTGAGGAATAGAATAAAAGGTATAATCCCGTGAAGTTGGATGGACAGCTCTCCAGGTGTCAAACAACCCCGCCTCTGTAATTACCCTTTGGAGGGAATCCCCCTGCGTACCACTGGTAGGACCCTTTTTAGGGGAACTTCTGTCCAACGTGTGTGAAAGTACGGCATTAAAATCCCCTCCTAGCAAAACTAACCCTCTGCGGATGGGATGTAGTTTATCAAATACATCACGGAAAAATTTAGTCTGGCCTGTGTTGGGAGCGTAAATATTAACAATAGTCATGATTTGGTGACCGATCTGTGCTATTAAGATAATATATCTCCCATCTGGGTCTGCAGTCTTAGAGATGAGCTGGAAGGGTACAGAAGAGCGTATTAGGATTGAAACTCCCTGCTTCTTAGAGAAGTTAGTGGAATGAAAAACATTGGGGAAGCGCCTGGAGGACAGGGAGGGATGGGAGTGCTTTTTAAAATGAGTTTCCTGTAATAGGATGATATCACCTTTTTTAGATTGGATGGTTTTATGTAGCAGTGACCTTTTGTGGGGAGTATTAAGGCCTTTAACATTGAGAGAGAGTACAGTCAGTGTCATGTTATCGAGGTACAATTTGTTACTCGCACCAGTGTCTATGAAGGATTAGAGAGGGAGGAAGGGAGGAGAGAAGGGAAGAGAGAAAAAAAAAAAAAAAAAAGATAAGATACAAAGGAGGAGTGGGCAACTTTACCCCCCAATGCCCTGAGAAGAGGGAAAGGCCCACTGAGTGAGCACCCTGAAAAAAAAAGAAGAGAAAGAACAAGGAAGACTACCTCCTGATGGGAGGTAGTTCTATAAGGGTGCAAAGTTAGGGAAGGCTGTGGAACCCACAGGTCACTCCACAGGAATCCCTAAAAAAAAAAGGGAACGTGGCCTAGATATGCAAAAGACAATAATTTTTGTTGAAAAACGGAACACAAAAAAAAAGGAAGAACAGGTAAATACGATATAAGGCGATCCACCCGGTATTGTGGTGCGCCATAGTACAAACTCGGAACTAAAGTAAAAAACAACATAGCAATAAGAGTGGGGTTCCGAAGTCCTCTCCTCCCCCCACACGCAAAGTAGTGCGCTCGTGGGATAGGAGGAAAAGAAAGGGAAACCAACAACCATGAACAACAATTTAGCAAAAGGCTGTAAGTAAAACACATTTCTAAATGTAAATAAGTGTTATCAATTTCTTCTATAACCATGTCAGGTAGGTAGAGTAGCACTATCCGATGCAGAAGCTTCATCATCCAGCTGAAGTAGCTGGAGTCTGCGGAGCAGGCTCTTCCCTTCAGCGACATTATATACCGATTCTTGCCGACCATTAACTTCCACTATGAGGCGGAACGGGAATCCCCACTTGTATTTAAATGCATTGTCCCTGAGAGATTTAGTGATGTCTCGTAATTCTCTTCTCCGCATAAGAGTATTGGGGGCCAAATCTTGAAAAATCTGTAAGGAGCTGTCCTCAAAGCGGATGTGAGAGGAAGAGCGACTGGCCTGAGTAATTTGGTCCTTCACCTGGAATGAGAGGAACTTCAGGATAACGTCTCCTGGGGGGGCATCATCCTTAGGCTTAGGCCTCAGGGCTCGGTGCGCCCTTTCAATCTGAATCTGATTTTCCACTAACGTGGGAACCAGCGAGATAAAGAGGCGTTTGAGATATGCTTCCAGAGATTTGGGAGGGACCGATTCCGGGATATTCCGTATCCGCAAGTTATTCCGTCTCTCTCTATTTTCGAGATCCTCAGTCTTCTCCTTAAGGAATTCTAATTCCCGGTGGAGGTAGTCTATGGCCCTTATTCAGATCTGTGCGGCCGGAGCCGCATACGTTGCTCCGGCCGCACAAATCAATCCCCGCCTACAATACGGATCGCCACGGCCGTCCGTACGCGGACGGCTGGCGATCCGCATGAAAAATGGTGGGGCGTACGCCTCCACCATGGTGGGAGCTGCCCCCTGCATTCGATGGTCGGCGACCATCGAAGGCAGGGCCGCACGCTCCACCAGCTCACGCAAGCTGAGACCACACGGACACTTGTCCGTGTGAAAGCTTGTTTGGGGGCGGAGAGCTGACATCCGGCGATGTCAGCTTTCCGCCCCCATCACTGGCGTCATAGCCTCATTACCATGCATACGCCCCGCGTTTGCATGGGAACGCCCATGAAACGCTGGGCGTATACATAGGTAAATGAGGCTATCAAGCCCCTCACGCCCCTATACGCCCCCTTTGCGGCGTATAATTTTTGTGTGCGGCGATTTCGCCTGCACATGCGCAGAGTGACCTCTGCGCATGTGCAGAGTGAAAACATCGGCGGTACGGCCGCACGCGGGCCGTACCGCACAGATTAGAATAAGGGCCTATATCGTGAGTGGCATCGGAAAGTCCCTTAGACATAGAGTCAACCTTTTCCTCCATCTTGGAAGTGCGTGTAGACAGAACAGCAATTTCCTTGCGTAGGTCTACAGATAGTTGTTGCAGATTAGAGGTTACAGTTTTGGTGAAGTCCGCAAACATAGCTTGAATGTCGCTTTTGGTAGCAAAAGTATCTTCGGCTGTAGGAGACATATCAGACAGACGTCCTGGAGAGGAGGAAGGAGAATGTGTCGGCAAGGTCGGGTCTGGACGGGTAAAATGTGGACGTATTGCTTTGTTGAGAGTTTTTTCGACCTCCTCTGGTGTTGCTTTTGCTCATAGTGAGGTTGTTGGAATAGCAAAGAGCCGAGTCTGTAGTATCGAATAGCTGATTTAAACCCGGGTGGACGGCCAGCTAGTAACTTTACATCACCTGAGTTCTTCTGTGCAGGGGTGAATGCAAATAGAATAACGGGGTTGCTGGTGGGTATTCAGATCTGATGGGTAGGAACCATGTATGCAATGTAATGTCCGTGTCCAGCGTAATGTCACGGGCTCAAACAGACCTAAGAGGGGGGGCCTCTGCAGATTATACACAATTTTGGAGGGCGTCCTCGGTCACATCCCACGATGCAAGCTCACCCAGTCGACCAAGGGGTACACTGGAGACAAGATAGGTCTAGCAAAGCGTAGATTTAAAATGCTGCCCGTAAGCCGTGGGTATAGAGTCCACCCAGCTTATGTGTTATTTAACTGTCTGATTGCTGGGATTCTGTTATTACACTTGTGGGTTTTTTTTTTTTTTTCCCTTTTAACCAGAAGATGGAGCTCTAACCCCACTTGGTCTCAGATTGACTGGGATAGGAAACATGAGTCCATCAGACTGGGTAAAATAAAACAGTGATCCTTGGATCGCAAAAACAGTTTGTATTAGCAAATGATAGAGGCTGTGGACAGGGTCCTGTTATTAAACAGTGATTCTTATGAGAGAGCTGGGCACATAAGTCCAAAGCCCAGATAACCCAGCACCCACGTTATCTCAGCTCCACTTAATCATTCTCCTGCAGGCAATGTATTTAAGATATGTCCCAACGTTTTCACATGCCTAAGCTGTGGGGAGATGCAGCTCAGTGTGGGGAGGTGTAGGCAGTTTCTATTGCTGCTGCGGGAGCCTGTACGTGGGTTAGAGGTTGGGAAATAGATGGAGGGCAGAGGGAGCTTTATGTATGCCTCTCCCAAGATGGCCGCCGCTGGAGGATTGCTGGTGGTCTTCCCCCCTGGACGTCTGTCCGTCGCTGGGAGACTAGGAAACAAGGTCCCGCTCTTCTTCGCTCCAGGTGAGCTTACTGGCACTCCCAGGGGCTGTGTTCCCCGCCTGTCAGCCTGGCGGGAGGCAGCCGTCAGCGCGCGCCCACGCTGCCGCTCCTGGCTCTGGATCCCCCGCTGGGTGCCGCTCCGGGTTGGCGTGTGGACCTCCAAAGCCTCCAGGACCGCTGCAGCCCACTCGGAGATCCGGCCGTGCACGTCAGGAAGGTGCTGAAATTGAGGCCCCGGCTTCTTCCCAGTATCAAGGCCGCAACATGCAGGAGCGCTTAGAAGCGCTCCCCGGCTCTGCGGCACGCTCCACTGGACACAGGGCACGATCGGGGAGGTAGGTGATCGGGTTGGGGGTCAAGGGAGGGGGTATGGAGGCAATGAGGGGGTGAATTGTATGGAAGGGCACAGGAGCTGGGGTAACTTGCGTCCGTGCTGCAAGCTTGCTAGGCCACGACCATGTGTCTCCATCTTTGAATAGGGCACATTCTTCATTGGGTCAGGCATAGCTCTGTCCAGACTCCCCTGCCGGACAACCAATGTCAGCTGCCATCAGTGTATTAAGAGTGGCTATCTGGGCTATTTGGTCAGTGCAAAAGGTCTTCAGTGCAGTTTGGTTCCCTGAGACTCATGGCCTCATCTTGCATGTTCTCTGCGAGCATGCCTTTATGCTTGGTAGCCTGTTGGACTCCTGGTTGCACCTTGGCTCATCTGACCTGCTAATTCCACCTCAACCTCTGCCCGGTCCTCCCCGCCACAGTCCTGTGTTCTCACCTGAGCATCCCAGGATCAACACTCCATCTTTTGGCACCTCCTTCTCACCTCCACAACCACCTCTTCTAGCTCTTCGTAACCAGATAGTCTTCCTCATTTTTTCAAATTTTACCAATATCTCTTCAGCACCATCAGGAACCCTACATCATTTTTCAGTATTTCTGTCTTTTTCCCGAGTGCCTTTTTCTACAGTTTCGGAAAAAGACGGTTTCAAAGGCGTTATTTGTGACAAGTCCACAGACTCTTTTTACACAGACAATATTTGGAACAATAGTTATTGCATCTATGAGAGAAAGTTTCGTTAAACCTCTGGTTCAGCAGTAGTTCCTGTATTTTATACAAATCCATCAAATTCTCAAAAATTTACATATATCGTTTATGACATGCCTCTCCCAATTCTGAATCTTTCTACATATCTTACATTCGATGTGTTTCTTAATGGGAAGCCCAGTGTGCAGTTGACTGAGAGGTGATCCGAGGTAAAATAGACAATCACAGTCCTGGGACAGACAATGTAAAAGGGACACCAACAGAGCACCATATCCATCATCCTGGGCTACAGTATCACGCCACATCCCAGGTCGTATATCTCTCAATGGGTTTAGTTAAAGGAATTGGCCATCTTTTGAACTCCTGGACAAGTAATATACTATATTTAACCAGTTGCCAGGGTTACACAGTTATCGGATGTTTAGTATAATTTTAAATTGTTAGAACCAGTTTCAGGAAAAGGAATAAATCAATGAACAGTTCATAAAAGAATAAAATTCGTTTTTGCACACTTTTCTGGGTATGACTACTATAAATCTTATCAACTTTTAAGCTTAGGTGATCTCTAGAAACTCTTTCCTGAACAATAAAAGCACTAAAACCATCTATTTATGTTTACCAATGGCATACCACACCTAAATTATCTCTACTTTGCAACACTACATCAGCGTTTTCAGCCACTGTGCCATGACACACTAGTATGCCTTGAGCAGTTCTTGAGTGTGCCACCAGATCTAGAGATATCCACACCAGTTTACAGCCACCACCACCACCAGTTCAACTGTTATTCACTGGTCTCGTTTTCATGTGAGGGCCAACATATTTTATTTACAGATGGGGCAGGTCCCATCCTTGCTGGCGGGTACGCGCTGGCGACCCGCCAGCAGCCACGCCAGCGAGGAGACTGAGACGCGCGTGCGTCTCACGCGCACGCGCGACGGAAACCCTGTCCGTCTCCTCCTCAGGGAGACGGACAGGGTTAGTTGGGGTTAGGGGGGGGTGCGGGCAGGCGGCTGGGACCCCGGGTTACCGCCGGCAAGCCGGCGGGGACCCGGGGGAACGGATGGAAGCGCCGTCGGAAGGGGACGCGCGCGCCGCTCGTGCGCGCGCGGCCCCTTCTCACCATCGCCATGGCGCTGGCGGGGGATGGCGGCTGGCGACGCCAGCGCCATCCCCTACCAAGATGGGAGAAGACCCATCTGTATGTTACCTGTGTGGACCAGTATGATTGTTTATTCATATGGGGACCAATGGGTTTGTTTTTTCCTATGGGGGCCAAATGGAGTTCCTTGGCAATTTTCAAATATTTTTTTCTGTGTTGTGAGTTGAAAAAGGTTGAAAGCTCTACGCAAATGCAGCAGAACAGCCTGAATTCAACACAAATGTTTGATGTATTTGGGGGGAAAAACTAAGAAACAACACTGACATCATCTGATCTTGTTTTAGTATTACTTACACAACAAAAGATGCTGATTATTTATTATATTTTCTATCTATTAGAGGGCAATTAATATATCTGTCTCTAATGTTGCATAAAGAATGCTACAGTATGAGATCAAAAGAGAGGATGAGCTAAATAGATGAAAAGATCGATCCTGGTTGGCTGCCAGCTGTGTAATCAGCATTATCATCATACTGCATATAGCACAGTATTCATTTGATCATACTAAGGGCCTGATTCAGACCTGCTCTGCTGAGTCAATCCCCACACTAGCATGCGAGGGGATGTGTACGCTTACACATTTGCTCGCATGCCTATGCATTGAGGATAAATCATTTGATGGTTGCTCACCATCAAATGATTTCTGTAGCCTTCGCTCTGAAAAGTCAGCCTATACTTACTTGTCAGATGCCGGCTATCCACCAAATTGGGAGTTGGTGCTGACATCATCTGTCCGTCCCAAGGATGCATGGACATTCCTGCATTAACAGGGGTACGCCCCATTGTTTCTATGGGTGCTCCAACCGTTTTTAAGGGCACGCACATAAATCTATGGCCGGTCCTCTATGTCACCCCATGCCCACCCCCTCATCCCAGTGAGGTTGAATCGTGCCGAAGGCATCTGTTCCTGGGGTATGCGCATATACGATCATGAG
This sequence comes from Crinia signifera, assembly GCF_055691185.1. NCBI lineage: Eukaryota > Metazoa > Chordata > Amphibia > Anura > Myobatrachidae > Crinia > Crinia signifera. The sequence goes on from NC_139217.1 coordinate 94,935,196, forward strand.
CATGCGCAAACCTCCAGCATCGGGCAAATTTATACCTAATCGATCAGGTCTGAAACATCACCCCGATTAGTACTGTTGAACCCTGGAGATTGTGGGGGGTTATTCTGGTTGATTCGATCGGATGCGCATTTGCACCCTTACGAATCAACCAAACCCTGCCTTGCAAATGGTTGGTTGCTCTGAGCAGCCTTACATATGTGTGCACCCTGGGGAGAAAATGGGCGGGCAGCTGACATCTGGTGATGTCAGCTGCCTGCCCACCCCTACCTGCATCACGGCCTCATTAGCATGAGAACGCCCATCGTTCTCGTGGGAACGCCCATGAAACGCTGGGCATTCCCATATGCTGATGAGGCTGCCCAGCCCCCCCACTCCCCTCTCCGCCCGCCATGTTGAGTGCGTGCATCTGGCGAACAGTCTGTTTGCTATGGGTGCATGCACCCTGCGTACGCACATGCACAGAAATGCGCATGCGAATGCGCACATCGCAAACATCGGACCCCGTGCGAATGCAGGCAAACTGCGAATGGACCTGATTAAGGTCCTGTATCACTACTGATGATGGGGGTGGTGAGTAAATCTGGAGATAGGTTCTGAAACTGGTGTTTTATTGCTATAATAATAATTTGTATTAACGGGTTATCTAGAAAAAGCTGGCCAAAAACAGAGCAAAAAAGCAATGCCTTGGTTTTCAGGATGGATTTGTTTTAACATAGCTTTGGTTTCATAAGGAACAATATTATACTGTCTTTGCTTACTTAACTTAAATCTGTTCTAGTTTCAGGAGAGATAGTGGTTTCTTCTGGTATTACACTTTAGTATCTCTTTTTACATTTGTAGTCGTTATGTGTTATACAGTATTTAATTATAATTACCACATGCTGTATGTGCAATGCATACAGGTATTTCTGTCATGTCTAATTTGGTAGAATTAGACAATTATAGAACGTTTTCCATCCATAGATACAGTACATCGTACATTGGTAAAAAGGGGCATCTGTTGATATATATAAGTACATACTGCCTTGATTTCTGACTGCATTGATCTACTCTACATAATCTGCTCCTGCTTTTTAGGTATTTCAGGCTTTATTTGAAGAATGAGGCATATGCAGCTTGGTCTATGTGGCTGTAAGACAAAGCTTCTTATCATTAGTAATTAGATCAATATTTCTCCTCTAAACAACATGAGTTCTCATTTCCATCTCATCCTGATCTCTTTTCAAACAAGTGCAATTCTTCTGCAGAGGAACTCTTCTCGGTCTAAGAGAAACGATGGGAGGTATAACACTACCAACTGGGACTTAATGTACCTGTCTATATGAACTACATTGTTAAAACAGAAGATTATTGCTTGCATTACTCTGGATTTACACAAGATAATCTTATGTTGGACCACTGAGATTTTTCCAGAATACCTGCACAGAATTAACAAGCACAGCAAGAATATCCTGTAATTGTAGAATTATCAGAAGTAAAATAATGATGTTGGAATCACGACTGCCGGTGCTCTGACAGGGAGGAGAGCGCAAAAAAGCCCCTTGTGGGCTCGCTGCGCTTGACACAGGTTCTTTTCTCCCTCTATGGGGGTTGTAGACCCCCACAAGGGAAAATAGATCCTGTGAGCGGGGATCCCTCCTGTTGGAGCACCGGCAGTCAGGATTTCGATGTCAGGATACTGACCGCCGGGATCCCTCCTGTCGAGCAGTCATGCAGCACCCATAAAGCTTTAAATTGATGATAATGATGAGCTGTGCTATACAGACACTTCTAGCTGCTTGTGTACTGAGACCTCCTACTGAAAATACTAATATTTTTGACTCATCTCATCATTCCTAAAGACAAAAATGTGCAAATGTACCTGTAAATGTTGTTGCCTGCATTACCAGATTTTATTTATCTGTCTTCTCCTTGTCAAACCACCCCCACTTTCGCTGTCTTATTCTCTGTCTACTCTTTCATTCCATCTGATTCTCCCCAAATCACTCACTCTCTCTATGTCTCCCCCTCTTACAGTACCGTACATTCCTCTCTCTCTCTCTCTCTCTCTCTCTCACACACCCTTTTCCTACATAGTAACATAGTTTATGAGGGTTAAAAAAGATGTTAGTCCATCAAGTTCAACCTATTTTTGAATTAGTGCGGTGCACAGATTATTATATTTAATTATGAAAATAATTCTAAAATAGACCCAAATGAATTCATTATCTATATGTATTATATTTAGAATTCCCAATACCAAGAATGGTTCTTATTCCTTTCTGGTCAACCACTATACTTTATAATTAATATTTCTATTCCCGATACTTTTTTCTGCAAAAAATTTGTCTAACCCCTTTTTAATATATCCTCATCTCTGCCCTTTCCATACTGTGGGCAGGGTTTTTACCGCATTTTGGAATGCACTAAAACCCGATCGCTAGGTGGGCTTCTTATCGCAACCCCCCACTGCCCCGCACCAACCCCCACCACCCCACATCGATGCATGCCACCCCCCTCTCCTGTGTCTGGGCTGCCACCTGCTCTGCTGCCCAGACCAGTGACTTACTCCTCCCGTGTGCAGGAAGGAGGAACCAGGTGGATATCCTGGCCCTGTGGCAGCAGCTGAGCAAGAGAGGAAGGGGTGAGCAGCCGGTGACCCACTGCCACATCGCCAGGCACATCGCAAAGGCATATGCGATTATTATCTATGCGGCAGCCAGCGAAGAGGGGCTGCTTTATCTCCCTCCCTCTTCCCCCTTTCTCACTGCTCATTGATTCCACTGTATCTTTATATTTCCCCCTCTTTCTCTGTGTCTCTCTCCCTTTACCCCCCCCCGTGTTCTGTAAATCTGTCACCCTCTCTCTCACTGTCACTCTGCCCTCACTGTGTTCATGTCACTCTTCCTCATTTTTTGTTCTGTCACACCCCTCCATTTTGTGTTATGTCACTCTGTCACAGCCCTCCCCTTTGTGTTATGTCACTCTGTCACACCTCTGTGATCTGCCACTGTGCATCCCCCTTCTGTGTTCTGTCACTCTGCATCCCCCTCAGTGTTCTCTGTCACTCTGTCACACAGACCATGCTTTGTGTTCTGTGCCGCCCCCTCCCCTCTGTGTTCTTTCACTCTGTCACACCCCTACCCTCTGTGTTTTTCTACTGTCACACACACCACACCTGTGTCCATCAGTCTGTCACACTCGTTATCTGTTATAAATACTTCCCCCTTTGTTGTTCTGTCACTGTGTCACATCCCCTCTGTGTATATGGAGTTAATATTTGGGATCGGGGAGATAGTGATTGTGAAGTGGTTAATTAATGTATGTTTTGATTAGAAATGAGCGGCGGGCACTTTTTCGGGTTTTGGTTTTGGATCTCCCTTCTTGTTTTGGAAAAATGCTAAAAATTGCTAAAATAACAGATTTTAGGCCTGTTTTTGCCCCTAAAGTATTATTAAACTCAACAACATTAATTTCCACTAATTTCAAGTCAATTTTGATCACTTCATATAGTCCGTCACACTGGACACTGGATATAGTCCGTCACACTGGACACTAGATATATGGCGTCACACTGGACACAGCCCGTTACACTGGACACTGGATACAGCCCGTCACCCTGGACACAGTCCCTGGACAATGGACACAGCCCCTGGACAATGGACACAGCCCCTGGACAATGGACACAGCACCTGGACAATGGACACAGTCCCTGGACACAGCCCCTGGACAGTGGACACAGCCCCTGTACACTGGACACAGCCCCTTGTATTATGGACACTGCAGCCCCTGTACACTATGTGTACAGTCAGCAGCACTGCAGCCCCTGCGTGTGAGCACTGCAGCACCTAGTTTACAACAAAATACAAAATCAGTCACTAAATAAATCACAGCACAGGGCACGGGGCACGGGGCACAGAGCACAGAGCACAGATCCCAACCACCCTCTTCCCTCTCCTATAATGGAGTGAAGATGGCGGGGCGAGCATGCGTCTTATATAGAATCCAGATCCGGCGAGAATCCGACAGCGCGATGATGAAGTTTTGCCTCATTTTCGGTCTGGAATTCAGACGGGAATTCCCGAGCCGACTCGGATCACCATATTCGGATCTGTCGGATCCCGGAGATCCGTACCCGCTCATCTCTAGTTTTGATCATGCTGTAGTAGTTAGGGGTTAAACACTCATGAGTTTGTATGGTGATCAGAAATACTCTGTATTGCATGGTTTATGCTACTACAGCCTCTGCATTAAATATAAGGCACTGTGATATTTTTTCTTTTGCATTGTATTGCAGTCTCTGTGTTAAAACTGAAAATGTGGTAAAAAAAAACCCCGTTATCGGGGCATAACCCCAAAGAAGCCTATGGGTTTCCTTTCATGTCCCCTGCCGCCCCGTGCGACCCCCGTCATTCTGTGCCGCCCCCTCACCTCTGTCCGGGCAGCATTGTGCTGTACTGCCCAGTCCAGTGGCCTGTTCCTCCCTGCACCTCTTCCCGGTACAGGGAGTAGGAGCCCCGCAGCCATCTAAACACAGGACGCTGCTGGGCACAGAAGGAGTTTGAAGAGTAACGGAGGACAGCTCACCCCCGCCTACTGCTTCACAAAGGGCAGCTCTTATTGCAAGAGATGCCCTTTTTGATACTAATCACATATGTTAATACATATGCGATTAGTATGATGGCGATGTGTGGTGGGATGCACCGCAACTGCTTGGTACATCCCACCTTCTGTGATGCTCTTTGTATTATATGGTGGTTACTGCAATATTATATGGCGGTTTCTGTGAAGCTCTCTATTATAGGAATATGATGGTCACTGTGTTATATGGAGGTCACTTCGAAGCTTTGAGTATCATATGGCTGTCACTAAAGTGATATCTGCAATTGTATGGCTCTCTGTATTGCATGGTGGTTTCTAAAAGTAGCGCTTTGACATAATTTTCAGCATGTGTCTGTGTGTAAGTGTATGTGTGTCCATGTGTCAGTGTCTATCTGCTCGTGTGTTAGCGCCTGTTTGTGCGTGTCAGCATCTGTCTGCATGACTGTGCGTAAATATCCATGTGTCACCATTTGAGTCTGCGTGACTGCATCTGTGCGTCATCTGTGCATCATTTGTCTGTGTGTCAGCTTCACCTTCCCAGTCTGCCTCACTGCCCCTGTAATTCCGGGAGACGCCGGTACACACAACCCGGAAGTGCGCGCGTACTGTAGTAGTGGCGTGGATCAGTTGCTGGCGTTCTCTGCTTGGAGAGCAAGATGCCAGCACAGAAAGAACATTGACAGACACACAGCATGGGACCACGGACTGTTGAGGCACCTAGGTATGTGTAGTATGCACCACTGGAGTGTTTTGGGACGCCTCTGGTGACATCCACATATTACATCTAACACCGGGATAATCCATCCTGCTCTTTCATCATTCCAGTGTCCCCTTGTGCCTGTCACCACCCACAGGATAGAGACAATCCTACCCTGCCTTCCCACCCCACATCCCTTGCACCTACCGGTAGTGGACACCACCGCTGAGTGGAAGCTACACGGCACACGGTACTCGGAGAACCACCTTTAGGTTCCCTGCCCGCACCGTCAACCCCCACCAGTTTGTGAATAAATACATTTCATTATACACTAACTTCAGCATCACAGTTCACTATTTATTCATTTATATATTTATCCACAAAACATCAGACGATTACCACTGGTTGCATCCCTCATTTACACACACTCGTATTATTATTTTTCTCATAAAATTTCACGGGGTACTTGATACTGGCACCAGCCAATCAGCTCCTACCTGCCATGTCACAAACTGTGTTTGAAACATGTCAGACAGGAGCTGATTGGCTGGCTGTTTATCACTCTCCATTTTATCACTTTTGAAGTTGAGAGAATCTGGCCCCAAGACATCATCTTATCCAGTGAATGTGATATCTTGTCACAAAAGGAATAGACAACACGATTACCCAGAGCGTGCAAGGAAATCATCAGTCGCATATACACAACTCAGATATAGATTTAAATAGCAATATATATAAACATACGTATATAAATGCGATATCTGCATCTACAGGTCAAATAATATCTGCTTTGATGTATGATTACTTGTCAATGCAGAATGCCATTTAAGTTAGGGATTGTATTCTAGAACACAAATCAGCGGCACATAACATAAATACAATTATGGGAACAGCTAGTGGACTGAAAATCACATCGCAGGAGATTTCTAGACAGCAGGACACTGACTGCCCTGTCAATTAAAATGTAGAGGCTTCAGATTAAAGAGAGGCTGGGAGCTCAAGAATAAACCTTAGCAGCCCATTGGATACAGATCCAAGTATAAGATTTGCGCTAACACAGAATACAGCTTTTTATGCTCTGCACCATTTTACAGTTTAGATAGATCCCTGCATTGTCAATTGTACAGGATGAAATGTGCGTGTCTATTCTTTAGGTTCCTTGTAATGGAACTGGAATGAACATAGAAACCTATACATCAAGGTCATTATGGAGTCACGTAGAGTTAATTCACTTTAAGAGGCAACATAAAAGAAATGATTAGAATGGTCTGTGCTCTCTTATCCCTGCCAGATATGTAGCATATCAGAGACCTTACCCTTTAATCCGACATTCCATTCATCCTTCTAGTCCTGTAACCCATACGCTCGTACTGTGTTTGGCTTCTTCTGAATGCACTTTACACGTTTTAGAGAAACACTATCAGTTTCTAGATCATAAAATTACAGGGAAATACTTATTTACAAGAATTGACAATAAAGTGAAATAAATCGTTCATTCATCCAGTTACCTGAGAAATAATACATGCAACGATAAATCCATTGATCTAGGGCTAGTTATACATTTAGTTATTACATGTGATGGGTGCTGGAGGACTCACCAGCAGTCGGGATTCCGTCAGTCATTATCGATGTCGGAATCCCAACTGCTAAAAGCCCGAAACACGGGCAGTGGTTATTCTCCCTCGTGGTGGTCCACGATCCCCATAGAGGGAGAAAAAAATAGGTGGCGAGCATAGCGAACCACTGTGCCTGCAGCGTGGCGAGTGCAGCGAGCCAGCAAGGGGTTTCGTTGTGCTCCCCCCACTGCCTGAGTCCCCGCAGTCGGGATTCCAACTTCGGGCTAATGACTATCGGAATCCCGACTGTTGGGGTGTTATATCACACCCCATTTGATAACAACAATTACACTATAGGCACCAATGAAACAATTTTATATAAGAACTGTAGAGCACCCTCTATGATAATAGTCTTGAGAGGTGGGGATCAGTGTAAATACAAGTTTATACACAAGTAGATAGGTATAATGCATGATGGATAATACCTAAACTAACGCATGATGAAGAGGATTCTGACTGGTGCTTTAGATTGGCAATCATTTAAAAGGCAAATCTATCTATCTATCTATCTATCTATCTATCTATCTATCTATCTATCTACACAAGACTGCTTTTGTTGGCTGTGCTACTGCATTCAGTAGTATTTAAAGTGTATGGCTTTATACTTTGTAATATACACCGCCCTAAAGCACCTAGATCAGTGTTGGACTGAGACATAAAGGGCCCACCAGGGAATGCAGTGTTAGGAGCCCTTGTTTAGGGGTGTGGCTAATCTCCACAGGGGGTGTGACCAGCTGGCACAGAGATTTGGCTAATCATTAGGGGTGTAATATCAATGAATATATAGTAAATACTTCTGATTTATGCATAATAATGTACCAGATTAATAATGGCAATGGACTGTAAAAAATGCACCATTGCCCCAAGAGGAGATAGGGCCCCCAGGCAGTGGGGCCCACCGGGGGTTTCCCCTGTACCCCTGTTGGCCAGTCCAACCCAGACTTAGACTGTTTATGCTTGATAAGCGTATAGTAAATATCTCATTCAGTAGCTGTAGAAAAGTACAAGGCCATACACGATCAATGCTAATGTAGGCATCATCGCAGCTACACAAAGGCAGTCCTTATAGTCTAAATATCATACTGGCTTTCATGCCAATTATTATTTGCATCTGCGTGTTTGTTTTTAAATAAAAATAGATATTTATCTTTATAATTATAAGATAGCTTATTTCCAGTGGGAATACATTGGTGAATCCTCCTTAGATTTGTATAATACTTTCTGAAAATGTCAGTTAGAGGAAATTAATCACTAGTTTTAAACCATGTCCCGCAAGACCGACATGTTATTTTATCATGTCCAATTATATGCGTTTAAACTGGAACTGTTCCACCGGGACGTAAATCTCTATAATCCTTCACATATCCCATATGTAAACATATACTTATACTTACCCTTGATTTTATTTTACCTGTGGATTTTTGGAACTGTGTACAGACTCCTGTGACTGGAAAATTCCACAGCGGGGAATCTGTAACTTAGCCGTGGTATCAATGAACAATGGAATTTACAAATTTGAGAGAAATTGAAGTTCAGTCACAAACAAAGCATTTTGGTACTTGTGTAATATCTGGGAGCCCGATTATTTGATTGTATGCCTTAACTTAAGGCATACAATCAGATGCAATGCAACGCGATTTTCGGATTTTCCATAGGATTCAATGTTAAAATGGTCTTGTTCATTTCTCCACTATCCAAGTGGGTATAGAGTTGATTTTATATAGCGTGGCGAGCGCAGCGAGCCACCGAGCCCGAAGCATGGTGAGCGCAACGAGCCCCGCGAGGGGACGCGGATTACTTAAAATGTATTCCGCGTCCCCTCGCGGGGCTCGCTGCGCTCGCCGCGCTTCGGGCTCGGTGGCTCGCTGCGCTCGCCACGCTATATAAAATCAACTCCATGCCCACTTGGATAGTGGGGATATGAACAGGACCATTTAACATTGAATCCTATGGAAAAATCGCGTTGATCGCATCGCATCCAATGCGATTTGGTTGCATGTGATGCGATGCGATTTTTTCGACCCGATCATAACATTGGGCGCCCAGTTATTACACAAGTACCAGCATTTTTTGCACATAAACCGTTTTTGGATGGTTGCATGATTGCAGAGACCTGATTGATCTCTATGGAGAATGTTTTATAAGTACACATTATTTTACAAACTTTAAAAGCTTCATTCAGGGCCCACAAATACACTAAGGATTATTTTCATTTAATCACTCCTTTAAGGCCCCCATACACTAGGCCGAATTGTCCTAAGGACAAGTCTGACCTGATTTCCGTTGAGCTCCCTTGGTACATACGATTAGGCACTTCATGTGCCATTTATTCACATACGATAAATCACATGCAATTTATCGAATGTATGGACTCCTGGGGAGCGGCGGTGGGCAGGAGAATTCAAAAAACCTATTCAAATGAATGGGCAGCTGTTGATTGGCTGAGAGAGCTCTCTCAGACAATCAGCAGACACCCATTTATTTGTAACTACGTTTTCAGATCTCTCACCCGCTGCTGCAGCAGGCTGCACAACAATATATCTTAAGTGCAGCACATCTGACCTCCGACGCTGGTCTGATGCACATGGGACCTTGTAGCGTATAGGATGTCAAACACAAGCGATTTAGGCCGATATCCACTAGAATCAGGTGAAATCGGGCCCAAGTCACATAGTGTGGGGCCTTGCGCATGGTGTCATTGTGGGTCCATGCATCCAGGGGCGTAACTAGAAATTTGCGGGCCCCATAGCAGAATTTTGAAAGGGCCCCCCCACAGCATTGTTACAATAGAGAGAGAGAGGGTGTGAGGGATAGATGGGCAGAGAAAGGGACTCAGAGATGATGTCAGGGAGAAATGGGGAGAGAAAGGGAGTGAGAGTGGGTGTTAGGGAGTGAAAGGGAGAGAGACAGGGGACCGGATGTAATGCAGCCCGTGTTTGGTGGCTGTGCGGATGCTGGCCGAACGCTGACATTATTTTTAAAGGGGAAATCACTAGCAATGCATGATTTTGACTTGTGAGTTATTGCCCCTTTAAATAAATGTCAAAATTTGTCCGGCATCCCACATGACCATGGAACTAGGACTTTATTACATTCCAGCCAGAGAGTGAGAGAAGGTTTCAGGGAGAGAAGGGGGAGAGATAGGTAGTCAGAGAAAGAAGGTGTCAGGTAGAGAGAGGGGAGAGAAAGAGAGATACTGTTAAAGGGAGAGGGAGGAAAGAGGGATGGGAAGTGTAGAGAAAGAGATAGTGGAGAAAGAGAGAGACTAGGGGCAACGAGAGATAGGGAGGTGAGACAAAGGGGAAGGCAGAATGTGTTGAGAGAAAGAGAAGGGTCCAGGGGGTAGCTGGTAGGAGGAGAGAAAGAGTGGAGATATGGCAGGGGAGAGAGGGGACACAGGAGAGAGAGGAGGTGTAGGAGAGGGGACATGGAAGAGAGAGTGGGTGTGGGAGAGGGGGCAGGTGCGAGAAAAAGAGGAAAAACAAAATGGTATGGGGAGAGAGAGTGAAAATCAGGAAAGACTGGCAGTGCCGATGGTGGTGGTGGTTGGGGGGGGTTGAGAAAAAGGAGGAAGAGAGGTGAGAAAAAGGCAGGTATTCAATGCTGTGGGCGAGTGGTGACAGCGAGCAGAGCTTCCTGCTCGCTGTCACCACTCACCCTGACAGTATTCAACGCAGCCCCCTCATACGCCAATTTCCCCTCGCTCCCTTTTTTGAGTTAGGGGGAATTGGCGTATGCAGCTCCTGATCCAGCGAGACTTGTGGCTAAATACAGCGAGTTTCCTGCATTAGCCACGGGTCTTGCTGTTTTGGGGAATTCTCGCCATCCTGTGACGGCGAGGATTTCCCCAGAACGTTGAATAGAGCGAACGGCCGGCGCGGGGGTTAAACAGTGAGGATCGCTGGTTTTCTGCAATCCTCGCTGTTTAACCCCCTCGCTGGTCGCTCGCTGCGGCATTGAGTACACCCCCATAGAGGGTGATTGAGAAAGCCAGGGGGAGAGAAAGGAAGCAATGGGGGTTGAGGGGATTGGTAGAGGGTAAAGAGCAAGGCATCAGTTTGTTCTTCCCCCAGCACAAACTGTGCTGTTGTACACATCTGGTAGTGGCAGGTCTTTCACTCACCAGCAGCCATTGCCGTGTCTCAAATCCTGTGTAGCTCCGGGCCTCCTGAGGCGATGTCAGGTCTCCTAATGTGGCGCCGTGTCCCACAAGAACGTGCCATGTCTGCTGATATGGTGCCGGGTCTACTGGTGCTCCAGCACTTTCTGATGCGGCACTGGACGAATATACTGGGACGGATATACTGTGTGGGCAGCACGTCTCATGTGTGCGCCTGGATCTCCTGGGGGGTTGGCAGGCTCTGAAGGAGGACTACAGGGAGCTGACTGAAGGAGGACTACAGGGAGCGGCGCAGCCACTGCCTACGCAGCGTAGTAGGAGCTGAAGCGCTGCCCACACATGCTAACCAGCGCAACATCAGAGCCTGTTAACCCCCCCAGCAGATCCAGGCACACACATGAGACGTGCTGCCCAGCTCCACACAGTATATCCGTCCGTCCATCTATTGGAAAAAAAATTAAAAAAAAAATTTAAAAATTAAAAAGCCTAATTTTAGTGCTCAGTGCTAAGACTAGCCTCTTCTTCTGCCGCAAGCTAGAAGCTGGTATAAAATCCAAAAGCCAGACATTAGACTGATCTGTCTATATGTATAAGACGGAAAGTAGATCTGCTGGGGAAAACTGTACTGTCTGCCAGGAGAAACCAGAGACACATCTTTATTTTAACAAACACCCACAGAACTCTGGAATCTCAGCCAGCACAAACTGTTTACATTAAATATACAGTTATCATTTAGTCTCTGTCAAACTAGACATATGATTATGCAGATACTGAATTTACCCTATACTATGTATAGTTCAGCACAGCAGGGTTACTCTTATGCATATGGAATTTTCTGACACTGTATCATTTGTTTAAGCTCCATAAAGGAAAGTGAGGTAATGCTATACAGGATGATTTACATGTCTTTTAAGCTGAATCCTTTGCTTTTTGTACCCTCACACACATGGTATTCCTAAATGCATTTCTGCTAGCTGCAATCTACCTCATTACAATAAATGTGGATGTCCTTTGCATCCCGGCTATCAGAATCCCAGCCAGTGGCGTAGCTTGTGTAAGGCAGCCCCCGCCACTGCTTGGGGGAGCTGGGGCTGCCTTAATCTCAGCTTAATCTCAGCTGATTGGCTGAATCTCAGCCAATCAGCCTGCGGCCAGTGTTTTCGAAATCAGAAGCGCTTCCCGCGCCGCCGCCTGGCGCATAGCGCTAGAGTCAGACTTCTTATTTCCAAGACACTGCAGGGACCCGGCGCCAACTCACTACACAGCGAGGCAGGGAACCTTCTCACCGCAGCTTCTAGACAGCGGCGCAGGTACACCCGAGCCGCACGGACCCCCCTGCCCACTCCCTAGGGGAGTGTTTTAACTGGGGTAGGGGGGAAAGGGTGCGCTAAATTTTTCCCGGCTGGGGGTGCAATATTTATTGTTACGCCACTGATCCCAGTGATGGAATCCTGACAGCAGGAATCTTGAATGTAAGTATGACTGGGTGGGATAGGGTTACACCATAGTTGTCTACCCTCCTGTATTCAGCAGGAGACTCCCTGAAATAACAGCAATCTCCCTCTCTCCCTCATTAGTCTAGCAATCTCCCTCATTTCACCTAGCCCACATTAAACTGTTACATTTTTGGGGAAAAAAGGGATTAGAGATAGATACATTTACATTGAATCATCAGTACCATTCCCCAGCATTTTAGCAAGTATAGTGGCTCTTACTAACTGCTTTGGGGCTCATGTACATTTGGATATGTCATTTTAAATTACACACCCACGCTTCTAGGTGCCACGTTCACAATCTCTTTTCACAATCTCTCCATATATGGAACTAGACACGCCCTTTAAGTGGAGCATGACATGCCCCCCTCAATGGGGCGCTGTGCAAAATTCTACTACCAATTATAATCTCCTTGAAACTAGTTTTCAAAAGTAGGCATGTATGGGTTACACTGACGGTTGGGGGGGGGGGGGGATTCGGGTTAGTCTGTGTGTGTGTGTGTGTGGGGGGGGGGGTAGGTTTAGTCATAGAACTGCAACCACAGTGTATGCTCCAATGTTTAGAATCTAATCTGCAATCAGAGAATAAGTGAAAAACATGTAATGCACGCAGTGCTCCCTTGTGCCGCCCAGGAATATCGCATGCAATGCCAGCCAAGCCAGCCCGGCTCAGAAGCAATCCAAAAAAGGGCAACTTGGAGGGTCCAGTGCGATGCGCACAGGACCACACATTGCATCAGACTCGCTGTCGGTCACGTGCAATTTGGGTTCTTTACCTGTGATTGATTGCCGCAATGACAGGTAAAGATCCCAAATTGCAGGTAAATTGCCCAGTGTATGGGGGCCTTAACCAATATATATCCCGACCCAGTAAAAACATGACACCCTCCCCGGCAGCAGGCGACACCCTCACATCACCATGCATGGCCCAAGGCCAGTGCTGCCATCACTCCCGTGTTGCCATGGAAACAATGAAAAAACAAAGTACCAGTAAAAGATAGAAGGCAGGGGATATGCAAAAATAAATGTAAATTAACAGTAGATCAGTGGAGCGCCATCTTCATAGTAGTCAGCGCTCATTCACCCAATAGACTGATTAGGCTGCAGCCTGGAGCATAGGGTACTTGGGGGGCACATCACAGGCACAATAGATTGAGCTCTGATGGGAGTGCTTTCTGGTGCTGCTGGAGTTGGGGTCGAGCAAGGTCTTGTGAGATCTCTCCAGGGAATTGTGGGAGCAGTGGTGCCTGCTGGGATTACCAGAATTACTGAGGCAGGGACACCGGGAAGAGGAGGCCCTGTGAGAGTCACGGCTGGCTCCTCCACAGAGGTGGTGATTGATACCACTGCTGCTGTTGCCAGCACTGCTAGACGGTAAGTGGCAATTTGAATAGAGCTTAAGCCCGAGCCTGTTACAGATTTTTAGCTGAATATAGGTGTGACATAATTGGTGGTGGGGAGTCCACTTCAGTTTTAGTCCAGGGCAGCTAGAACCCTTAATCAGGCTCTGATGGTAGTAAATACTAGAGATGAGCACCAGGGCTGAAGAATTTGGATTTGGATTTGTCGCCGGGATTGGGATTTGGCTTTGTCAAACAGTGGTGAAAGGCTTTGGATTCTTTTCAAAAATGGTAAAAAAAATGCCCAAATCGCGTACATTTTTGTCCCTAGAGTAAAATTAACCTCGATAGCATTAATTTCCAGCCCTTTCCAGATAATTTTGACCACTTTACAACTCACAATGTTGTTTTCATTCAATTTAAACCAAGGTCTGCAGCAAGCTGGCTGGTTATTAACACACAGAACTTCTGTGTATTGGGGTGCAGTACACACAAACAATAAAGAATTATTTTTTTTAACTTTAATTAATTTGATTTGTTTTTATTGCGCAGCTTGTATAATGCTGCGTGAAGGCTGAACAATCACACCCACCTTCTGACAGTATATTATGGGTGCAGTACACACAAAGAATGAATAAAAAATAGATTTGGATTTTTTTACTTTAACTATTTTATAACGCTGCGTGGATGCAGAACAATCACACACGGAACTTGTGGTGTATACTATTGGGGTGCAGTATACAGCAAAAAAATAAAGAAGTGCTAAATTTATTTTTATACTGTATTTTTTTTTTTTCATGGATGGGCCTTGGATAACACTACGTGGACCGTGGAGGCAGAACAATCACACACAGAACTTTTTTTGCTTCTGACAGTAGTATATAATATGTATGGTGTAATGGATTGCAGTGCAGCACACCACAGTGACCACACACCATAATGAAAAAAAAATTAACAATGAAAAGCTGACTGACAGCCTGCCTAACACACGACCAGTACAATTATTACAATATAATTAAGTATATTATATATTAATATATAACCCAGCACACAAACCCCTCTGCAGTCTGCACAGCACAAACCCCTGCACTGCACAAACCCCTCTGCTGAGTCTGCACTGCACTACCACAAACCCCTCTGCACATCACAAACCCTTCTGCACTGCACAACACCCTTCTACACACTGCACAAACCCCTCTAGTCTGCTCTTCACAACAACACCCCTCTGCACAACACCCCTCTGAGTCTGCACAGCACAAACCCCTCTGCAGTCTGCACTTCACAACACGCCTCTGTCTGCACTCTGCACTGTACCCCTCTGCACACTAATGATTGATGTGACAAGTGATTGATGATTCAAGTTCAAGTTCCCCCCAGGTTCCTGCACGCAGCACAACTACTAGACCCGAGCAGAGCTGTGCGCAGCTGGAAGCGTGAGTGTGAAATGGCGCTGAATTTTCGGGACGCCGAGCTTTTATAGACTCGGTGTCTCGCGAGAATCCGACGGAATCCACGGAATCTGAACCGCTCATCTCTAGGATGGAGCCGCTGTCATTCAGTGGGGGTCTGGCGGTCAGATCGGCAACCTCCAGCCCCCGCCAGCAGCCGGAAGGGGACATGCATGCATGAGATGCTTGCACGTCCCCTTCCAATGCATCTCCCCGCCGATTGCCGCCACCTCTCCGTCGATCGCTGCCACCTAAAACAATGTGGGATGAAACTCACCCCAGTGTGTGCTAAGACAGATTCCACTTACAGTAAATTAATGTAACTTCCATAGGTGAGTTTGCAATAAGGCTACTGCTGAACCAGCTGGCTACAGTCCTCATATGTAGATATGAAAATCCCTTGGTTTTCCAATACCTACACAATTAAAAACCTCTGTTAGGTTTATGTTGCTTGAAAAATATGCCTTCCAATCTGAAAAAATAACAAAATCTCTTGTGTTTATTATATTATAAACTTGAAGCAATTTCTACACTCATTGTGAACCACACAATGAAAAATGGCATCACCTAAAACTGAATATTAAACAATTAAAGTCAATAAAACAGAAATGAAAATGTAAAAGAGTTTTCCTATTCTGGCTTGTACTGTAACTTTCAGCTTTGTAATATATTCATAGTTTTACAGTGTAAAAAGTGTCTAATTCTTATGGAACTACAGTATTAGCAGAAAATATGAGTTTTGTTTTCAGTCTCCGTATTATCTGCGTGTTTATTAAAACTTATTGATATGAAGCTATTACATACCTCTTAACGTTCTTATTTTCATAACTATATTTTTGGATCATATTAGTATAATAAAATGTGCAAATTGGGCAAAGATTAAGCACATCTTTAAGATAAACAAAATCAAGGGCGTTAATTATTAATTTCACCTTCTTATTTTCCATTGTTTTCAAATAAAACACAGGCATTCCCAAGTGTCCACAGGACATAAAATCCACCTTGCACATTCATTTTGCCACTATGTGCTGGGCCGCACATAGCGGCCAAGCCGACCCCGTTCAGAGGGACCGGCTTGGCTGCAATGAGGAAGGATCCAGCCACTGCCAACAGGTTTTCTAGTGTTACACAGTGTGGCACAGCGTCCCACCTACCGGTCCTACCGCAGCATGCTTTGGTAGGATCCAGTGGCTGCGGACCGACTGCTAATTTGTGGGCTGCTGCATAAGAGCCTGTGTGCATGCTCCTTGCAGTGCAGAAGGTTTTCCTGAACGGGACCCCTGGGCCGCTATGTGTGTCCCTAGCTTAAGGGAGAATTGAATTAGTCCACTAAGCTAATGGGGGTGAAAAATGGTGGTAGCTTTGGGCTTTATCATCTGAGCCTATACAATTCTAGACTGTTTTTCTCCATAACAACTTTTTATCACCCATTAACTTAATGGGTGGTATTCAATGCTCTAATGGCGAGCTATGATGGCGAGCAGTGCCGATAGCTCACCGTCAAGGTACTCAACTGCCCCCCCTTCACTCGTCATTTCCACCTAGCTAAAAAGAACCAGCTAGTGTGGTAAATGTGCCCATTAAAACGGCGGGGCTCGCCACAAAATGCAGCAGACTCACTGCATTTGCGGTGAAGCTCAATGTGTTAAGTGGTGTTAACACAATAAATCTGTTAAAGTGTCATAGTTTTTTGTTTAGAGAATTGTGACACCTTTCAACCCCCTAGTTATTGGGAATTAAATTAACCCCTAAATCAGATAAACCTGGTATAAGGTCCTATCCCCACTTAGCTTAATTTTCATTTGGTAATATCAGCTTTGTGAAATAAATATTTGGAAACCAAACAGCAAATATTAATGTACAGGACTGCGAAACAATAGTGCAAAAATGATTTATACACACACTCATGCAGATAATAATCCCACTAATAATAATAATAATAATCCCCTTAGCTGCCCTGACACTGTGATACAATGGCTGAGAGGGTTCATTCGAGATGATTTGGATCATCGCATGCAGAGGCGTAACTCTGGGAGGCAATGGAGTCATCTGCTGCCGGGATCCTGCTCCCAAGGGGGCACCTCTCCTCCTCTGCAGATTTGAATCAGTTAATTGAAAGCCATCAATATTGCTTCTGTGACTGACTCCCCTCCTACCATAATTTTTGCAAGTGTGACACCCCGAATTAGAACCCATGACCTGTCTTACTGGAGACAAACGCCTTAGTGATTGAGCTATTTGGGGGCACCAATATTTCTTTTGCCTCCGGGCAATTGGGACGAATTCACGCCACTGATCCCATATGTCATACTCATCTCTCTTTCTACTGTGTTCAGAAGAGACTGTTCATATACAGTAGGGATATTCAACTTTTGCTATAAGGGTATGCTTGAATATGTAGTTCCACAGAAACTGGGGTTGAATTCCCAGGTACTGTATACAATACAGTATATAGCACTTGTACCAGGAATCTTTTCCATTTGGTATTCAATTTCAGCATTAGCTCTTCTTGTACCCTGTTACATACATTTCTAAGGCAGTAACTGGTTAGAAACTGTCTAAGCGGATGTAAAACTGCTCATGGATCTAGCAAAACTCTGTGTTAAATAGTGTGATGGTTAGACAAATATCAGTATATATACTTCCCAGGATCTCCAGGGTCTAATCCTACCATGCCCACGAGCCAGTCATTTGTTCCACCTGCTCTCAAGTCTGTCAGGCATACTCCTAGACAAGGCTGCAAATAACTGATTGAGAAGATGCAGTACTGTACGGTTCTTGCCTTATATTAGCCACAAGAGGGCACTGCAGTCAAACACCTGAATTTCCTGAGCGATGGACAGTACAGTATAATGAAAGGCAGAAGATTGACCCTTTTTTAATGGGTTAATTTTATAGCAATATTAACTTTGTAAAACTCAGAAATTGACCAACTATATTTCAAAACAATGTAAAAAGATAGCTTCTCTGATCTTTCACTTTATTACTGTTTTGCGCTGAACGAGAACATAAATCACAAAGATATTCAATGAATGGAAACCATTTGTTGGTGTATTATTACTAAATATTGGTATAAGGAATTTTCTTATTAGTAATACAAATCATCTATAGTCATTAGGGATTTTTAAGGAGTCATGAATGGCTTGGGTTTGGCTTCTTTCATTAACGATACATCTCCCATACAGTCCGGAATCTATTGCAGTCTACCTAGTGCATTTTATATTAGAGATACAAACTTGCATATAACAGGAACTTATACTGAAGTATACAGTACTTGGCATACTTACCAGTTGACTAATACGCACAGTGTAAGTACTTTATGTCATTACATGTCATACAGTTTCAGATTGAGACTCAGCAGGAATCTAATTAGAGGATGTTCAGTTGCTTAGATGACATATACAGTACTACAAAGAGTATAAAGATGGTCATTTAATAATTGCAGTGCATTCAATTACATTATTATACCGTCCCAGTCTCATGCAAATTAGAAGTTCTAATTTAGTACACAAATGGAGATGATAATGGGTGGCCTCATGTAGTCAATACTTCCTGCTCCATTTACAGCACAACCCCCCCCCCCCCCCCCTTCCCCAAGGCCACCTGTTGGTATATGGTCGATTGGTTGACAGTGTCTAAGTCGACAGGCAATAGAATGACACACGAAAAGGGTCAAGATTTGCAAAAGGTTGACCCAATCAAAAAGTCTAAGTGTCAATGGTCAACACAGAAAAATATATATTTTTTTTTAAACCGACTTATTTCTTACTTCGGGCCAGATTCTCTAAGCTTCAAAAGTGATCAAATGGAGAGTGATAAACAACCAGCCAATCAGCTCCTGTCTGAGATTTTTCAAACACAGTCTGTGACATGGCAGGTAGGAGCTGATTGGCTGGCTGTTTATTACTCTCCATTTTATCACTTTTGAAGCTTAGAGAATCTGGCCCCTTCATGATCCCAGTTGTTCCCAAACTTTTTGGAATCATGGCACCCTACAATATAAGAATTGTTTTCCCGGGACTCCTAGGCAAAATGATTCTTATTGAGAAATATAGGAAAAAATAGTAAATTATGATATGTCATGGCTGCAGGGCGGGCAATTATCACTAGACTGTGCATGCAAACAGATCACAGGACCCATGCATGAGGCCGTGCTGCTATGAAATACTGCTGATTTTTCTATGCATGCCAATTAGTTATTTATTTATTAACAGTTTCTTATATAGCGCACACATATTCCGCAGCCCTTATTAGTTGAACACTTACATCAGTCCCTGCCCCAGTGGAGCTTACAATCTATATTCCCTACCACACGTACACGGGCACACAGACATTCTAGGGTTAATTTGCTGGGAGCCAATTAACCTACCAGTATATTTTTGGATTGTGGGAGGAAACTGGAGTACCCGGAGGAAACCCACGCAAGCATGGGGAGAATATACAAACTCCGCACAGTTAGAGCCATGGTGGGAATCGAACCCATGACCTTAGTGCTGTGAGGCAGTAATACTAACATTACACCATCCGTACTGCCAATTGCAAGGTGATTGACAGGAATTAGGCATTGGGGGATTAAACCAGCCGTTTATTGGGAGTGGTAAAAAAAATGCAAACATGGCTATGAAAATGCTGGTAGTGTCCGGGAATACGCTAGGCAGGCCTGAACATTTTAGGGGAGGGTGTGTGACTTCAGCTCCAGGCTGGATATGCCTTTTTCTATCGCACCGCTGAGTAAGTCTCTGGCTACTCCATGCCTGCGATCAGGCCGGTGCTAGGCACCGGAGTGCCCAAGGCGGGGAGGCTCCCCGGTGCTCAATAACTCACTAGCTCCACGCTGTGTTGCTCAACGATGGGGGGGGGGGATGCTGGCCGCGAACGGGTCGCTGGACGGGTTTGTCGGGTCCAGCGATGCGGCGCACAGCGCCGTAACGTTTCAGGGGGGTGGCTTGCTGGGTGATGCGGGTCTCCGCGATGCTACCCAGGGGGGAGGGCGGCTTGCTGGGTGATGCGACGTGGGTCGCTGCGTCACTCCATGGGGGGGGTAGGTGGGTGATGCAGCGACTCCGAGTCCCTCCAGGGGGTGGGGGGAGTGGCGGCCGCAATCAGAGAAACAATATAAATCTATTTGCTCCCCTCGCATGGCAACATGGGGGGTTATTCGCAGCCTTGCGAGTCCACCAAACCCTGCCCGGTGAATCACCGCCCCCCCCTGCCCCGTCAAAGTGCTGCTTCGCCCGAACAGCTGCGAATGGATGTTTTGCATAAACATCCATTTGCATGGCTCGGGTAACCGCCCACATCTTTCGATGGTCACCGACCATTGAATGATGTTTAGCGTACACACCTATAAAAGTGACTTTTCAGTCACTTACATTTGCGTGCACGCTGGCGTGGATATGGGTGGACAGCTGACATCCGGTGATGTCAGCTACCCGCCCCCCACACCCGCGTCACTGCCTCACTACCATGAGAACGCCCAGCGTTCTCATGGGAATGCCCATGGAACGCTGGGCGTTCCCATATGGTATTGGGGCAGCCCGGCGCCCCCCGCCCATCTCCGCCCCCCCCCCACGCCGCCATGGGTGCGTGCACCCGGCGAACCGAAAGGTCGACGTGGGTGCACGCACCATACGCCTGCACATGTGCAGATACCCGCCTGCGCATGCGCAGATGCACAACATCGGTACTGCGTGCGAATGCGCGCAGTACCGATGAGATCTGAATAAGGCCCATGGTGTGTTCTAGACACAAAATTATTTGCTTTTTTTCCTTTACTGAATCTGGCCCATTGTCAGCAAAACATTTAAAATTATTTCCAGCTATTTTCCTGCTCCCAAAAACTGCTATCTGTGACATCTGTCCTAGTTTGCCTCATTATAGGCAGACACTCTCGCTAAGCACGCTACAAAGATCAGACTAGGCTTATTATTTTCTGCCTGTGAAGCTAATTCCCAAGATGTATTAAAGTCATTTAAAAAAATAACTGACATATATTGGAAACAACAGTATAGGCAATTTCCATGAACAATACAGAAATTCTAAATTCATGAAAACATGCTATATTACATGTATTGAAATGCATCAATTAAAGGTGTCTGGAATGCATCATTTCAAACCAGACAGGAGTTCTTGTGACCTGATGCATATTCTGAATATCTGTTCTGACCTGCTGGTGACATTTACATCAGGGATTTCTCATTGACCCATGACTCCTGTTGCTCAGTAACCTCCTGAGAATAATATACATGAAACCTGAGATGCTGATATTTCACAAACACAGCAGGATGCATGGTAGCCTCACAGTGGAGGTGAATATAAGCCTCCAAATGTATCTTCTTTAAATACAATGACAGTATTATTTCCCACATGCACAATAGCAGTATTGTAATATTTTAATATAAAAAAGTATATAAAGTTAGAGTTTATATAAAAGCAGAGTTTATATAAAAGCAAACTAAAAAAAAAAAGGGTACTTGTGTAGTTTCACGGCGCTTCGCTCGCCCACGCTGCGGGCTCGGTGGCTCGCTACGCTCGCCACGCTATTTAAAATCAACTCCATGCCAACATGGATAGTGGTGGTATGAACTATCCATGTTAGCATGGAGTTAAGTTACTTTTTTTAACATAGTTTGTGGTGAGCGTAGAACCCGGAAGTAGCACGGAGCCATGCTGGCGCCGTGAAACTACACAAGTAACAAAAAAAGTACTATTTTTACCAGCAGACAATCAAAGATAGTGGATACCTTATATATAAACAATATTATTATTATTATTATTATTATTATTATTATTATTATTATTATTAGAGATACTATACTGGAGGGACAGTAGGGGCACTATATCAAAGCTGTCTCTGTTATGACAGTGTAAAATCTTGTGTATCTCCCCTGTGTGTTTGATGCTTCAACTAAAGAAGTATATTCTGTTACAATAAATATGGTAGGTATGGACCAGTTTGTATTTTGTATATACTGTATTTTCTATATTTTGGCTTACTTGTTTTAGCCTGGCGTGACTATGATAGATTTGACAGTCAGGATTCGAATCAGTCCAAGGGTGTAGCTACCATAGATGCAGGAGGTACAGGTGCTATAGGGCTCAGAGCTAAGGGGCAGGGACGTGCAGTCAGAGGAGGCAGGGGAAGCAGTGCCTCCCCTGTCATTAATGATTAAAATAATAATAAAATACAAAGAAAATACTTATGACACATATTATGTGTCATAAGTATATGCTTTGTATTATTAGAATAATTTTTACTCTATTTGTTTTTTTTATTCATTCGTTTAGGAGGCACCAAGAGCGGTGCCTCCCACTGTCCATGTTACTGTAAAAGACACAGGGGCGGGCAGTGGGCAGGGCTAAGAACTGGGCTGTAAAAGCTCATTTAAAAAAGGTGTATAGGCGGCACCTATAGCGGTGCCTCGGTGACAGGGATGTGATTTTCTGCCTATATGACAGCACACCCCTGTCACTGAGACAGATGTGATTGGGCACAGTGGTGCTGTCTCAGTGACAGGGGCGTGCTTTCATTTAGGCAGAAAACACGTCCCTGACTGCCACCAAGGAACTTCTATAGGTGCCGCCTATAGTATAGTGCTGTTATACAGCGGAGCCCTGGCTCGTGTGTGGGGGGGAGCGGTGGTGCCGGGCTGGCTTGCCGGGCTCCTCTGCATTCCTCGCCCGCTGACTTGTAATGCGGGCGGGGTGGGGGGAGCGGCGGTGCCATGCTGGGCTGCCGGGCTCCTCTGCATTCCTCGCCCGCTTACTTGTAATGCGGGCGGGGGGAGCGGCAGTGCCATGCTGGGCTGCCGGGCTCCTCTGCATTCCTCGCCCGCTGACTTGTAATGCGGGCGGGCAGGGGGGCCTGGGCTGCCGGGCTCCTCCGCATTGCTCGTCCTCTGACTTGTAATGCGGGGGGGGGGGCTTTTCCATGCTGGGCTGCTATCTGCTATCAGGCTGTGCTCCCCTTTAGTGTCCGGGGTGCCTCTTCCACCTCCTGCTGGCACTCTGTCTCCGGGTGCCTGTCCCAGTAAGGCTCCTGTCACTGCTGCCAGTCTGTCGTTCTACTTGGGTAAGCAGTGCCTTTTCTAACCTAATGCGTGTTTAGCACTTGTGGAGGGTGGGGGCTGTGTTTTTTTAAATGTCAGATGTGTTTGTGTGTGTTTTTGTTAAGGGACAGACTTGTGTGTATTTGTATTAAGGGACAGAAGTGTATAACTGTGTATTTGTGTAAAGTGACAGAGGTGTGTACTGTGTGTTTGTGTAAAATAAGTGTGTTTTTAAATGAACACAGTGTTGGTCTCACCAACTATGAACCTCACCGCACGTCACTGCTAAGGGGGCCCCACCTGCCTTTTATAAGTTACATCTATTATATACATTAATCCAGGGCCATAATTCCCATAGGCAATGGAGGCTCCAGCCTCCGGGCTCCAAGCCCTGAAGAGGCACCTGCATGTAAAGCACAACCTGTGTGGTTCACAGCAGGATCCGCTGCTCTTGCAACAGAGTTCTGTGGTGCACCTGTAGTTAATTGGCTCTAACCCAGGAGCCCTGCTAACATCTGCAATATGGGACAGGCCTGCGCTCACTCAGCCTGCGCTGTAGCAATGCTGCTAGACTCTGTGATGATACACACAGGTGAATGTTGACAAACACCATATTTGGGATGGGGGGCATCCAACTCCAATTTGTCTCGGGTTGAATAAGATTAACTTATGCCTCTGCATTTATCACCATTGGTTGGTATATAGGGGTCCCGCTTCCAGCACAGGGCGCTCGAACATCTGAGACACTACAGAGGTGTCTCAGATCTGTGAGTGCTGGAGAAATCATTCGATGGTCGCCAACCATCGAATGATTTCACCCCCGCACCTAAGGCTGTGAATGGATGATTATGCAATCATCCATTCGCAGCTGTGCGGGGGATCGTGGTGTGAAAGGTGGGGGGCAGGCGGTGTCTGGGGGACTCGCAAGGCTGCGAAATTCGGTCCTATGCGTGAAAGGGGTGAAACTTGCAAAACTGTTTTGGAATAGTTAAAGGTCAATATTTCCTAATTCCTTTTAACTCTTGCAGTATGGTTCCTTTTTTACAAGTTCCGTCGCATTATTTAATAGCCACACCTCATAAATATTAGTTCATTCCACAAAATTCCATCTTCCATTTAGTGTCAGCAACAAGTGTATTTTTTTAAGCAGACAGCTGTAAATATAGAATCAGAGTTACAGTACCTTGCCAATATTCTTTACATGCATTTATGTATCACTTCATTGTATATGTCTCAGTCATAAGCCTGAGGCATAGCCAATAAGCCGTATGAAAACACATTGCTGTCCTTGTATATCGCATTTTCAGTACAACAACTACAACAACAAAAGATTATCTCAACATGGCACCATGAATATTATGACAGCGGTTGTCATGTAGACCAAGGATTTCATTTTTGGATTTATTTTATCATGGCAACAAATAGTCCTAATGCTTGCAAGCAGGGCCCTCCTAACTCCATGTCTGTCTGCTTTTGCCCAGTTTGTTCTATCACTGTCTACAGCTGTAAAGCTCAACGGAATCTGCAGCGCTATCTAAAAAACTGAAAATAAATACAATCTAAAACGAGATCACATTTAAGATACAAAGGATCCACAACACATGGGCAAGGACAGGTCTCTTTGCAGAAGAGAAGTGACTAATACATAAATAAACCCCTGGATATTTAATATCACTATAGAGCTAACAATATACAGTATGCAAAGTGATTGATGTCTGCACACAGAGCCATAACTAGACGCGGACGAGCGGTGCAACCACCCAGCGTGCAGAGCACAGAAGTGGCGCCTGTATTTCACTTAGGTGCCCAGAATAACACCCTAAAGCCTAGGGTCAGCAATTCACTAAGGACACCATTTCACACCACTGAGGTTAACCCACCGATGGCCATCACTACTTTTCACGGGCAACATCAACCATTTCTTTCATACTGGTCACAGCAGCCACGCCCTCTCTGCAGGGGCCAGGGCAGATCGGCATTTGATGTAACAGGGAAGATTCCCGGTGGACCTCCGTACATGGGACCGGGAGAGGGTATAGGATGACAGACTGGTGGTGTGGTTGTGTTAGGGTGTAAAGTGTGGCCTGCTGGTGTGGGTGTGTTTAGAGGTAGATGGTAGAAGGCTGGCAATGTAGGCATATAAAAATTTCCATGGCCATTTCAAATTCCACATCTGCCCATGGCACCAGGGAAGGGCATTGTATTGGATTTAAAATGAAGTCACAGACACTGCAGGGAAAGACACAAGGAACGCTGCAACTGTGTCCAACTCCAAAACAGGCCCTTTAAGTAGGGGTTCCACCCTGTTCAATAGACTCAAACCCCCCCCCAATGGACCCCGCTTCCAGAAATTTCCCAGTTGTACCAGTGATATGCTTGTACCAGTGATATGTGGTGAGGCCAATGGCTGGGGAGGCACTGGCTAGTATCAGAGCCAGATTTCATGATCATGATTCGGAATAATGTTACATGCATCTAAAAAACATATCCAAAATACGACCGTATCTCACACAAGACACTACTAAATCTCTTATCCATGCACTCATTATATCCCGCACTGATTATTGCAATAGTCTCCTAACTGGTCTCCCCAAGAACAGACTCTCACCACTGCAATCAATTTTAAATGCTGCTGCTAGGCTGATCTTCCTTGCAAGACGCTCATCGTTTGCTGATCCGCTCTGCCAGTCCCTCTATTGGTTGCCTGTATCTTGCCGTATTCAATATAAAACACTTCTACTCGCATATAAAGCTATTAACCATACTGCACCAGCTTATATCTCTTTACTTATCACAAAATATCTCCCATCTCGACCACTCCGCTCTGCACAAGATCTGCGTCTCTCTTCTGCAAGGATCACTATCTCTATTCACTATTACAGGACTTTCATCGGGCTGCTCCCATCCTATGGAATGCCCTTCCACGCACAATAAGACTTTCCACTAGTCTCTAAACTTTCAAGCGTTCCCTGAAAACACACCTCTTCAGGCAAGCCTATCATATTTAAGTTCTACACGCATAACCCTCTGAGGCACTTATGTATTATATAGCTTTTCTTCTGGACTTGTAAATTGTTGGGACTACTATGCTATCAGTGGTGCCTGTCCTTGTGTTTCCCTCCTATATCCCTATAGAAAAGCTTGCAGCAGGACCATCTTACCTCCAGTCTGTCTGTTGTTACCCAGTTAGTTTAGGCTGGTCCGGTCACAGGATTAAAGTGGTATCTGCAGGTGGGCTGTGGGTGTCCTTAGGTCTCATTCACCAACGCGTTTCGCTGTGTAAGCTTTATCAAGGTGATGCATCACCTTGATAAAGCTTACACAGCGAAACGCGTGTCCTGTGACCGGACCAGCCTCGGAAACTCATCCCATCAGCTTACAATTTGGGGCAATAACATCCAATACCAGGTAGAGCACCAAACAACATCCGGCGCTCCCTGGTCCCCACTACCTAATCCCAGGTAGAGCACCTATCAAACAACAAGGAGCTCCATGGAGTGGAGATCACCACTCTACTAATCAAGTGAACCGGGACAATATTACAGAGGCATCCTAGGAACGGACTCAGGACTGTGCAGCATATTGTGGGTGACTATTATCTCACGCATTACGCATATGGTATCCATGTTTTTATGGGATATGTAATCCCGCTATTTTATACTATATTCATTTATTTTATATTAATACATATTCGTATATTTTTACCTACACCTGTTGCATATTTTAGTTAAAGCCGGTTTCACCCTTCCCTTTTTTTTTGCTATATGCTGAATGAACTACGCTGCCTGGACATTCCGACTGGGATACATAATGCTGCACTTGCTGCTTCACCATCCTAGTCTTCAGATATATATGTAAATGCATTACCCTGTTTGCTGGCTCATATACAGTATGTCCGGTGGTTTAGAAGCTTATACTTGCCCATTTATTTCCTCTTGCTTAAAAATACATTTAAAATAGTAAACATTTTCTAAAGCAATCAAATATATTTCCATAGCAGGTAAAAGGATATTTTAATCAAACTCTGAGCATATGTCATGCTTTCATCCTTATTATATTGCCATAGCAGAAAAGTACTGTGGAGCAACTTGTGCTGTTACAGTTCTTCTTAAATTCCCTGTGCTTTGACAGTGCAGTGGAAGCCTTTGATAGAGAGGGAAGAACCCTATGATCAGTGAAATATAACTTTTTCTAAAGCTTTTAGAAATTTACAAAGTAGGCCTCCTTACACTGGAACAGTTAGGACGGAAATGTGTCCCAGATTCCCCGGGACATGCTGGAAATCTGTAAGATGACTCTCCTACTGAATATAAACTTTTGCACATAAGGTACGAGATTTGATGGCGGTCTACTGAGTAACTGGGCACTTAGACATCAATTCTGATTATCGAACAACCACGCATGCACACAGTGACTCGAAAGCAGTGAGCAAAGGTGAGCCTTCACTAGTTGATTGCAGGGTGATTGACACCCTACGGATTTTTGGAAGTGTACCACCAATCTTTTATTAGGCATTCCCCAGAAAATGTAGGCGTTTCCATCAGTGACCTCCTTCTCCCCACGCCCTTCACAGAGTCCTGGCTCAATCGGCGCTGTGAGAAAGGGGATGTATCAAAGTAATTAAAGAAGACAAAATTTACGAAACGATTGAGGGCGCTAATTTATTTGTATTATTTACAGGGGCACTGGGATTTCCCCTCTTACTCTGCTGCTAACAGGAAGGATGAGGACCTGCTGTACTGCAGAGACAGATTGGGGGGGGCCTGAGGGGCTCCCTTTGCAGACGGGACATACTTGTCTCTGTCTCAGCTCTGACCGAGGACCAGGGCAGGCGACAGGGGTGGGTCAGGGAGGACAAGTGTGACGGGCCGCAGAGATCTGAAGGGCCCCAGAGTTTCCATAGCCGAGCACGGCCAATGCCTGTACTAGCTGGCTTGTCAGTGACCCTTGCGGCCCGGCCGTCTACTGTGCACCCAGGGCCGGTGTAAGGCTTCTAAGCACCCTAGGCAAAATTTCAACCTACTGCCCCCCCCCCATACTGCCACCAATAACCATTTTCCAACCCCTTAATGCATACTTGCCTAACATTCTGGAACGGCAGGTAGCCTCCCAACAATGTAGTGGTCCACCCAGCCCCCCAGGAAGGTGGGTAAGACCCCTGCTTTCACTGGAAGCCCCCACACCCTCCCCTTTGCCACTCATAACATAGTACAGGAAGAGAGGGCAGTAATGTAGGGAAGTATGCCTCAAGAGAAAGTATGGAGATGAGGTCTTATAGGTTTCACAGCAGCCACCTGCATTAGGTACAACAAGGATTGTCACAGACATCATTGATTTTTTGATGGGTAGACTTGGTGGCACCCCCCTCGATCCTGAAGCCCTAGGCAGCTGCCTAAAGCTGCCTAGTGGTAGAGCCGGCCCTGTGTGCACCATCTGTTTTTGGCTGAGTTTGACTGACTCACTGTGAGCCACTGCCGTCTACTGTGTGTGCGCCTGCCTCTTGGAGTGCAGAGCCATCTACTCTGTGTATGCGCATGGCCTGGGGCCGCAGGCGCACAGCCGTATCCGCCACTGGTACTGTGGCCTCAGTCTCTGGCTCCTGTACTTTTACTGCACATGCGCGGGTCGTCTGTTCCGCACTCTGTGAAAGACCTGCCCTGCCTGCTCGTAGTGCTCAGCATTCTTTTGTGAAAGTGACAGGCCAGCAGCAGCAGGAGCCAGCAGGAAGCAACAGCCAGGAGCCAAACCAGCAGGACTGAGAATGAATGAAGTCAGCACCTGAAAGCAGGATCTGGAGCAGCAAAAAGTTAAATGAGGCTCATGCAGTAGAGTGTTGTGTGGATTTGGGATTAGGTGGGGGGCGTCAAAAATATCATTGAACAGGGCCCCAAGATTTTTTTTGCCTGCCCTGCTGAGGACATCCAAGCTGCAGAATAGGGGAACAGCTGCTGCTTCTCGCTGAGCATTTCAGAGCCAGCAGGTGTTCAGAGGGAGATGCTGAGCCTGTCCAGTAGCAGCAGCAGCAGCTCTGCTCCCAAGGAATCCAGCAGTCACTGATTTTTCCTGTCCTATCTTTTAGTAAGTGTGTATTTATGCTGTGTATGTATGAATTCTGTGTGTGTTGTGTATTTATGTATGTATGTTTGTATGTACAGGGTTTTATGAAAAGTAAGTATATATATGTATGTATGCACAGGATTTGTATAAAAAGTACACACACTGTACGTCGCACGTGCATGCTCCAGGCGCGTTCGATGGAGGTGGAAGTCAGCTTTAACATGCAGCATCAGTGACCTATGAGCTTCCATGCAGTTCATATCATGGTTTTAGTGGAGTCCTGTCCCTAGGCTCGGCTGAAGCTTAAAAATGCAACATTCTGCCAAACAGCACTACACCATTAAATTCTGTGTGGGATAATCGGCTATGGAGACGTTGGCCATGACCCAGAAAGTGCATTGCTTCCAATTGGGAGCTAAATCATGACAATGCACCAAGCCAAACCTGCTTCTTAGTCAACAACTTCCTGGCCCGGAATTGCATCACAACGCTTCCCCAGCCTCTCTACAGTCTCGATCTTGCCCCGGTGGACTTTTTCCTGTTCCCCTGAGTGAAGACAGCCCTCAAAGTACACTGCCCTGGGACCGTAGCAGAGGTCAAAGTGTCTTTGATGCGGATGTTCCGGAAAAGGACTTCCATGGAGCCTTCCAAGTGTGGACAACTCGTTGGCAGAAGTGTGTTGACGCACAAGGGTCTTATTTTGACACCCCCCCCATTCTCTCTGCATGTTTCTGTTATCTATTGCCCACCTGGGCTTCCCAAACCTCAATTTCTGGAAGATTTCTCTGCCTGGCTCCCCCATTTCTTATCCTCTGACATCTCCACATTCATCCTGGGTGACTTCAATATTGACAGTCCACCATCTCTGCATGCTTCCAAACTCCTCTCTCTAACCTCCTTTCTCGGCCTCTCCCAGTGGTCTGTCTCCTCTACTCATGAGGAAGGCCACTGCCTTGACCTTGTTTTCACCAGGCTGTGCTCAGACTCTGATTTTCCTAACACTCCTTTCCCTCTCTCTGATCACAATCCCATTACTCTCTTGCTCTCCTTCATTAACTCAATTTCACTGACACTGAAATCATGTAAGCCTACAAGAAATACAAATGCTATTAATTTTCCACAACTTTCTACCTCTCTGAAAGAACAGCTCTCACTAATTTCTGCATTTACCTCTCCTGACTCTGCTCAGGGGCAAACGCAGGATTTTCAGAAGGGGGTTTCCAGAGGTGCGGAGCAAAGTACGCAGATGGACACTTAGGTGACCCAGTATATGTTTTGATGGTAGGGGGTATTATATCAACCGCTCAGCATGTAGGGCCTGGATCAGTAATTTCCACTAATTACCCCTTTACTGCACAGATGGTGGGAGAAGGGGGCATTGGGCTGAATGAAGGGGCCCTGATACATAACTTCCAGGGTGGTAGGGGATGTTTAATATGCAGAGGAGGGGTGTATAGTGGAGTGGGCTTATTATTCATAATTTTCTGGTGGGAGGACAACTTGCTTGACTGCAGATATCTCCAGTTCCCGGAAATAGATTTCTTAGATTTTAATGCAATTAAAAACTAGAGAATCCCACCTACCAAATGGTATTGGGAACGAGGTGATCAGAGTTCAGGAGGCAGAGCAATCTGCCAGCGAGAATATAAAACTACATACCAGGTGTGTGGAGCTGGAGCAGTAACCAGCTGCTGGAAGGCTGATATCTCTGGTTCTGGGAACAGTAGAGACAAGCTTCTAGTGTCTTTCAAAGGGGAGAGTCACAGATTTTGGAATATATCCTCAGAAAAACTCTACGTCAGACAGAACCTGAAATATCTGACTGGGAACAGCAATTAACAGGCTTGGATGGGGACCACTGCTTTGAAGTCAGATATCTCCGGTTCCCAAGGTCCGATTTTAAAAATTCTTGTACTCTTGGAAAGAGGGGACCCTCAGCTTTGAGACAATGGCCCTTAGATTCCTGGGGGGGTTTCTGGGTACTCGGAAACTCCCCCTGCGTGCGCTACTGACTCTGCTGTACCAGACTCTTGAAACAGCCCTTGATGAAGTTGCTCCAGCATACCATTACACCCCACGCAGGCTCAGATGCCAGCTGTGGCACTCCAAAATAACAAGACAACTACGAAATTGGTCACGTAAAGTAGAACGCCAATGGCGTGAGTCTCGTACTCGTTCTGTACTCTCCTCCTTCTCCCCCACCAGCTACCATCAGTAGACAAGAACTTGCCTCCTACTTTAAGGACAGGATTGATAACATCTGAGATGCAATAGTATGCTCTTCTGCAGCCTCTAACCTAATTACTTCCCCACCTGAACCCTCTGTCACTTTCTCTTCATTTGAGCCCACAACTGAAAAGGAAGTATTCACACTCTTCTTATTCTCCTACTTCACTATCTATCCTCTTGATCCTATACCTGCAAATGTCATTAAAACTCTATCTCCTGTGCTTATCCCAACCTTAAATAAAATCAGCAATCTCTCTCTTGATACTGGTACTTTTCCTTATCTGTTCAAACATGCAGTGATTACTCCCATTCTAAAAAAACACAAATCTGACCCTAACTCTCTCTAACTACTGTCCTATCTCTCAGCTCCCATGCCTCTCCAAGCTCATTATATTCCGCATTGATTATTGCAATAGTCTTCTAACTGGTCTTCCCAAGAACAGACTCTCAACACTACAATCCATTTTAAATGCTGCTGCTAGGCTGATCTTCCTAGCAAGACACTCATCACCTGCTGATCCGCTCTACCAGTCCCTCCATTGGTTGCCTGTATTTTACCGCATTCAAGCTAAAATACTCTACTCGCATATAAAGCTATTAACCATACTGCACCAGCTTATATCTCTTTACTTATCACAAAATATCTCCCATCTCGACCACTCCGCTCTGCACAAGATCTGCGTCTCTCTTCTGCACGGATCACTAGCTCCCATTCACTATTACAGGACTTTCATCAGGCTTCTCCCATCCTATGGAATGCCCTTCCACGCACAATAAGACTCTACACTAGCCTTCAAAATTTCATGCAAGCTTATTATATTTAGGTACTACACACATAACCCTCTGAGGCACTTACAGTATGTATTATATAGCTTCCCTTCTGGACTTGCAACTTGGTGGGACTGCTAAGCTATTACAGCAGCCTGTCCTTGTGTTTCCCTCCTATGTCCCTATACATTGTAAGCTTGCAGCAGGGCTCTCCTACCTCCAAGTCTGTCTGTTGTTACACAGTTTGTTTTGTCACTGTGAAAAAATTGTAAAGCGCAATGGAATCTGCTGCGCTATAAAAGGAACTGTAAATATTTAAAATAAATAAATGTGTATGCTGTATAGTACTGTATGTGTGTGTGTGCTTTGTATTTATTTAGTCCTAAGGGAACCCCAGGGGCCCTTGCCTTAAGTACCCTGGGCCCCCTGAAGCCTTAATCTGGTTCTGACCTACTGTAAGTAATACCCCTTTTCCACTAGCCTAAATATCCCAGGTTTTTGCATGGGAGCGCACAAAACCCGACAGTGTAGGCAGGTGGAAACATTCCCAGTTGAAATAGCCCAGGTCGTGAGACCCTGCATTTCATTCAGCCCAGGTAGCAACCAGGGTTGAACATGGGTTCAACTTTGGTCACTGTGCAGTGTAAACAGGTAACCTGAGTTGATGTGAATCAGGTCCCGTTTACTGCAATGCAAAAGCCGGCGCTGGGAGATGCTCTCATCCCTGATCCTGCCTTCCGATGACGTCAACCACTTGGCATTATGCAGGGTGGGGACTCTAGGGGAAAAGGGCTCACAAGCCAGGTCGCACCCGGATTGGAGCCGGGTACAAAATCCCGGTTGCGACCTGGCTTGTAGATTGAAAAGTGGTGTAATTCTAAGGAAAGAGAGAGGGTTTATAACATTCTTTACATTACCAGTGTTTTTAAAACTGGAGCATATCGCTAGCAATGTATCTTTAGGGGGGAAATCACAGTATTCCAGTGTGTGGTAGTTTTGAAGCTGCCATCAAAAAGGCAAATTGATAAATTCTTCTCTTCAATTCATTAGAATGCTTGTTGTTTAAAACAGAGAACAAAACTGTAATTATGCCAAGTTATCTAATGAATTTAATGCCTTCTGATGTTTGAAGGTAGCTTTTGTCGTTGGAATAAAGAGGTAACACTAAACAATTCCATTTCCATTCCATTATTATTTGCTTATGCTATAGAATTGCATGCCCTTATTGAGATTCCATATGTGTTTGATTTAGAGATGTGCACCGGCCACTTTTCGGGTTTTGGGTTTTGGGTTTTGGGTTCTGATTACCTTGAGGTTTTGGGTTCTAATGGGTTTTGGCAAAACACCTCCTAAGTGTTTTGTGTTTGGATTTATTTGGGTTTTGGGTTCTGATTTTTTTGTTAAAAAAGCCTAAAAACAGCAAAAATTGCAGAATTTTGTGTTTTTTTTGCTCCTACACTATATTGACCTCAATAACATTCATTTACACTCATTTCCAGTGTATTCTGAACACCTCACACCTCACAATATTGTTTTTATTGCCAAAGTTTGCACTGAGGTAGCTGGATAACTATGCTAAGCCACACAAGTGTGCGGCACAAACACGTGGCTCATGTAAGAGTGGCACTGCAGCGGCAGACATGATGGCAGTTTAAAAAAATAGGCCCATAAAAGATACCTATCTGGCTTGATCATGCACTGTTTACCATGTGCAGCCAAGGAGCGGTGGGCATTTTGTGCAGCACAGAGTTTGTCTGCAAGTGTGTAACTGTTTCGATCACTTTAACATCCAACAAGACCCCTATCTGGCTTGATTGTGTGATAATGTAATCTGATTGTTTAATTTTGTGATTATTATTCATTTATTATTACCAGTCGTCTCTTAAATCATTGCCTAATGGGTGTAGGGGAGTGGGCTAATCAATTTTAAGGTGGCAGATGGAAGATGTAATGTAATGTAAACCATCACTAGCATTGGTTGCAGCAGTGGCAGTAAC
Source organism: Crinia signifera (assembly GCF_055691185.1). NCBI lineage: Eukaryota > Metazoa > Chordata > Amphibia > Anura > Myobatrachidae > Crinia > Crinia signifera. The sequence goes on from NC_139217.1 coordinate 94,969,590, forward strand.
TAACGGACCCGGCTGTGCAGATAAGGAGGAAGCTGACAGCGATGATGTCAAAGGGAGAGCCAGCGAACTGTTGCTCCATGCAGCGCTGGAAAACTTCGCTGCCCGTGGTGATGCCATAGGGCATGCGTAACCATCACTAGCATTGGTTGCAGCAGTGGCAGTAACTGATGGACCCGGCTGTGCAGATAAGGAGGATGCAGACAGCGATGATGTCAAAGGGAGAGCCAGCGAACTGTTGCTCCATGCAGCGCTGGAAAACTTCGCTGCCCGTGGTGATGCCATAGGGCATGCGTAGGAAGACGTAGCACCCAATAGGGGTCATGAAGGCAGTAAGCATGGAAGAGGCTCTGTCCAGAGGGATCTGCCAAAACCCACACTTGGCATTCAGGGTGCTAAAGACCGTTGCACCTGGCATGTCAGTGATCACCTGCTCGATGGTGCAGAGTGTGTATCTGTTTTGGTCAGTTTAATATTTCATAAGACCCCTATCTGTCTTGATTATGATTATGATTATTTTTATAATTAATTTCATCTGATTTTTAATTTGGTGATTCATTTATTATTTATTATTACCATTCGTCTCGTCAATCATTGCCTAATGGGTGGAGTGGAGGGGGCTAATCAATGACTAGGTGGCAGCTGGAAGAGTTCTATCTGGCTGCGACTTCTGTAACTCTATTGATCGCTAGGGTGGATTCAGGTGATCTGGCTCGCTAGGCGGGTGTTCCCTTTGCTCACTGCTTCACATGCGTCCCTTGTGAAGCTGTGCGCTCTGTCGAGGAGGATGTCCTTTGCCGTAAGAGAAGTACTGATCTTCTCTCAAGGTGTTACGACTCGTAGCTGCACTCCCCTGCTACAACCTCAAAACAAGCACCAAGACCCCTATCTGGCTTGATTGTGCACTGTTTACACAGTGCAGCCGAGGAGCAGTGGGCGATTGGTGCAGCAATCAATTACTCTCATTAGTGGAATGCAATCAGTTGTATGCATTTAAAAGACAAGTCCCTCATACGAATGACTCTCAGCAGTAGGCACCAGACCAGACAGGTAGATGAAGCAGTACTAGACACCACACGGTAGATACTGCAGTACTAGGCACAAGACCGGTAGATAAGGCAGTACTAGGAAGTACTAGGCACCAGACGGTAGATACGGTAGTACTAGGCAGTGGGCACTAGACCAGACAGGTAGATGAGGCAGTATTAGTTGTGTGTGTATCTGTTTTGGTCAGTTTAATATTTAACAAGACCCCTATCTGGCTTGATTGTGATTATGATTGATTGATTATTAATTAATTTTTTGATGTGATTGATTCATGGTCGAAACCCCGTTTAACAACCTGGTTGATCCTGACCCTGATGTGCAGTTTGTCTCTGTGCTGAAAGATCCCAATCTCAAATGGCAGACTGAACAACCTGTGGATAGCCATATTTCAAAAAATGTGAATGGGCTTGTGTGGCAGCCCACTACAGGATACCCCCTGTGCCCCTGGAGTGCCCCCAAAGAAGTTTAATTGCAGCCAATGCTGCTCAGAGGAAAACTGCAGGGATGTGAGGGGTTAAACAGCCCCAGCTCAGTCCACGTGCAGGGAGCCTGACACCCCCCTGATTGGCTGCCCAGGGAGTGTGGCAGTCCACCCCTGGTGTACTCTTGTGCCCCCAAAGAGATTTTAATTGCAGCCAATGCTGCTCAGAGGAAAACCTCCTTTGCTTGTGGAAGCTGCAGGTCTGTGAGGGGTTAACAGACTCAGCTAGTGTCCTAGTGTCCCAGCTCCCCTGCACATGAGACAGGAAGCTGGGAGGTCAGAGGTGATCCCAGCAGCAGTGTGTGAGAGAGAGAGAAAGTGTGCAGAGGGGTGAAGAGCTTGTATCCTGAGCCAGGAAGCATGCAGACAGAGATGCTGTGCAGAGAGAAGCACACATCTGAGACCAGGCACTGGGAGCAAGGACCCAGCAGTTAATGACAGCCAGCACTGCTGACCAGAAGAAGGGGTGAGCAGCATGTGAAGGGAGATAGAGCCCAGTAGGAGTGACTGCAGAGACCTACAGCACGGAACTAGGCAGAGAGGGACATTGCCGCCCATCTGGGAGTCACCCAGAGGACCACACAGCACCCAAGACAGGCAGTGGTCAGCCAGGAGTCGTGACCAGCAGGAGCTGGCAACTGCAGCTGATTGTTCAGGTACTGGGGTGTTGGATACCCCCACTAACAGGACTGCCTGTTTGCCTCTGATACAGGAGATTGCCCTAAGGGATGGGAATCTGCCTGCCCCTCTTAGAGAGGATTTTTGATCACTTTTGTTATACATAAAAGTAGTGTGCACACTAAGTTATGGCCTAATCACCTTGTGAGGATTTCCTTCGCGGGACCGTTATTCAAATTCAGGAACTGTGTTGTTTTGCACCAGGGACTACCGCGCAGTGTATATAGGGTGCATAGCGCCACTTGGCGGACATGTTGTGACGTAATATTATTCTGTCATATTGTTATTGTTGTGATGTAATTTATTGCGTAATCGTTCTCTCTTTAATCTGGTCATTGATTAGTTATAGCTTTAATTACTGAATGATATAAAGTGACTGTTTTGCATAAGTACGTGAGTGTATTGCAGCAACCCATTTACATATCTCCTTTAAATAAATATTTGTTGCTGCTAGCCGTAGTAGCCTTGTCTTTTGTGGGTTCTCCTTGGGTTGTGCCATTCCCTGCCACAGGTTCTCCGGAAGAAGCCGTGAGGAATCAAGAAGCTGCCGCCGTAATCAGCTCCAGATTCAGGTACTATTTTGCACCACACTGTTACAGGGGCACTGGCACAGGAGCGCAAAAGGAGAGGTCAGAGGTGAAATGAAACTGTGCCGGAGGAGGGTTTGCAGCAGCGTGAGAGAGGATGACACGTGCTTAGAGAGAGAAGACAGGCTGGGCACCCTAAAGATCCACAGAGAGGAGAGCAGCAGAGTGCGCAGCCTGGAAGCGTGCAGAAGTGAGACCCGCTAGAGAGGAGAGAGCCGGGCAGCGTTTCCGTGCAGGAGACCCGGCGGTGATGGACAGCAGCGCACACAGAGAGAGCCAGCAGCCAGCATCATGAGGGAGGCAAGAGGGAAGCCGTGAGGAATCCAGAAGCTGCCGCCGTAATCAGCTCCAGATTCAGGTACTATTTTGCACCACACCGTTACAGGGGCACTGGCACAGGAGCGCAAAAGGAGAGGTCAGAGGTGAAATGAAACTGTGCCGGAGGAGGGTTTGCAGCAGCGTGAGAGAGGATGACACGTGCTTAGAGAGAGAAGACAGGCTGGGCACCCTAAAGATCCACAGAGAGGAGAGCAGCAGAGTGCGCAGCCTGGAAGCGTGCAGAAGTGAGACCCGCTAGAGAGGAGAGAGCCGGGCAGCGTTTCCGTGCAGGAGACCCGGCGGTGATGGACAGCAGCGCACACAGAGAGAGCCAGCAGCCAGCATCATGAGGGAGGCAAGAGGGAAGCCGTGAGGAATCCAGAAGCTGCCGCCGTAATCAGCTCCAGATTCAGGTACTATTTTGCACCACACAGTTACAGGGGCACTGGCACAGGAGCGCAAAAGGAGAGGTCAGAGGTGAAATGAAACTGTGCCGGAGGAGGGTTTGCAGCAGCGTGAGAGAGGATGACACGTGCTTAGAGAGAGAAGACAGGCTGGGCACCCTAAAGATCCACAGAGAGGAGAGCAGCAGAGTGCGCAGCCTGGAAGCGTGCAGAAGTGAGACCCGCTAGAGAGGAGAGAGCCGGGCAGCGTTTCCGTGCAGGAGACCCGGCGGTGATGGACAGCAGCGCACACAGAGAGAGCCAGCAGCCAGCATCATGAGGGAGGCAAGAGGGAAGCCGTGAGGAATCCAGAAGCTGCCGCCGTAATCAGCTCCAGATTCAGGTACTATTTTGCACCACACAGTTACAGGGGCACTGGCACAGGAGCGCAAAAGGAGAGGTCAGAGGTGAAATGAAACTGTGCCGGAGGAGACACCAGGGACACCAGGGAGACACCAGGGAGACGCTACCGGCCGGAGCCGGCAAAAGCAGCAGAGTACAAGGGTGCCCTACCCCCACTCAGCCTGTACCCTTCCTGCCCCAGCCCTGACTCCCCCAAGTCAGGGAGATCACATTCTCACCCATAAAGATGGTGACACAATTTTAAAAGAGGACAGAGAACAATCTCATGCACATGAGACCACTGTGCTTGATACAAGACAGACCAGAGTCCACCTAAAGGTGTCGGCTAGTACAGCATCCCTAAAAGTCTCAAGGCTCCAAAAAAAATTAGGCAGTGAGCCCCTGACCAGACAGGTACAGCAGTATTAGGCAGTGAGCCCCAGATCAGACAGGTAGATACGGCAGTATTAGGCAGTGAGCCCCAGACCAGACGGTAGATATGGCAGTACTAGGCACCAGACAGGTAGATAAGACAGTAGTACTAGGCACAAGACAGGTAGATACGTCAGCAATACTAGTATTGTGCACCAGCAGAATTTATAATAATTAATTTTCTTATTAGGTACTGTTCGGCCGTGGCACTCAGTGGCAGACGTCAGTGCACAAGCAGCATGGAATTCTTTTTTACAGTCCCACACAGCACAAGTATTATTTTTATTTTTATCAAATTAGATATAGCAGCTGTGTGGTTGGAGGAATATGGCCGACGTGTCGCTGGATGAACTGATCAGGAAACGGGGAATGTCCGTGGGCACCGGGATGTACCGCAGGGTCAGTAACAGGGGAGGTATAGGAAACGTGAGATCCAGACTCCAACCATCTGTGAACAATCGTCCACTTGCCACCAGTTTTCAGAGAACATTTGATGCTCGTCAGAAAATTGGTGTGACTGATGCACGCCAAAAACTAGGGATAAAAGATGCCCGTGAAAAGTTGGTGGCCAAAGATGCTCGCTTCCGCATAAGGGGTAAAGTGCAGGACGCCCGTGAAATGCTGAATTCGAATAAGCAACAGATCATGGCAGGAGACAAGCCTATCAAAGTGATGGACGCTCGTGAAAAGATTACTTTAAGAGGAGTGCTCCAACAGTGGTCGAAACCCCGTTTAACAACCTGGCTGATCCTGACCCTGATGTGCAGTTTGTCTCTGTGCTGAAAGATCCATATTTAAAAAAATGTGTGGCAGCCCACTACAGGATACCCCCTGTGCCCCTGTGCCCCAAAGAAGTTTAATTGCAGCCGCCCCCAAAGAAGTTTAAATGCAGCCTCCCCCAAAAAAGTTTAGCCGCCCAAAAAGATGTGTAACTAATTGTACCCAACTGGTCATCAAAAATAAATCAATCTTTATTGTGAAAACAAGGTATCAAGTGGCAAAGAAAAGGAAGCCAGTGATGAGAATTTTGTGAGCTGTGAAAGTATTATCAAGGAAACATAACTTTACTTAAGTTTTGAGGAAAGGCTTTATCGGACCATTTCATGAATAAAGAACAGTTGATGAAGAAATTAAAGAAGTATTCATCGTTCTTGTCATTAAATAAAAAGGAGAGAGATGCGAAGGTCAAATCATTACAAAGGTTATCTGATGAGGAAAAAGCAGTTCTCTCTAAAAGGCTATGCACATATGACAAATACTACAAAATGTTTGCAAATCAATTAAAAATTGAAAAGGGGGGCCAGAAGGTTTGTACAGCTTTATCTCCTAAAAAATTTCCAACAACTTGTTCCGAAGCAACTGTGTCTGTTAGTAGGTCAGCCTGTACAACTAACGGCAAAGAAAGTGACTATCTTCAAAACAAAAGGATTTTTGCCGCTTCAGAAACTGATCATGCTCAAGGTGAAGGCAGTCAGTGTACACCTCAGAATGCTAACCAAATACACAAAGTCCATGCAAAGATAAAGGATATTGTAAAAGAAAATTGCACTGACAAGTCTTCAACTTACAAAAACCAAGCTATGTATAAAACTGCAGTAACTGGAAAACTAAAAAAAACTTTAGCCGCCCACAAAGAACTTTAATTGCAGCCGCCCAGGCTTGATTCTGATTATGATTGATTGATTATGATAGATTGATTGATTATGATTGATTGATTATGATTGATTGATTATTAATTATGATGTGCCTGATCCTGACCCTGATGTGCATTAAAAATGACTCTCAGCAGTGGGCACCAGACCAGACAGGTAAAAAAAGGTTAGCCGCCCAAAAAAAGAAGTGTAATTGAGCCTTCCTGCCCCAGCCCTGAGTCCCCCAGGTCAGGGAGATCACATTCTCACCCATGAAGGTGCAGCAATGAGGTGGAATGCAAACAGCTATATGCATTTGAAAGACAATACCCTCATTAAAAATGACTGTCAGCAGTGGGCACCAGACCAGACAGGTAAAAAAAAGTGTAGCCGGCCAAAAATAAGTGTAATTGAGCCTTCCGGCAACAGTCCTGACTCCTCCAGGTCAAGGAGATCACATTCTCACCCATGAAGGTGCAGCAATGAGGTGGAATGCAAACAGCTATATGCATTTGAAAGACAATACCCTCATTAAAAATGACTGTCAGCAGTGGGCACCAGACCAGACAGGTAAAAAAAAGTGTAGCCGGCCAAAAATAAGTGTAATTGAGCCTTCCGGCAACAGTCCTGACTCCTCCAGGTCAAGGAGATCACATTCTCACCCATGAAGGTGCAGCAATGAGGTGGAATGCAAACAGCTATATGCATTTGAAAGACAATACCCTCATTAAAAATGACTCTCAGCAGTGGGCACCAGACCAGACAGGTAAAAAAAGGTTAGCCGCCCAAAAAAAGAAGTGTAATTGAGCCTTCCTGCCCCAGCCCTGAGTCCCCCAGGTCAGGGAGATCACATTCTCACCCATGAAGGTGCAGCAATCAAGTGGAATGCAAACAGTTGTATGCATTGAAAAGACAAGTCCCACATATGAATGACTCTCAGCAGTAGGAATAATGAATGGTGATGCAAGATGGAATTGTCCTTGGGCCCTCCCACCCACCCTTATGTTGCGAAAATAGGACATGCACACTTTAACAAACCAAACATTTCAGCGACAGGGCCTACAAAACTGTGGCTGAAATGATTGGTTTGTTTGGGCCCCCACAAAAAAATAAAACAATTCATAATATCTCCCTGTATAAACTGGCTCTACAGTAACAAGATGTCATCGTCACTCATCATCATCATCATCATCCTCCTCCTCCTCCTCCTCTGATTCCTCGCCCCCTTCAGTGTGTACTTCCTCATTCTCAGAGATTATCAATTCGTCCCCACTGGACTCCACAATCACAGGTCCCGTTATAATCTCTGGAGGCAATTCCTGCTCTTCATTGAATAAGTGATAATTCATTTTTATAAACATCATTTTCTCAACATTTTTCGGGAGCAACCTCCTTCGCCGCTCACTGACCAGGTTCCCCGCTGCACTGAATACTCTTTCGGAGTACACACTGGAGGGGGGACAACTCAGGTAAAATAGAGCCAGTTTGTACAGGGGTTTCCAAACTGCCTTTTTTTCCTGCCAGTACAGGTAAGGACTGTCTGACATGTCTACTTGGATGCTGTCACCAAAGTAATCATCCACCATTTTTTCAATGTTGACAGCATCCAATGCACCGACAGTAGACATGTCAGCAATCGTTGGCAGGTCCTTGAGTCCAGACCAGATGTCCAAACTCCCTCCTGCCTGCCCTGCATCCCCGCCAGCGGGTTGTGTGGGAAATCGCAGCTGTTTCCTCACAGGCACAGGTGGGGGAGAAAATGAAGGAGGAGCTGGGGCCATGTCACGGTCCCCTTCAGATGACAATCTCCTGACCAGCAGGTCTTTGCACCTTTGTAGACTTGTGTCCGCCGGAAACAGAGACACAACATACGCTTTAAACCGAGGATCGAGCACTGTGGCCAAAATGTATTCCTCTGACTTTAACAGACTGACCACCCTCGTATCCTGGCAAAGCGTATGGAGGGCTTCATCCACAATAGCGACATGCTTTGCGGAATCGCTCCGCTTTAGCTCCTCCTTCACTTTCTCCAGCTGCTTTTGTAACAGCCTGATCAGGGGAATCACCTGACTAATGCAGGCAGTGTCGGAACTGACTTCACGTGTGGCTACTTCAAACGGCTGTAGAACCTTGCACAACACGGAAATCAGCCTCCACTGCGCTTGAGTCAGGTGCAGCCCCGCTCCTCTGCCTATGTCGTAGGTGGCTGTGTAGGCTTGAATGGCCTTTTGCTGCTCCTCCATCCTCTGCAGCATATAGAGGGTGGAGTTCCAGCGCGTCACCACCTCTTGTTTCAGCTGATGGCAGGGCAGGTTGCGGAGTTTTTGCTCCCGCTCCAGCCTTCGGCAGGCTGTGGCAGAATGCCGAAAGTGTCCGCAAATTTTGCGTGCCACCGCAAGCATCTCCTGCACACTCCTGTCATTTTTTATGAAATGCTGCACCACCAAATTTATTGTGTGGGCAAAACATGGCACGTGCTGGAAATTGCCCATGTTTAATGCCCGCACAATGTTACTGGCGTTGTCCGACACCACAAATCCCCAGGAGAGTCTAAGGGGGGTAAGCCACAGGGAGATGATTTCCCTCAGTTTCTCTAAGAGGTTGTCGGCGTTGTGCCTCTTCTTGAAACCGGTGATACACAGCGTAGCCTGCCTAAGAAGGAGCTGACATGCAGGAGATGCTGCTGCTGCGGAAGGCGATGCATCTACCCAGTGGGCTGTCACAGTCATATAGTCCTTAGTTTGCCCTGATCCACTTGTCCACATGTCTGTAGTTAAGTGTACAGTGGGTACAGCCGCATTTTTCAGGGCACTGAGGACACTTTTTCTGACCTCCCTGTACATCGCGGGTATCGCCTGCCTAGTGAAGTGGAATCTAGACGGGATTTGGTACCGGGGACACAATACCTGCATCAACCGTTTAAATCCCACTCCATTGATGGCGGACACCGGACGTACGTCTAACACCAACATAGCTGTCAAGGCCGCAGTTATCCGCTTTGCCATAGGATGACTGCTGTCGTATTTCATCCTCATGGAAAATGACTGTTGGACGGTCAATTGCTTAGTGAAAGACGTAGCGGTCTTACGACTTCCCCTCTGGGATGATGACTGACTTCCCCTCTGACTTCCAGGAGCAGCAGCAGCAGCGGCAGTAGTAGTAGTAGTAGGCGTAGTGCTGCAGGATCCTCCGGAGGAATCTATGGAGTCATTCATGCAGGTGAGATGGACTGCAGGACTCCCCCCTATCCGGATCGAGGAGGAATTTGTCGAGGAGGGAGTTGGTGGTGTGCTTTTCAGGCATTTGGCTCCAAAAGGAGGACCAAGTGATTTAGGTGTCGCTGGACTGCTAGCCGCACTTTCTGGACTAAACACTGAACCATGACGCTTCTTTAGGTGACGTTGAAGGGAGGTTGTCCCTAGGTGGGCAAGATCCTTACCCCTGCTTATTGGAGTTTTACATAAGCTACAAATGGCAATACTTTTGTTGTCCGGATGCGGATAAAAAAAATTCCAGACCGCAGAGGTGGATTTATTGGTCCTTTGTCCAGGCATGACGATGGGCTTTTTCATCCCATGGACAACAACTTTTTCCACCACAGGTGCCTCATTCCCCCCTGGTGCGTCATTTAAGCAAACCAAGTCTCCATCCTCCTCGACAACTTCCTCCTCAGTGACAGCTACATCAATATCCTCCTCCTGGTGTACAACATCATCTTCACTAATAAAATCTGGAACTAGACTGTGGGTCATCCTTCCAGCATATGCAGAGGGCATACTGCAAATGGTGGAAGGAGCCACCTCTTCACGTACAGTGATAGGAAGGTCCGGCATCACAACCACCGCCACCCTCGGACTCTCTGTGGGGATTTGGGATATGTCTTTAGAAGGATGAGTTATTTCCAGATTTATTTTCTGAATTTTTTTCTGTTTCTTTTTCAGAAATTTTGTCAGACTTTTTTGAGTCGGTGTCAGCCTAACTCTCTTTGATTTCCTATTGGGCGGGGAGAGAGGAGGAGGAGGACTTTCCTCGTCATCTGAAGCTGCACCACTAGTCATGAAGTTAGGCCATGGCCTTAGACGTTCCTTGCCACTCCGTGTCGTAAATGGCATATTGCCAAGTTTAAGTTTCTCTTCCAACGATTTACATTTCATAGTTTTATTCCTTTTACGGAAGTTTGGTTTCAATTGTACATGCCCTCTGCCTTCACACTGGGCATCGGCCGTGGCAGACGACGTTGTTGGCATTTCATCGCCTATGTCATGACTAGTGGCAGCAGCTTCAGAACTATGAGGAAGTGCATCTTCATCTTTCCTTTGTTTGTTAACCTCCATATTTTGGATCTCCATTATTATTGTGGAGTTATGTCACAGAACAGCGCCACTGGTGTGCAATTATATATGTCAGTGAGTATGCACCAGCAGGCAGTTATACAGATACAGCAGTATTAGGCAGTGAGCCACACACCAGACAGGTACGTCAGTATTAGGCAGAGAGCCCCAGACCAGACAGGTAGATAATGATATACGGCAGTATTTAGGCAGTGAGCCCCAGACCACAAAGGTAGAGATATACGGCAGTATTTATATATTTATTAGGCAGGCAGTATTTAATTATTTATTAGCCGGTGAGCCCCAGACCAGACGGTACATACGGCAGTATAGCCAGTGAGCCCCAGACCACAAAGGTAGAGATATACGGCAGTATTTAATTATTTATTAGCCAGTGAGCCCCAGACCAGACGGTACATACGGCAGTATAGCCAGTCAGCCCCAGACCACAAAGGTAGAGATATATGGCAGTATTTAATTATTTATTAGGCAGGCAGTATTTAATTATTTTTTAGCCGGTGAGCCCCAGACCAGACGGTACATACGGCAGTATAGCCAGTGAGCCCCAGACCACAAAGGTAGAGATATATGGCAGTATTTAATTATTTATTAGCCAGTGAGCCCCAGACCAGACGGTACATACGGCAGTATAGCCAGTGAGCCCCAGACCACAAAGGTAGAGATATACGGCAGTATTTAATTATTTATTAGGCAGGCAGTATTTAATTATTTATTAGCCGGTGAGCCCCAGACCAGACGGTACATACGGCAGTATAGCCAGTGAGCCCCAGACCACAAAGGTAGAGATATACGGCAGTATTTAATTATTTATTAGCCAGTGAGCCCCAGACCAGACGGTACATACGGCAGTATAGCCAGTCAGCCCCAGACCACAAAGGTAGAGATATATGGCAGTATTTAATTATTTATTAGGCAGGCAGTATTTAATTATTTTTTAGCCGGTGAGCCCCAGACCAGACGGTACATACGGCAGTATAGCCAGTCAGCCCCAGACCACAAAGGTAGAGATATATGGCAGTATTTAATTATTTATTAGCCAGTGAGCCCCAGACCAGACGGTACATACGGCAGTATAGCCAGTGAGCCCCAGACCACAAAGGTAGAGATATACGGCAGTATTTAATTATTTATTAGGCAGGCAGTATTTAATTATTTATTAGCCGGTGAGCCCCAGACCAGACGGTACATACGGCAGTATAGCCAGTGAGCCCCAGACCACAAAGGTAGAGATATACGGTAGTATTTAATTATTTATTAGCCAGTGAGCCCCAGACCAGACGGTACATACGGCAGTATAGCCAGTGAGCCCCAGACCACAAAGGTAGAGATATACGGCAGTATTTAATTATTTATTAGCCAGTGAGCCCCAGACCAGACGGTACATACGGCAGTATAGGCAGTGAGCCCCAGACCACAAAGGTAGAGATATACGGCAGTATTTAATTATTTATTAGGCAGGCAGTATTTAATTATTTATTAACCAGTGAGCCCCAGACCAGACGGTACATACGGCAGTATAGCCAGTGACCCCCAGACCACAAAGGTAGAGATATACGGCAGTATTTAATTATTTATTAGGCAGGCAGTATTTAATTATTTATTAGCCAGTGAGCCCCAGACCAGACGGTACATACGGCAGTATAGCCAGTGAGCCCCAGACCACAAAGGTAGAGATATATGGCAGTATTTAATTATTTATTAGCCAGTGAGCCCCAGACCAGACGGTACATACGGCAGTATAGCCAGTGAGCCCCAGACCACAAAGGTAGAGATATACGGCAGTATTTAATTATTTATTAGGCAGGCAGTATTTAATTATTTATTAGCCGGTGAGCCCCAGACCAGACGGTACATACGGCAGTATAGCCAGTGAGCCCCAGACCACAAAGGTAGAGATATACGGCAGTATTTAATTATTTATTAGCCAGTGAGCCCCAGACCAGACGGTACATACGGCAGTATAGCCAGTCAGCCCCAGACCACAAAGGTAGAGATATATGGCAGTATTTAATTATTTATTAGGCAGGCAGTATTTAATTATTTTTTAGCCGGTGAGCCCCAGACCAGACGGTACATACGGCAGTATAGCCAGTCAGCCCCAGACCACAAAGGTAGAGATATATGGCAGTATTTAATTATTTATTAGCCAGTGAGCCCCAGACCAGACGGTACATACGGCAGTATAGCCAGTGAGCCCCAGACCACAAAGGTAGAGATATACGGCAGTATTTAATTATTTATTAGGCAGGCAGTATTTAATTATTTATTAGCCGGTGAGCCACAGACCAGACGGTACATACGGCAGTATAGCCAGTGAGCCCCAGACCACAAAGGTAGAGATATACGGTAGTATTTAATTATTTATTAGCCAGTGAGCCCCAGACCAGACGGTACATACGGCAGTATAGCCAGTGAGCCCCAGACCACAAAGGTAGAGATATACGGCAGTATTTAATTATTTATTAGCCAGTGAGCCCCAGACCAGACGGTACATACGGCAGTATAGGCAGTGAGCCCCAGACCACAAAGGTAGAGATATACGGCAGTATTTAATTATTTATTAGGCAGGCAGTATTTAATTATTTATTAACCAGTGAGCCCCAGACCAGACGGTACATACGGCAGTATAGCCAGTGACCCCCAGACCACAAAGGTAGAGATATACGGCAGTATTTAATTATTTATTAGGCAGGCAGTATTTAATTATTTATTAGCCAGTGAGCCCCAGACCAGACGGTACATACGGCAGTATAGCCAGTGAGCCCCAGACCACAAAGGTAGAGATATACGGCAGTATTTAATTATTTATTAGCCAGTGAGCCCCAGACCAGACGGTACATACGGCAGTATAGGCAGTGAGCCCCAGACCACAAAGGTAGAGATATACGGCAGTATTTAATTATTTATTAGGCAGGCAGTATTTAATTATTTATTAACCAGTGAGCCCCAGACCAGACGGTACATACGGCAGTATAGCCAGTGACCCCCAGACCACAAAGGTAGAGATATACGGCAGTATTTAATTATTTATTAGGCAGGCAGTATTTAATTATTTATTAGCCAGTGAGCCCCAGACCAGACGGTACATACGGCAGTATAGCCAGTGAGCCCCAGACCACAAAGGTAGAGATATACAGCAGTATTTAATTATTTATTAGCCAGTGAGCCCCAGACCAGACGGTACATACGGCAGTATAGGCAGTGAGCCCCAGACCACAAAGGTAGAGATATACGGCAGTATTTAATTATTTATTAGGCAGGCAGTATTTAATTATTTATTAGCCAGTGAGCCCCAGACCACAGACCGCCAGACTGGCAGATTCAGTGCAGGCAGCAGTGCAGCACCAGTGGACTATATATATATTTATATTTAATATAATTAATTAATAATTATATATATAATAAATGGCACAGCACAGCACCAGAGGTATGCCCCAGCACAGAGGAGACAGTACTACAGGCAGGTACACAGTTAGACTGTTCTCCTAAGCAGAGGAGAACATAGTACACAGCAGCACTGAGGGAGACAGCCCTAGCAAATAAAATAATTAATTACAGCACAGTTCACCAGAGGTAGACCGCACAGAGGAGACAGTAGTACTACAAGTACACAGTTAGACTGTTGTCCTAAGCTGAGAACAGAGTACACAGCAGCACTGAGGGAGACAGCCCCAGCAAATAAAATAATCAATTACAGGCAGCACAGCACACCAGAGGTAGACCGCACAGAGGAGACAGTAGTACTACAAGTACACAGTTAGACTACTACACAGCAGCACTGAGAGACAGCACCAGCGATTGCAAAAGCTCAAGGACAAGCTCAAGTTTAAGCCCCAGCAGCAGCACCAACACACCCTCTCCCAACCCACTACTTAACTGGAGTGAAGATGGCGGGGGCGCGGCAGCTGCTTATAAAGCCTCGCGAAATCCGACGCCGGGAGATGACGTTCTAATCACGCGGACGGACCGAGTCAGGCGGGAATCTCCGAGCGCTGCTCGGAATCGGGCTCGGAATGATGACGTCCGTGGGGGCTCGGATCTCTGATATCCGAGCCCGCACATCTCTAGTTTGATTTGATCTGATTGCACAAGAGCTGCCATACATTCTCTTGTTTCAAGGTTTTCCCGTACAACTCCCATATTTCTGCATAACTAGCTAAGACCAAACATCTGGCAGCCACAATGCCTATGCGATTTCCTACTGTGAGAATAATAAGACTTTTCTGCACATTATTTCCCTGTAACATTTGCCCATGGTATTTTTATGCTGAATGTATTCAGTAAGGACTCTTTATATTCTACAAGTAGCATCTTTTTAATTCCTAATTGCCTTATGTGTGTTTGTTATCTACTGCATGTGACCTCTGGAGCCCTATCCCCAGCAACGTATTTCTGAAATATATGTTTACCCATAATACCTATTTTGTTAACATATCAGATTATAAACTTTGAATATTTATTCAACATGCTTTCATTCTTGTACCGTAGTATAGTACAATGAAAGTGGATATTTTTAACTAATTAATAAATAGTTCCATAACATACTGAAAGCTTAAAATGAGCCTCACGCTGCATGCTGGGGTCATTCATGTGTGTTTAGAGCTGCGCCCATCAATGCAAAGTCTCTTCTTTCTTCGTTCCCATTTAAAAATGATTGCATCACGCCTATATTCCGTTGCAAAGCGCGATCATATCGGGTGACTGTATCCCTGGCACCCGCAGGGACAAAGGCTTCAAAAGGAGCCTGTCACTGCAATGTGTTGTGAGTGCTGCCACAGCTTCTGCGAATGGGCAGTCATCGCAACCGTCATGCACAGGAGTAATTTCCAGCAGAAGGTTCCTGAGGAGCTCTGCCAGAAATACATCCCATGATCTATAGCCTATAAGCTACAATGAGCTACAACAAGATTGCAATCGCAGCAGGGTCCAATATTGAAAATTCTTTGCATTCCTGATATTGGGGCAGTATTGCATCCTCCATAGAAATATATGGGATATGTGCCTGCCAGTAGCATTGGAGGTATCTCAGCAGATATCTGGGGATACCGAGTATTTGTGGCTATCCCCCAAAAGATGGTGTTTTTGGGGACATAGCGGCAAATATTTTTCATAAATGGACACCTTTCTCTTTCTTTTGCTTTATTTATTTTTCTTTTTTTATTTCTCTCTTCCTTTTTGTTTTTCTCTACTTTTTTGTATTCTTTCTCTTGTTGTTTTTTTCTGCTCCTGTGTTTTGCTTTCTTTTGCTTCTTTTTTAAATTTCTTTCTTTCTTTCTCTTTAATTCTTTCTTTCGCTCTTATGGCCCATAAACAATTAACATTGATCACATCATGCCTAGATTGTATTGCATAAAGCGATCATATGGGGTGATTGTATCACCTGGCACCAGCAAGGACAAAGGTTCCCAATGGAGCCTGTCCCTGCAATGTGCTGTTAGGGCCACCGTGCCTTCTGCGCATTGGCCAGAACTACACCCTGCACTCTGTATCCTAAAGGCTACAATAAGCTACTACAAGAATTCGGTAGCAACAAGGTCCAATATCGAATAATGCTTCACATTCCTGATATTTGTGGATCGAGCAGCATCACATTCCCCAGAAGACTTATGGTGGATGCGGCAGCTAGTAGCAATGGAGGAATCTGAGCAGGTGTCAGAAGTAACCTAATTTTTGTGGCAAGCCCCAAGATATAGCCACAAATATTAACCATTCTCTCTTTCTTTTACATTCTTTTGTTTTCTTTCATATATTTCTTTCTTTAGCTTGCTTTTGATTTTTTGCTTATTTTAATTTCTTTGTTTATTTATTTGTTTTTCTTTCTATTTTTTGCTTTTTAATTCTATTTCTTTATTTGTCTTTCTTTCTTTCTTTCTGTCTCTTCATCCCATTTAACAATGATCTTATCAGGCCTAGATCACATTGCATAATGCAATCATATTGGGTGAATGTTTCACCTGGCACCTGCAGGGACAAAGGCTTCTTGTGATTTTTTGGTACTTATATATTAGTTGGGCGCCCACTATAGTTAGTACGCTCATACCCCCACTATCCATGTCTGCGTGGAGTTGATTTTATATAGTGTGGCGAGCATAGCGAGCCACCAAGCCCGAAGTGTGGCGAGCGTAGCGGAAAACTAAGCAAATAGCTTAGTGGGCGCCCAACTAACATAGAAGTACTGATTTTTTTGTTATTTGTGGAAGCTTGTAATATGTTTATTATTTTGGGAATTTTGTATTTTTGGGGGGTATTTTTTGCATTTTGCAAATTTGTTTGGTAGAATACACACCAGTAATCCCAGCACTTAGGGCTTAATTCAGACCCTCTTGCTAAATAGCGTTCTTTTGATGCTTATCGTGTGAGTAAATGATGCTCGCCTTTTGAGTGAACACCTGTACCCATGCTACCGAGGGAATATCCACACATGCATGTGAATCGATGTGTATGCTGACACAACCATTCGCATGTGGGCATACGGGCATACGGGCATACGGGCATAGCCACCGACTAGCAAATTATTTTTTCCCCCTTTTGCAGATAAAAGTCAGTTTAGGACGACATTTATTTGCCTGGGATATGGCTGAAATCAGGGAGGGCGCTAACGTTATGTGACATCAGCTGCCAGTTCCATGCAGGCTTTGACACGCCTGCATTCGCATGAGGATGCCAAGCATTTTCAGGGTGCATCCACTGTTTTTGTGGGTATTCCCAGGAAACACTGGGTGTCTCCATGCGACAGCCCCCTGTCTGTCCTCTACCCGCCCAGCTCTGTGCGAACGCCTCGGTAAGTGTGATACTCACCGAAGGCTTTCGCACAGCGGGTCTGCACATATACATATTTTTGCCGATACGAATGCGCAGAACCACCACATAAGTCCTGATAGCGAATTTAGGAAAGACCAAGCGGGTCTGAATTAGGGCCATAGTTAGGTAACCCAGACCATTTCTCATTTGTCTGTGACATTTCCAGCTAATTCTATCTAGTGGAAGGCCAAGAACACGCTCTTTGTATCAAAGTACTGGCCAGCGTTCACCAACTTCACATCGGACAGATGTCCCGAAGTTCTCATCCAAATCTGCTCAGCGGAAGATCCTGTACATGCTCCCCATGCTCATGGTGTGACCGGCATGCACCTCTCTGTGGTTGGCTCCCGGATCTGACCACATTTTTTTTCTTATACCCCATGTCCTCTACCCCTCTATGTTATGCAACTTTGCCAAATCTTGATTCCCTGACCCACTTTGTGTAGTTGGGCTCACAGGTCGGATTGGGGGGGGGGTGTCTTAGTGACCAATTTTTTCTTAAACCCCGTGTCTTCTACCCCCTCTATGTTATACAACTTTGCCATATCTTGCTTGCTTGACCCACTTTGTGTAGTGGCCGGACCCCTTTTTGAGCCCACGGGGATGGGATTGGGGGTCTTAGTGGCCATGAACTATCAATCTTAGTAAAGTTATCACTAGGATTTAAATCCCCCTTTTGTATTTTCATTGAACTGCCATCACCAAAGGTCAATATAACCGTTCAGGCAAATTCCTGCCATACTTAAGTATCAATCTTGTAGACTGGCTTACAGTATGTAGATAACATTACAAGTAATTCATACTTTGTACATTGTGAATGTCAGCTTTGAAGCAGTGTTTGAACAGGACTGCACTTTCTGCTGACACATCACACTCTAGTCATTGACATTCTTTTTAGGTAAAACATGCCCTGGAAAAAATATGTCTGTTGCAGTATCACCTTCTACTACCTCTGTTCTATATATTTCAGCAATGTTTTTTTTTGTCTCAAGATAAAAGTAACATTTCATTTTACAATCAAAGATGTTAAATCAAAACCACAGGTCCCTTTGCACACCTACTGTATCTAGCGATTGGATTTGAAGGCTGTGTACAAGTGCTTTCTCGTGTGTCTCAAAAGACTGAAAACTGCTTAGGGAAATTGCATCAAATGCAGAAGCATAACTGATAAAAAATAATTGTCACCTCTATCATGTCCAAAAAGGATGAGTAATTGGTATATAGTAATTTACACAAAATGAGCACCATCAGAATGAGCCTTGTAAATAATAAAGACAGCAATTAAGTAAACCATGGTTACCTTTATATGACAAATTAGTATAGAACAAATTAGTGGTAGGCAGCTAATAAGAAACTGGCATAAACAATGATCTTGACTAAAATGACAGTAATTTACAATATAAAGCCATTGTGTCCAGTTTAATCTAAATGAACACATACTGTTACAGACGTCCATGTCTGGTTGTGTCTGCTAAATATTTATTATTTTCTAGCATAATTGCCAGATTCAGATAAAATCTTTATAAAATGTTCTTTTTATGGATTACATTTTTTAACTGTGTTTTTTTTAAAATGCTGTAGGGCATCGTAATGTAAAACGTCAGGGACTGATGCTGAGCTGAAAGGGTCGGGGCAGTGTAGCAACAACTGGATTGGTGGATACATATTCAATAAGTTTGGCGCATTGGTCCACCACAAGGTTTGATTGCATACATTAGCTTAGGGCCAATCTATCAGAGATAGATGCAATGTGAATGTTTGATGCAGTAGAACTTTTTTGGAACTGGCATGCTACTAAGTCATGCTGGGCATGCACCACAATGGTCTGGTGATGGCGGTCAAAGAGAGTATTTTCTGGCAAAGTGTATGACAGGCAGAGAGCGTTTGTAGTAGGTAACTCAAATGCAGGTGTGCTAATTAATCACTTCCATCCTGTCATTTTTCAAAACCAGCCTGCAACATGGCCAGTAGGAGCTGATTGGCTGGCTGTTTATCACTCTCCATTTTATCACTTTTGAAACTTGATACATCTGGCCCTATGTGAGAGATGGTGTCAAGGAGAGAAAGGGGAAATATGGGGTGAGAGAGCGTGTCAGGACTTGAAAGGGGGAGAGACAGGGAGGGAGAGATGGTGTTGGGGAGAGAAAGGGGGAGATGGGGAGTGAGAGAAATTGTGTCAAGGAGAGAAAGGTTGAGATGGAGTGAGAGAGGCACAGGGCCGTCTTAACAGCAGGGCAGGCCCCCGGGCAAAGCAAATCACTGCCCTCTCACCCCCTACTACTATTTGTAGCAATGAGCACAGAATTAACAGTCATCAACAGTAATCAACAGTCAACAGTCATTAACAGTAATATATATATACATACCATGTCCCTCTGCTCCACCTGCACCCAGTCATACTACACTGCATCTAGATAAGGGCCCCTGTCACACCCAGCTAGGGGCCACAGGAGTCCAGCATCCTCTCCCCCGTGTCAGATATCTGAACTGCTCTCCTCCAGCAGCTGCCCCATAGGGCTGAAGCAGAGGTCGGCCTCTTGATAGTGTTGCCAGATAGGTAATTGTTCAGGCACAGTTCCCAAAATGTCCACAACTACTTCGATGACTTGGCCGTGTCACCCTGAATTTCACCCCAAGGTTTATTAATTATAGTGTGGTGAGTGCCTGGGGAGCCCTGTTCCCATCATATCCACCTAAACTTACCACCCATCCCCTGCTGTGTAACCCCCTTGTTCCCTCTACCCCTTTTCTATGTGTATGCGACACCTTGTACACCCTTAGCCCCTTAGTGTTTTGACAACCTGTAACCCCCTACACTGTGCGTGTGTGATGTACCCTACCCCATAATGGTTAGTATATTTGTGATCAATCATCACTCTTCAAGTTGATGGGCCACCATTGTGGTAAATGCTCCATCTAGTCTCTGCTGGCTGTGTACAGCATGCTAGGAGGAGGGACGGTATTATCTGTTAGGGGGCACCAACAAAAGTCTTGCCTAGGGCAACAAATTGCTTAGGGATGGCTCTGTGCATTATACATAAAGTGGAGGTGGTGGTGGTGTTGGTGGGGGGGCACCAAAAAAAATCTTGCCTCCGGTCGCCTGGGACGAACTTACGCCACTGATTCTTGTAACCACTTGTTATGAATGATTAATAAATTGTGCTCTAGAAAATCAGCTGTTATATGGGACAGTTAGGACCCTTTCACACGCTCTTGCCGGGCGGCGAAACCCTGCACGGTCAAGAAGCCGTGCTGCACTGAGAAGTTTACAATGGTGGGGATGGCCACAGCCCAGCAGCCGTCCTTTCCAGTGGTGGGATCCGGCTGCAACCGGGCGGCAGGGTCATGGCCGTCCCATGTGAATGGACACAATCACAGTATTTTCTATATCAAGGGTCCCATACCATGTACTGTACTCTCTAATGTGTAACCAAACCCCTTCTGGAGACAGGCCATACCCATAAACATTGACCCAATCATTACATTCCCCCAATGAGCTCTTCATGCCCCAATCCAGCAATGAATAGTTTCTTACATTCAAGAGAGATAAATTGGTGAAATTGCTGGTAGCTAATCAGCTTGCATAGCAGACCCTACAAAATGTTAGAAATCATTGGTTGCTATTAGTTACTTCTTCAGCTTATCCCTCTTGAAGGATTGATACATCTCGCCTACAGTATTTAAAGCTATGACTAAACAGAAAAAGCAGGAAACGGATTGAAAAATGCTCTATCCCAGGATTGGCATTCCCAGTTACCAGGTGTGTCGTGCGGGGTGCACGGTGCCTCCGTGCACGTGGCACTGGCAGCAGCAGGAGAAGAGTAGGACGGGCACCACTGGATGGCAGTAGCAGCAGGGTGGGTGGGTGCCGGATGACAGCAGCAGCAGAGTGGGCGGTGTGACCTACGCAGTGTGACCTCTTACTGTCACAATGCGCAGGCCACATGCCGGGGTAGCAAACAGCGTCTGAGCGGGTGCTCATATGCTGCCCAGCATTAGACTGCTCAGTCTAACCCTGAAATCCTGGGTCCAAATCCCAGGATCCCGCAGATCCCGATCCCGGGATTGGCCACCCTAGTTTCAATCATTTAAAAATGAAACATGGGAATCAAGGTTATACTTAGTTAATAACAACCATAACAAATAGATCCGCTAAGAACAATGATTCCTTGCATTCTATTGTATCTAAAACCATAATCAACAACCTCATCCCCACAAAGTACAGAATAAAATCAATTTCCTACTAAAGATGGATTACATGTCCACATTAATTACCAGTTGGGAGATTTTATAGTAATTACTTTCCTAATCGAGAACATACAATGGGTAAAATGAATTTAGATAAAATGCCTATGTCACAAAGATGGAGGTCAGCACATATTACAGAACAGCCTCACTCTTTTATAAGCTGTAAAGAAAGAGAATGCCATCATGTGACCTTGGGAAGCCATTTCTAAGATGCATATTAGAAAGCAACAATAATATTTGATATCCAAATTATCTGGGAAAGCCTGTCAGTCTGAAAGGGATCAACAATCAAGGAATTTTAATGGAGAAATTCACTGAATTCCTGAATTTACTAATGTGCTTGGCTGTAGCTTATGTCCGACTAGCAGCAGTGTCCTTCACCTGGTGAGCCGTAAAGTGCCATGTGGTATGTTTCTTGCTTTGTGCAGATGGATTTATGTGGTGCGCTACAGCTATATCTGTGGGCCTGTATTGTTGTTGTAGCAGTAGCTGGATGAGAAAAGTGTTGAAAAGCATACCAATGTTACTGGTACTGTAAGTCAAGTATAGGAAATGTAGGCAGAAAGTGCATGAGGAATGAAACTTGGAAAATATTACATTGTGGATCAAATATGGAAGGGTATTTATCAAAACACATCTGAGATTAAATTGATGTACTAAGCTTGAAAAGTGATAAAATGGAGAGTAATTAGCTCCTACCTGCCATGTTACAGGCTGTGTTTAAAAAATGACAGGTATGAGCTGATTGGTTGGTGGTTTTTTCACTCTCCATTTTATCCAGGAACAGAGCATTTTGTCCCTCCTGGAGAGGGTCATGTTGGGAGGTATGTAACTTGTATTTATATATGTATAGGATGGATGTATATATGTATTGGGGGGATGCATATATATATATATATATATATATATATATATTATATATATAGAGCAAAGTTCCAGAAGCGGGCACCCACGGACTTTCAATATTCAATAACTCATTCTTATGATAATTTTAGCAGCAAGCTTTCAGGCCTTTATTATAGCCCTTCGTCAGGCAACACATGCACAAATAAAACATTAACAGTGCTTACCTTATATACCTGTGCAAACTCGTCTGCCAATACGTCTGCCAGAATCGCGCCGCCACTGCCTCCATCCACAGCGTGCACCATCACCGGAACTTCCGGTGTTCCCCGCTGAGGGCAACGCTTGGTCGTCGCCATGGCAACGCAGCATCTGGTGGAAAAATAACACACTTACATCTTAAATACATGCAAGGGCAATAACTTGATAAACATAGAACAACAGACAAATATAAACACAAGACAATACAGCATGTAATCTTGATTGCTAAAATATACTTCACTAACCATATAGAAATTCAAATGTTATATCCAGCAGAATGATCACTATTATGGTATAAATGTTAGACCAGTCATGAACCCCAATCAATATTATGTAAATAAAATCCACTTTGCTTCCAGCCGCAGGAGACTTTTATGTCTATCCCCCCGCCTCTTGTTTTTAGGTATATGGTCTATAATGATATGTTTAAAACTTAAAATGCTCTGATTCATTTCAGCAAAGTGCCTTGCCAGGGGTTGTTCAGAGGGTTTGCCCGCAAGGGCTGCTCTGATTGTTGTTCAATGCATTGCCATCCGCTCTTTAAAGGGGCGGATGGTCTTTCCAATGTAATAAAGGCCAAATGGGCAGTTTACCATGTATACGACAAAAGCACTGGTACACGTAAGTGCATGTCTTATCGTATACTTCTTACCCGTATGGGGATGAAAAAAGTACTGAGTTGCCACAGTGTGTCGGCAAGTAGTACAACCAACATATTTGTAGCAACCATGGTCACGTCTCCGAATTCTCGTATCAATAGACATATGGTCACTGATATCGGTGTGTACTAACCAGTCCCATACACTTTTGCCTTTTTTATAACATGAACGGATCTTAGTATGCTTCAAATTTTTGAGGTCATTATCATTAGTCACCACTGGCCATAACTTTATACTCCAGCAATTAACATCCTTTTCGGCAGTAGTATAGACGACGATTTTGATCCTAGGCATCGCAAGTAAAAAAATCGCGCCGGTCGCATCGCAAATGGCCCACAGACCCCAAATAGCCACCCTGAAGTGTGAAATGGCCCCCCAATTGTTAACGCCACCCCACGATCAACATCAACCCAAAGCGTGGCGAGCGCAGCGAGCCCGCGTGGGGCGGCGGTACGCGTCCTCCGACCTTTTCATACCCCCACTATCCACGTCGGCGTGGAGTTGAGAACAGAAAATGTGGCGAGCGCAGCGAGCCACCGATCCCGAAGCGTGGCGTGCACAGCGAGCCCCGCGAGGGGACGCGGATACCTTCACAGGTATCCGCGTCCCCTCGCAGGCTTCACAGGTATCCGCGTGTAATGTAAATCGTGGTAATCGCGTCGGTTGGCCGCATGCGATGCCACCGACGCGATTTACCCTTTTACCATTCATTTCTATGTGAAATCGCGGGCATCGCATCGGTTGCATTGCATGCCATTATAATGGCATGCGATGTACATGCGATGCCCGCGATGGGCGCCGTTCTAGGTAACAAGTACAGAGTATACTTTATGTAGGGCTCCATCCACGATTTTGTTGGAGTACCCTCGATCTTAAAAATTCTTTGTCAACCCATCAAAAGTAGGCTGGACTACAGAGGGGAGGCTGGTGAATCTTTTAGCTCTCAAGTACTGAGAATATGGTAAACTGTTAATGGTGCTGGGTGGGTGATAACGTTCTGCCCTGAGTATCATGTTCCTGTCAGTTTGTTTAGTATATAGAGATGTGACAATCTGATTATCAAAACATCTAGGTATGCAATTTCCTCTAGACTCATTTGATATGTGAACCTAATTGAACAATTCCTCTGATTAATATTCTGGACTAGTTCAATAAAGTCCTTTGCACGTCCCTTCCACAGAAGAATGACGTTGTCAATATACCTCTTATAGAAGAGTATCCTGTCTCTAATGTCTCTACCAAAGAAAAAATCTTGCTCTATATCGATCATGTAGGTATTAGCATAAGCGGGGGCCACAGGAGAACCCATGGCACACCCGCTCACTTGAAGGTAATACCTACCATTAAACAAAAAAATCTTTTTTGTTAATACCACTTTAAGTAATGATAGAAAAAATGTTAGATCAGGTCCAGTATACAGAGGATTGTTGGATAAAAGTTTTTCGGTAGCTGCCAGCCCCCCCTCGTGGGGGATATTAATGTAGAGGCTTGTGATGTCCAGGGTACATAACAATGTACCATCTGGAACATCACCAATCTCCCCCAATTTTCAATGTATTTACATTTCAGGCTAGCAAGCCTGATGACAATGTGAATACATTGAAATGTTGCTGAACCATTGAGGAGTGGTCTGAATTATTTCTATACAGTCCTAGAGTGCTATCGTGGAGCTATGATATATATATATATTTCTCAGGTCTTGATAAAAGGGTATCTACCCTGGAAGGCGTGGCTTGGCGGCCATTCTGGATAGTGGCGCCTGAACGGAGCTCCGGGAGACGCTGTTTAATTACTGCAGATACCTGTTGGATTCAACACCCCCGGGTACTCCTGACGCCGCCGGAACATCCCCAGAGCCCTCCGAGCTAGTTGCAGAGCCGGGGAGGGAGTAGAACCCCTCCTGCAGGCTGCGACGCTCGAGGCCAGCCAGCAGCGCCCGCCATCTTGAAAGGACGCGGCCCAGACGGCACCCACGGAGAAAGACTCCGCTCCCCACAGAATAAGAACAAGAGCAGACACGGAGGTACAACACGGGCTGGAGACACGTACTTTCACCCTGACTTTCCAGCACAGCCAGCCAGCTAAGGAAAAGGTACTACACACTACCCTCCCTGCTTCGCTGCGTGACAGGGTCGCGAGGTCGACACCACTGTACACTGAGGCAGCAAACACCCCAGCCAATCTACAAGACCCAGCGACGGCTGCACCAATAATATATAAATAATACACTTGTAAAAGGGAATTTGCAACTCCCTATATATACGAATACAATCTAGTGCAGAGGCACACCTCCCCCCTTCAATCCTGCACTACTTCAGTGAGCAGTCAGCAAAGAGCTGATCACTGGAACATAAATATAGAAGGCTGTTATTATCAGATTCACTGCTATATGTCACTAGAAACAACCTTGCAGATCTTGTGGCTGTATATCAGCAGAATAATAATAAGAGACAACAATAAACCAGCATAAAGGAGGGAGGATTATCTGTTGCTTGATACCTACTACCTGAGATCTACATTCATTGACATGGAATCAGAATAAACATTCACTAAACTCCCACCCGGAATTGGCTATCGGTTGTAGTGACTATCATAGACACTGACTGGCATTCATTCTGTTTATACCCCCTTAAAAAAAAAAAAAAAAAAAAAAAAAGATATAGACATGGAGAGAATAAAATCAACCCCACTGCCTCAACGCTCAGCACAACAGAGCGGGATCCAAGTTAAGAGAGGCCCTGGAAACTCTAAATCCTCTGAAACAGAGTCATCCTCTCCTGCACAAAAAAAAGCTATTCCAGATAACCAAGAGGAAGACACAGAAATACATCAACCCTCTAGTCTTGTCCCTTTAACCTATGATGATATGGTAGATGCAATCACTTCCACTATGGCTCCCCTGTTAGCCAAAGCAGTGAGTGACATCACATCCCAACTACAAAACCTCACACACAGGGTAGACACTGTCGAAAATAATGTAGGTGCTATAGCGCATGATCTGGCAGGGGCCATGTGTGAGATAAAAAGACTTGAGAAGGAAAACTATAACATTATCAATAAACTTGAGGAAATTGAAAACCGGTCGAGACGGAGCAATTTAAGATTAACAGGTCTCCCGGAATCTGTCAAGGGTCCGGCCCTCGATCTCTTCGTGGGAAACACCCTTCCTCAACTACTTAATGTTAAAGCGGAATGCTCATCAATGGTCATAGAAAGGGTACACAGATTAGGCCCCCCCCCACGTCCTGGGGATACTAGACCCAGAGTCGTAATATTTAAATGCTTAAGCTATGTCCACAAAATGATCTTATGGAAAGCTTCAAGGAAAATCTCCAATCTACAGTGGGAAGGCAATAATCTACGATTGTTTCAAGACTTTTCGGCGGAAGTGACTAAAATGCGTAAAACATTTTCCCCAATTTGCAGTAGATTGGTTACAGAGAAAATTAAATTCGCCTTACTGTACCCTGCGAAGTTGAGAATTTTCTATAAAGACTCTCAATGCGACTTCACCTCACCAGCGGATGCCATCGAATTCCTTCGAAATGAAATCCACAATAATGGGAATGACATCGCCGATACTCCCTAATGCTCCCCAATGCTCCCTTATACAGGGATGGTATCCTTTAACTCCTTTAACTCCTTTAACTTCTTGCTGACATCTGATTACTTCTGATTACAATTGGACACCATTATAAGTTTCGATTCCCATTCATGCGATACTTTACTGTTGATTTAAGTATGGTATAACTTGCAATGTATGGTTATCAGTTATAACATAATATATACCCTTATTTTCATCCTCTCATTATCTCCCCTCCAAAACCATCTGATCTTCTCTCTACTCCCGGTCCTCTATCTACCATCCCCACTTTCCTCCCCCCCCTCTTCTTCTCTATGCTATATCTATCTACATGATACAGCCGGTTAGGTGTACTCAAGTTTCGATACATAAGCCTTTCCGGAGGGAGCCCTACTCCGGAGTTATATGATTAAGTGTGCAGGACACGCTTTTGTTATCTTTAAATTGCTGTTCTTGGGCCGCAGCCTGTCAATTGGCTACGGGAAAATAGTTAGCTCGACTACCGAGCGCCAAACGTTTAAATGTGATATTATTGTATATTGTTGTCTTGTCTCCCCTTCCCTTATGTGTCTCCCCTTCCCCAAGTGTAGCGAAGTCTCCAAAGCCACAAGAAAACAACAGAACAGGTATGTCGGCGGGTCATCTCACCTCTTTCACATAACATGACAGAAATAAAAATTGGATCCCTCAATGTGGGCGGCTTCAATTCCCCCGCTAAAAGACGCAAGATCTTAGTATATGGTAATAAATTAAAATTGGATATCATGTGCATACAGGAGGCACATTTAATCCCCACAGAAATGGTCAAACTTCAAATACTTGGTTGGAAAATGATAGCCGCAGCAAGCTATAACTCAAAATCTAGAGGGGTAGTTATTTTGATCAAAAAGAACATCCCATTTGAACTAATACAAAAAACAGAAGACCCTGAGGGAAGATATGTAATAGCTCAGATATCCTTGCACACGCAGCTCTACACTCTATGTAATGTCTACGCACCCACGACCTACAAAAAGACCTTTTTTCACAGCTTAATAAAGAATCTAACCCCTTTCATGGATACAAAGTTGATACTCTGTGGAGATCTCAACTTAACCTCAGACACATACCTAGATAGATCGAACCACAACACACGTGCACCGCCACTCCCTAAACTTGGCGTCCCACAACTGGCCTCCACATTAAGACTCATGGATATATGGAGGGTGTTAAATCCTACAGCTAGAGAATATACTTGCCAGTCGGCGGCCCACCACACATTTTCAAGGATCGATTATGTATTGGGGTCGGAGACCTTGCTCCCGAGAGTCACAGCCACTGAGATTGAGCCAATCGTAGTTTCTGATCACTCACTTATATGGTTTAAAGTATTAGCGACAGATGAGCCATCAGCCAGATCTACCTGGCGATTCCCGAATCATCTCCTCACATCTACTATCTTCACTGATAAATTGAGAAAAGATTGGGAGGAATATTGTCTAAATAATCTGCAGCATGCCGATTCAGACCCAGCATTGTTCTGGGTAACCGCAAAGGCGGTTATGAGGGGGAATATTCTGTCCTATGTAGCTAAACTAAACAAAAATTATTCATCTGCTTTTTTATCACTTCAACAGAAATTAACGCTAGCATATACCAGATACCAACAAAACCCCACAACCGTGAACCGACAACTTTACATATCAGCCAACACACACCTGAATGAATATCTACACAACAGAGGCAACAAATACTTATACAGTATCAATTACCGTTATCATAGTTTTGGAAATAAAACGGGCAAGCTACTAACAAACATGCTCAACGGAACTAGAAACCCAGCTATAGTTCAACCCCTTAAGTTACCAGATGGTTCTTTAACCTCTTCCAACGTACAAATAGCTCAGGTCCTTAAAGATTTCTATTCGCATCTATACTCACATAGCCCCCCCCCCAAAACATCAGAAGACTCACATGAAGATTTATCTTCTCTATTATACTCGACAATAACATTCCCTAAGATTCCAACTGACAAAACCACAACACTCATTGACCCGATAACGACAGAAGAGGTAGCACAAGTGATAAGGAGTTTAAAAAAAGGCAAAGCACCAGGTCCGGACGGATTTGGGAACAGTTTTTACAAATTGATGAAAATTCAGCTAATCCAACCCTTGACCAAGGCCTTTAACCACATACTACAAACTAAATCCCTCACTTCCCTTTTCAATGCTGCATTCATTAAAACGCTCCCGAAACCGGGAAGAGATTTGACAAACCCAGGATCGTACAGACCGATCTCTTTGTTGAATTCTGATTACAAGATACTAGCAAAAATTCTAACAGACCGATTAAAACCTCTAATGCCCTTAATAATACATCCTGATCAGACAGGATTTATAATGGGTAGGCAATCTGTAGTCAATGTGCGCAAAGCAATAACAGCCATATACAAAATACAAAATAACACGGACTCCCTTCCACCAGGCATAATAATATCTATCGATGCAGAAAAGGCCTTTGACCTTGTCCTCTGGCCCCACTTAAATAAAACGATGGAATTATTTGGCCTTCCTGTGGAATTCATTGAGTACGTTAAACTACTGTACTTCAAACCTGTATCCCAAATAGTCAGCAATGGACAGATATCAGATTACTTCCAATTATCTAAAGGAACTAGACAGGGCTGTCCCCTATCCCCTCTTTTGTTCGCTATAGCTATAGAGCCCCTAGCCCTTCTCCTGCGTCAATCTAAAGAATTCACTGGTATCTCCATAAACAGATATGAACTAAAGCTATCACTCTTTGCTGATGATATGATCCTCTATGTCACGAATCCCCAAAAATCAATACCAGCTATTCTCTCCCTGATACATAAATTTAGTCAAATATCTGGATATAAAATTAATTTAGACAAGTCGGAACTGCTTTTTGTAGGAAATCACACAGCTAACACGTCCAATGAGCCCATCTTCAATAAATTCAAAGTAGCCCAGTCCCAGATAAAGTACCTAGGGGTTAACATCACAAACAAAACCGAAAATCTATATAAAGCAAATTACTCACAAATTATCACAAAAACTTTAGCACTTCTAGAAACTTGGAACCAAATGCCTCTCTCACTACTTGGGAGAGCAGCGGTAGTCAAGTCTATTATATTCCCCAAAATATTCTATTTCATTCAACTCCTCCCTATAGCCCTAAAACAAATAGATATACAAAAGGTTAACTCAGCACTTACTAAATTCTTGTGGAAGGGCAAAAGAGCAAGGATAGCACTGACTAAATTAATGCTACCCAAATCGCATGGAGGACTAAGAGTTCCAGACTTTAAAGCATATACGGCCTCGGTCCTATTTAGATATGCTAGTGATTGGCTGTTGGAAAAATCTGTTTACACAGACCATGAGTTAGATTGTGCAAACTTCCATCCATATTCCCCAGCAGCACTGCTCCATCAGAAACACGCTGATATACCGAAAACATTGCTAAATAATATCATTTTTAAAGATACTTATCTCAACTGGATTTACTTACACAAAAGACTCAAGCGAGACCCACATGTTTCTCCTTATATACCGCTTTGGGGAAACCCTGGCTTCCCCCCCTCTCTCTCCAATGCTACGATCCTGAAATGGAAACAAAGTGGCTTGTCTCTCGTGACCAAGGTCTTCGACCCAGGAGGTGGGATACTGCCTTTCAGCACATTAGCACAAACATACACACTACCGAATGCCCAATTTTATCTATACCTCCAAGTAAGACATTATGCACAAACATTAAACATGTCACTGAATAGGAACTCGCCCCCTCATCCAATTCTCAATATTTTAAAATTTAGAAACACAGGGAAGTACAGATTAAACTTATTATATCCTCATCTTATCGAGGCCAATATCACATTTGAAAACCAAATCAAAAACCTGGAAAATAAATGGCAACCCGATATAACTCCCAGAACTGACAATCCGACAAATATCATAGAAAACTATTGTACATCAACTAGATACCTGACTTCGGCATATCTCCAGGAAACACACCTAAAATTCATACACAAATCTTATATTTCCCCAGCCCAAAGGAAGTATATGGTAGCGGACGACCCAGGACATTGTTATAAGTGCTCAATGAGCAATACTAAATTCATCCATTGCTTCTGGGAATGCTCGAAAGTTCGTAGATTTTGGTATAAAACTATAAATTATATCAATGATATTTTTCAAACCTCAATAACAATGTCACCGGAGGTCTGCCTCTTATTGGACTTCCAATCAGCTGGGGAAAATCCCAACTTAACACAAAACATCCCGATATTGGTCCTAATCTTTACTCTGGCAAAGAAACTGATTTTAAAACACTGGATAAAAAAGACAGCACCCAGTATTCAGGAATTAAAATCTTTATTATTACAATATTTGTACTTCGACCTTAAATCCATTATTTTACAGGAAAATAGTGCTACACATAAATTTCATTCAAAATGGCAAAATTACATATCATCCTTAGATCAAGACTCCAGACATATCATTTTGAACTACTTTGAAACTTCCTCATGGAGCAGAGTCAATCCTTTGTTAACGGAAAGCTTCGCAGAAAACAGAGCCCATAATACCACCCCTTAAATGGCTTAACGTCCGTAGTCTCACTAAAAATATGGAAAAGACTCTGCGGAGCCTCCCAGAGGCAACGAACTCCCACGATGAATGAGGCCTGCAAAGAGGAGGGATGACACGTAGACACATGTTGACAAAACTGTGATGAACAACTCGGTTGAGTACCAGTCGAACCCTGTTTTACGCTAGAGAAAAGTAAATTGGGCAGAGGAAACATTGCTACCCATTCCTTACCCTTCCCCCCCCCCCCCCCCTCTGTCTTCGTCACTGTATAATGTGGTTACTTGTCTGTATAAGAAAATATATAGATGTCAATCAGTTAGTTAACTGTTAAGGTTAAAATTTCGAGCTTAGTCTAGCCTTAGGAGAAGTAAGCTTTTATTTACTTCCTAATCATAATGTATTCCTATCTCCGTACTCATGAGAGTTTAGCCAAACCCACCCCCCCTATCGTAATTGTAAACATCGCTAGACACCACCAGAATACCGATAGCATCTGGGTTGAGTTCAATAATCCCTGCTATAGAGACCCAACTAACATACCGGTCTAACACGAACCCCAATGATATATATAATAACATGCATGATGACCATCTGATTTGAAACCAACCCCTAGACATGAGATAGATTAGATAAATAATAGAAAATAACAACAAACATACATGCCATCAAGCAGGCACGAGAAGCGATACGGGAAGGAGACGGTAAACTTAGAATAGAACAGATACAAATAAGACATATCTATTAGGAAACATCCACGTAAATACTTATCTACGTCTATGCTTACGTCTTTTTTGCTTTTTATTTTACTTACATTTGTACCTATGTGCTTAGATAGACTGTAACTCTAGAATTACTGATCATTCGATGCAAAGAGTATTCTCAACTTGCTGAGAACAAGAATGTATATGATCTAAATGTATCTATGTCCTAGACTCTGATATACGAACTCAAAATTTTTGGCAGCCAAATGTAAAACTAATACTTGTAAAACTAATGCTTGAAAATGTTTACACTGACATTCTTGTTTGTAATATTTTGTTATATATTACTAGAAAAACCAATAAAAAGCATTTATAAAAAAAAAAAAAAAGGGTATCTACCCTGAAATGTTGACTGTCAGACATTTGTTTGTTGCATCATTTACTTTCATCCACTTGATATCCACCTATGGATATATATATATATATATATATATATATATACATAGATACAGAAGTACCAACACACTCGCCATTCCTAGGAATGGGGTGCAAACTGCACCCACATCCCAGGGTGGGGTGCGGTGGCCTGTGACCACACACTCTAGTAAATACAAACACAGGGGGCCCAGCACTCACTACAACAAACTAACTCACCTTAACATTCAAATAATCAATAAATAAATAATGGGGTTTTAGTTCATGAATTGATCAATGCATTTAAGCTTGCAGCCCATCGCCAAGGGACCCCATTTCACTGCAAGTCCTACACTAGCAACTGGTTATCTTGAGAACCTGGCACCTGCTTACACATCATAGCTAAAATGAACATGTGTTTTTTTTCTGGGTTAATGCTCAACTGCCAAGTAACATGGCTTTTATAAGGTGAGACAATCCCAAACACAGCACCTGAATTAGAATTAAAGGGGCAGCTGTCACAGGTTTCAGGTAAATGAGCTTATCAAGGGTGCATGAGAAAGCTATGATCACAGTAACAGAGGTTAATTAAAAATCAACCCAAATATATAGATACAGAAGTACCAACACACTCGCCATTCCTAGGAATGGGGTGCAAACTGCACCCACATCCCAGGGTGGGGTGCGGTGGCCTGTGACCACACACTCTAGTAAATACCACTATCCACGTCGGCGTGGAGTTGAGAACATAAAATGTGGCGAGCGCAGCGAGCCACCGATCCCGAAGCGTGGCGTGCACAGCGAGCCCCGCGAGGGGACGCGGATACCTTCACAGGTATCCGCGTCCCCTCGCAGGCTTCACAGGTATCCGCGTGTAATGTAAATCGTGGTAATCGCGTCGGTTGGCCGCATGCGATGCCACCGACGCGATTTACCCTTTTACCATTCATTTCTATGTGAAATCGCGGGCATCGCATCGGTTGCATTGCATGCCATTATAATGGCATGCGATGTACATGCGATGCCCGCGATGGGCGCCGTTCTAGGTAACAAGTACAGAGTATACTTTATGTAGGGCTCCATCCACGATTTTGTTGGAGTACCCTCGATCTTAAAAATTCTTTGTCAACCCATCAAAAGTAGGCTGGACTACAGAGGGGAGGCTGGTGATTCTTTTAGCTCTCAAGTACTGAGAATATGGTAAACTGTTAATGGTGCTGGGTGGGTGATAACTTTCTGCCCTGAGTATCATGTTCCTGTCAGTTTGTTTAGTATATAGAGATGTGACAATCTGATTATCAAAACATCTAGGTATGCAATTTCCTCTAGACTCATTTGATATGTGAACCTAATTGAACAATTCCTCTGATTAATATTCTGGACTAGTTCAATAAAGTCCTTTGCACGTCCCTTCCACAGAAGAATGACGTTGTCAATATACCTCTTATAGAAGAGTATCCTGTCTCTAATGTCTCTACCAAAGAAAAAATCTTGCTCTATATCGATCATGTAGGTATTAGCATAAGCGGGGGCCACAGGAGAACCCATGGCACACCCGCTCACTTGAAGGTAATACCTACCATTAAACAAAAAAATCTTTTTTGTTAATACCACTTTAAGTAATGATAGAAAAAATGTTAGATCAGGTCCAGTATACAGAGGATTGTTGGATAAAAGTTTTTCGGTAGCTGCCAGCCCCCCCTCGTGGGGGATATTAATGTAGAGGCTTGTGATGTCCAGGGTACATAACAATGTACCATCTGGAACATCACCAATCTCCCCCAATTTTCAATGTATTCACATTTCAGGCTAGCAAGCCTGATGACAATGTGAATACATTGAAATGTTGCTGAACCATTGAGGAGTGGTCTGAATTATTTCTATACAGTCCTAGAGTGCTATCGTGGAGCTATGATATATATATATATATTTCTCAGGTCTTGATAAAAGGGTATCTACCCTGAAATGTTGACTGTCAGACATTTGTTTGTTGCATCATTTACTTTCATCCACTTGATATCCACCTATGGATATATATATATATATATATATATACACATATACAGTGGTCGAAGTGGCCCAGTGTGCTGCTGTATGGTATACAGGAACTTTGATTTCCACTATAATGGAAGTTTTGAGTTGGTAGGGGGCATATTATAGAGAAGGAGTGGCCAACCCGTGGCTCTTGAGCCACATGTGGGGGTTGGGGGAATGTCTTTAATGCAGGGTCACTGATATTTACTGCGTGACCCTGGCTACTACTTGTTGTGTATAATAAAGCTACTGCTCCGATCATGCAGCCAATGACAGGGCAGCTCTAAGGGAGGGAGCACCAGGCAAAAATGGGGTGTGGCCTTATGGGAGCTAGGCAACCCCCATTTTTGCATAGTATCGGCTCCTTGTCTTACATTAAAAAAATGTTTTAGCTCATTGCCTCTGATTGGTTGGCCACCCCTTACATAGGCCCCCATACACCTGAAAGACATTGGACCCAATCATACAATCTCGAGGGATTGTATAAAGGATTTCATGCAGATTGCATGCAATGCGCGGTCCCACGGGTTGGAGGATTGGCCCGCTGATCAGACGTGCTGCATCAGTTGATCAGTTGGGATTGGGAGCCAATTGTGCTTTAAAGCACATGTAATCGGTCATTTGACGGCTCATACAACCGGCATCATTTGAGTGGCAGTTTTCAGACAGGTTAGGTGCATACAATCTATTGTGAGATGACTATACCTATGCAGCAGCTGGATTGTACGACAAATTGTATGAAGGATTGTGAGTACATTGTGTGTCCAAAGACCACCAAGGACTGCCAGGGAGTTCAAGGGAAAGTTGGACACAATCATGATTGTGATGCCACCGACTATTCTTGCCGCCATATTGTTACAATAGAAGCTACAATCAGAAGAAGCATGTAAACTGCAATAAAAAAACTGCTCCTTCAAGACATGAATCAGAATAGGGGTAGTATTAACAATAAGTAGAATGAATGTTTGTGAATTATGATGTAGAGTAGTTATAGGATGGATAAAAGTAATGGTGCAGGCATAAATTCACATTCAGGGGTAAATGTATGAATCAGTGATAAGGGAGGAAGAGTGAGCCAGAAGAGAATCAGCTGCTCTGTATAATTTTATATTATGCAAATTACAGATGTTACGTCACTGCTGATTGGTTGCCATGGGCCACTTCTCCTCTGGATCACTGCTCCCTTATCACTGCTTCATACATCTACCCAGTGTTGGTTTTTACCTATGGGCTGCAGGGCTACAGCCCACCCAGGTAAAAAGGTCTGTGAGACAGCACTAGCTTTACTGTGACTGGCCGTGGCTTCTTATTGTAAGTATGACCTGCCAGTCACCCAAGGCAGTCCTATTGGGAGGCATTCCCTCCCTCTTAGATGACTCTGTGGGTTGCTGCTGCGGCAGCAGCCCATAAAAATGAGTTCTGCCCTTGGGCAGTACCGAGGACGATGCTGCGCATTTGCCAGCCCCCCTTCTCCACTGAGGTTAGAGCCGCCACTGCATCTTCTCCTCAATTCTTAGCGGTGTACCGCAGTTATATGTGACTGACTGCGCATTTTAGGGTTACAGGGTACTTTGCCCAGCATCACCAATTATATTGAGTGCACCTTATACAATTTTATCGAGTACAAGAGAAAATTAGCAGCGTCGAAGGGTGGCAAGTGTAGAGATTGTTCTGCACTTTGTGGCCAACACCGCATTCTGTGAATGAACAGAAAGTACAGTAAAAAAAAAGAAATATGGCAAATAAGGACACAGTTATCTTCCCTGGCATGTGGCTATTAAATAGTTATATTTTTATTAATGTTAAGTATTATATGGATTGAAATAAAGTCTAGGTTTGTTAGAGTGCAAATCAATGTTTAATTCGCTGCTGGTGTAATGTGTATTACTTTATTCAACTTTATTAATATATAAAATATGTTTTTTTATGTGAGCACTCTGGTCCAGTATGTAAAAATAATATATAAATGTCTATTGTGTTCACTATACAAACTGTCATTTTCTCTGCACTGAAGAAATAACTCTTTTAGTGCAATTTCCTCTTATTTACTTAATGGTTTATACGAGAGAAGAGTGATGAGTCCCTAAGTGATATTAAACTGAGTTTGGTTCTCCATTATTTTCTTGAGCAGCTGTGGTAACTAAATAATGAAACACTCAGACACAACTCCTGTTTTATGAAAAGATGACATTAGAGAAGTCACAGAGAGGGTCACTTTGAGTCATCATACAAAGTGTTAGTGGTCTAAGTAGATTATCCATTGCACTTTTAAAGCATAAAGGTCAAGTAAAGTCAAAGTTTTGCTGATTTTATTTCTTTTGTGCATGACAAACATGAAAGTCTTAGAACATGTGAGCACAATAATGTCACTTTTAATGGGAAAGCAACAGATCCATATATAATTTACATACTGTACATGCAGGGCCGCCAGCAGGGGGGTGCTATGGGGACATCTGTCCCAGGCCCAGATGCTCTTACAGAATGTAGGGCCCAGGCTGCTCTGTCCCCACAGCCCGCGGCTCCGCCAGCACTCCATTCACTACAGCCGCCCACGCCCACAGGTTGTCACCCCCCTCAACAGCGGAGGCCCATGGGTCGTCCACAGAAGGTGTCCTATCCCCAGCCCTTGCTCCATGCACCTTACTGTCCCCATATCCGGTAGCTCCCTGCACCTCACTGTAATCTGCTGGTGCTGCACTTTGTTGCCTTCATGGAAGAACCTTCCCAACTAAAGGTAAATACGAGTTTTTTTAAATAATTTTTTTTTTTATTTTTTTTTTACACTGAAGCCTGCACGGATCTGACTGATCAATGCAGGCTTCTGCCAAATACGCCTAGAAAAAAAGTGTATTTTCCAGGTGTATTTTACCGGCAATTAGCGGCCGTATCCAGCTAATTGCCGGTAATTACAGGCAATTAGCGGGTAAATTAGCTTAGTAAATTTGGAATCATCATTCTTTTGAATGGTGATTCCTATTCATATTCTTTTGATGGTGTATACATTCGTATTTCTAAATCCAAATACGAATGTGCCATCAATGCGAATACGAATTTATGTGTTTTCGGGATAGTAAATCCCGAAAATACGTATAAAATAGGCGTATTTTTGGATACGAGTACGCCTATTTTATACGTATTTTTGTTAGTAAATTTCCCCCATAGAGTGTATGACTGGGGCTTGTGCCAAGGGTCCAAGGCTGAGTGTCTTCTTCCTGCTCATGGTTCTTGTTCTGTTACATCATTAAATAAGGTCAATTAGGAGAAAGGGATGTCGGTCATGGGCCACCCTGTTCCCTGCTATGACACAGGTGGCCAACATTACTACCTCATGCGGGGCCGCAAACTGGGAGAAGTTGGCTAAGCCACTGGATTTGAGAGGGTGCTGATGAGCCTTCAAAGGTAACAGTAGAAAACCTGTAATGAGTCAAAAGTATTCTGTGGTGGGGGTACGCTGCATAGGGAAGGCCAGGGATGGATTAAGGGGTTGGTGGAATTACAAGTTTTTTTTACACCTGCCTGCACAGTGCGAGTAACATCATGACTTTGCCAATGCTGAAGAAGAGTGTGTGAGGAGCATGCCACTGCCACTGCCTTAAGGAGGAGCAAAGAGAAGATCCATGTGGTTGTGACGGATGGGAATCACAAATACAGGCTGCTGCTGCAGAGATATAGGCGGGAGAGACACAGGCTGCTGTGGTGATTCGGGAATGGGGTGGGCCATTGTTTAAAACACTGTCTTGCTCATGTAGGGTAAATATATTGTAAGTAGAGATGTGCACCTGTTCATTTTGCTGTATTTGGCTTTGGCTCTAATTTGCCATTCATATTTTGATTTTGTATTTTTTTTTAAATATTACAAAAAGAGCTAAAATCACCGGCGCCACCAATAGGCAGTTTTAGGCATTTGCCTAGGGATGCCGGCCACTGAAGGGCTTCACTTGGGAGCAGGTCTTTCCCCCACGTGGAGCCAGGTGAGTGGTAGCGGGAGCGGCGCCTGCACCATCCCCACCCCCATGGAGCCAGGTAAGGGGCAGCGGTAGCAGCACCGCACCATCCCCACCCCCGACCCTCGTGGAGTGACTCGGCAGCCGCATCCCCCCTTCCTCTTCCTCCACTGAGGCTGCAACTCCCCCCCCGTGGAGCGTGTGTGTGTGAGAGGTGGGGGGCAGGGAGGGGGTGGCCGGACTCCCCCTCATGGAGCAATTTACCGCAACTCTCCTCTCCTCCTCTCCCCCCCCCCGTGGAGTGACTCGCGGCCGCACCGCCCCCCTCTCCTGGGGCGCTGCCATACCTTGCACCGGCCCTGCAATCATTACCTCGTATACTTGGATTCTTTGGAAACCAGGCGGCTCATCTCTAGTTGTAAGTAGGGAATATAGGTAATAAGATCCCCTGGCTTCAGACTGATGTGGATGACTAAATATTCTTTGTAAAGTACTATATGTGTACCATAAAAATAAGTTTATAAAAAATAAATGCATGGTTACCTTAAAAAATAGTGGGTGCCAAGCTCCTCTGTCATGCCTGACATAGATGTTCTGTCGCCACCTAAAAAAAACTCTGCTACAAGCGCTCAAAATAATCAACAGCAGCTAAATAATGGTGAGAAACACAGTAACTAAATGCCCATGTGCTTTGGCCCAAAGCTATGCGTTTGAATTACATTTGGCAGCTTTTTGATCAGAGTAATGAATTGTTTGTAAAAATAGCTGCATGCAGCTGTTGCGGCCAGTGTGCTTTAAAAGTGCTTTAAATTGATTACAATGGTGTCAAAGTTTTGAGCATGGCTTACGCAGTTGGGCTCTGCTGGCAACTAAGAAATTGCCTATTATACTCCAGATAGAATATACAACTAGAATGCAAAAGAGACATCGTCTAGCATGTGCTGCTGAAATAAGTGGCAATATGTAGACTGGTACATATATCATAAGATTCAAGGGATGTTTGTGATGGAGCAAACATATGTATAAAACTTTTTACTTGAATATAGGAAAAAGTTGGTCAGATGTTCAGAATGTGATAAGATTTAAGCCTTCTATCCAGGTGCAGATCCAGAAGACTATTGTGTAACCATGTTAAATGGTTAATAAACAAAATACTTTTGAAGGGTCTGTAGTGGATAAATATATGCTTGAGGTAAAAACCCTTCATATATTTACACACAGGTAAAATAAGAGATGTGTATGTATGCATGTATAATTCATATATGTATAATATAAAGTGAATATATATTTAATACCATATTACATTTCTGTATTTTAACAGCACTTGCTGTTATGTACACATTGGTGGTGGAGGGGGTAATACATATGTGTGTATTCAATGCAAGAAATAGGTGTTAAACAGTGGTGGCCAATGTAGTAAAGAAAGTTCTGGAATCCCCTCACACCTTTACAGCTGACAATCCCAGAGCTGGCAGGGGAGTGTCAGTGGGTGGGGTTTCAGATCACACCACCAGAGAAAGAGGTCAGGTGATTCAGCTCTACAGAGGTAGAAAAGAGGAGTGCATCAGCAAATCAGGCAGCGTCTGGAGATCCCTCCCGAGTCCCAACAGTGCTGGCACCTTTACCCCTGTGCCCCAAGTGGCAACCGGGCTGTAAACATGAGTTGTAAGCAGGCTGCTGGGCACAGGGGGGAGAAGCTGGAGAGGGAGTTTGGCCAGCACTGCTGGTCACCACTGAGAGTCTGTAGGCTGTGTAGTCTGAGGG
Source organism: Crinia signifera (assembly GCF_055691185.1). Lineage (NCBI taxonomy): Eukaryota > Metazoa > Chordata > Amphibia > Anura > Myobatrachidae > Crinia > Crinia signifera. The sequence goes on from NC_139217.1 coordinate 95,009,745, forward strand.
AGCTACCAATAGCACATCTACTTCCTAACAAAGCACAGGAGGAGGAGTTAGGGGAGAGACAGAGCAGCAGGAGAGCTAAGAGGCAGCCCTGATTGGTGAGATCCCCAAGACATTTCACCATCTACACATATATGGTTAAGTGAATGACTATGACTATGAGCACTGACCTTGCAAGCTAGCAGAGGAAAGATGTATAGACAAGACAAGTACTCATATAGGCACTTCGACCAAGGCTGTATAGACAAAAGGAAACCAGTTTCTTAAATAAGCCAGCTACCTGGTCTTAGACTGTACTATAAATATATGTCAGGCAGCAATGGCAGAGTCATTATCCTAACACTCCTAAGGGTGTGTCAGTATACCTAATGGAGTACAGCTGAGGGGGGTCCAGAAGACAGCATGGTCTATGTACCAAATTGCCAGTGGTGTTATAAGAATGATACATTTATACAGAGATTTGCTGAGACTACATCAATATAATGGTAACATACAGTATGTGAGCGAAACTGCCAAGTCTGCTTTGCTGCTTGTGACCTGATACGATTGTAGCCACACACTTTTATATGCAGTACACACAGACCAAGAGTCTATTTCTCCTATGTATATAGACAAATTCTGCTAAACAGGCTAAGATATGGTAAAGGAACTCCCCCATACTTTCAAAGGAAAGGGCCCCAACATGTGCACCGCCGAGCGCTATGTTATTGACTACTCATATGTAGACCAAATATTTATATTATTATACTGCATTATAATGGTTTCATGTTATTTACAATGTTATATATTAGTTACATATTGTTAATAGAAATGTATAGAAATCTGGAACGGCACTGGGACTCCAATGCATTGTCCAGGTGGTGAGAAGTGTGAAGAACGTTGTACAACTCTAATGCCCCTTTCCCACTGCAGCTCTTAAACGGTAAATTGCCGTTTTTTTCCCCACAATTTACCGTTTAAGGCTGCAGTGGGAAAGCGAGGGAAGATATAGAGATCTATATCAATTGTTTGGAAGGCGCTTAATATGAGTGTGCTTGGCTATGCAGCTGCAATCTAAAATTGGGGGAGTCACCTCCAATACAATAGACAGGAAAAACAGGAGTGGTTGATTGCGCTAGAACATTTTGTGCATTATTAAACTTAAATAAATTTAAATAGATATAAACAAATATAAATGGTCAGGTGTGAATAAAAAATAGAAATACATTTATTTTGACATATTACAATAAAAAAGTAATGAATAAAAAGGTTGGATTTAAAATAGGGACAATGAAATAATAGTCACCCAAATCTTTGGAGCAATGGATACCAGATTGATTAGGGGAGTAATCCCAAGAGAATGTAATGGTTTGGGGTGCTACCCCAAAAAGGGACCCTGACAACCAGCACCCTTCTTACATTATTTGGAGCTCAGAAATACCAGCCACCACGTCTTCCATCTGGGACACTCGTTTTACAATATTCTGCTGACTGGCCCCCTACCACTATCCGAGGCACAAGTACATCGTGGAGGCACGTCACCTCCTAAAAGAAGCCCGGGAACCATCTGTGGATTACAAGTGGCATCGGCATTGAGTGTTTCCCACACTACTTGGATTACAAAATATTCCATCCAGGACCATTACATTCTCTTGGGATTACTCCCCTAATCAATCTGGTATCCATTGCTCCAAAGATTTGGGTGACTATTATTTCATTGTCCCTATTTTAAATCCAACCTTTTTATTCATTACTTTTTTATTGTAATATGTCAAAATAAATGTATTTCTATTTTTTATTCACACCTGACCATTTATATTTGTTTATATCTATTTAAATTTATTTAAGTTTAATAATGCACAAAATGTTCTAGCGCAATCAACCACTCCTGTTTTTCCTGCAGTGGGAAAGCGCCAGAGTTGAAATACCGGTTAAAGTTAACCAGTATTTCAACCCGTTTAAAAAGCAGAGTCCTACACGTTTAAATACCGTTTTTAAGGCAGTGAGAATGCCTCTTAAACGGTATTTAAAATCCCACACTACTTCCCCCTTCCCTGGTACCTTTCCTGGAAGGGTACCTGCACCGCACCCACCCCCTCCCCTGGCACTTACCTGCGTGGGGGATACGGGCAGCTGGTGATGGATGCAGGGCAGTGGGGAGGCAGCGGGGTGGGTCCATTTGGGATCCGGGCAGTCCCTGGGGCTGATGGTAACTAGAAGTTCCCACTATGCGCATGTGTAATGAGCGCCGTGCATATAAATGAGCCGCTCATTACATATGTGCATATGTAATGAGCGGCTCATTTATATGCACGGCGCTCATTACACATGCGCATAGTGGGAACTAATAGTTACCATCATCCCCAGGGACTGCCCAGATCCCAAATGGACCCCACCCCGCTGCCTCCCCACTGCCCTGCATCCATCACCAGCCACAGTGTGGGACCTGAAGTGCTGTGCCCAGCAGGTACCAGGGGAGGGAGGGGGGGTCCAGAAAAGGTACCAGGGGAGGGGGGGGGGTGGTTATGAAAGACAGGCACTCTTTTTTTAAACGGTTCACTGCGATGTGAATAGCACTTAAATGGTATTTAAAATGGTAATCTAGTGCAATGTGAATGCTAATACCGTTTTAAATACCGTTTAAAAATACCGGTAATGTACTTTAACCGGCTCTGCAGTGGGAAAGCAGCATAATGAGTGTAAATGCATTGGATCTGTAGTGATGTCAGTATTTGGAATGGGAAGTGAGGAGTATGGGTGTAAACATGTTAAGTTAATATATTTATATTTTTATTATAAGTTAATTAATTAATTAATCATTATAATGTCCTTTAAAGATATTTAGAGCTCATAGTTTAAACTATATCTATAACTGGATATTAAGTAACTTTATTATCTCTTCCAATAAAAGTATTACAACTATTGTTAACCTGTGATGAGGCATTCTAACAGAATATATAGCTGTAGGTAGTTGTATAATTTATATCAATGTCATTTATCCAACACCACTATGGGTTTTCCCAAGTAGACCCACTACAATATACGATTACTTGGGAGGAGGCACTGACATAGAAAGGCAAACACCCTTTAACCGAAGGATAAGGATGAGTAGCATATTCAAGACATAGTAAATTAGTAGCCCACAATCCCCATAGAGGTCAGAGGGAGGGGTTTACAATAACATGGGAGGAGGACAGGAGATTACAGTGACTGGCATTTTGTGATTTTGTGATCAGAGAGGTAGTGGGCAATTCCTGGGATAACAGAAGGCAGAAGTGAGGAAGAATATGATGGAGAGGGGTAGGGGTGATGTCAGAAAGCAAATGAGAGGCAGTTGGTGACAGTGGCGTAAGTTCTTCCCAGTTGCCCGGAGGCAAGATAAATAGTGGTGCCCCCCCCCCCAACACACACACACCATCTTATATAAATATATGTATGCATGTATGTATGTTATGAATATTATGTTTAGAATAAAGAGAGTGTGACATCTATGGTCCTGCTAGGAGGAGGAGACAGCCACAGAAGCCATATCAACGGCTTTAAATAAACTGATTCATACTCACAGGGGAGAAGAGGTGCCCCCTTGGGAGCAGGAGCCCGGCGGCGGATGACTCCATTGCCTCCCAGAGTTCTTCCACTGGTTGGTGACATGCTGAGGGTGATTGCCCATGGTTAACAGGGAGAGGCAGTGGGTTATATATAGGGGGGGGGGCACTGGGTTGGATTGGAAGGGGGCATTGTGAATTGGGGGGCCCTGTGCTGAATGGGGAGGGGGCAGTGACATAGTGATGGGAGGGAGGAACGCTAGGCTGGACCAGGCGGTACCCTGAGTTGATTAATAGGAAACACTGAGACTGGACTGGCTGGAAGATATTTGATGGGGGTCAGTGAGATGGGCGCAGTTGGCTTGTTAGGGAGGGGAGACACTTGGATTGTGGGGTCAGTAATGGTGTCTAACACTGGGCTGTTGAATGAGCAGACACTACAAAGGTAACAGTGATCTGCTGTTGTTCTATTTCTGCCTGGCCCAGACACACTCACAGCAACCTCCACAGCAGCCCCGATGCTCTGGCTGCTGCCTAGTGCAGAGTGGCCTGTGCAATGGGAGGAGAACCAATTGGTGATCAGTCCCAGCCACCATCAGTGAGAGGATTAGTTGTGAGGAGGAGTCTCTATCTATCTATGTCTCCTGTAAACATGTAAGACTGTAGAGAATTAGGGAGCCAGCTACAGCCAGTGCCCCACTTAAGTTATTTGCATGAAGGCAATACAATGGTGCAGGGATGGTGCCGGGATGATGCCTCACGAACCCAATGCCATCCTGCAATGCTGAAGCCATGTCTGCTCTACATCATGACAACAAAATGGCACAAAAGATGGGGTGAACTGGACTGGGGGTGTACAAGTGTTCAAGCGCCCTCTCTTAATCTGACAGTGTTTCTATCTAATCAATAACAGGTTTCAGGTTACCAATAGAACTATCTTTAATGCTCAGGGGTAGTAAAGACAACCAATTATATTTTTTAACAAATTGCAATATTTGCTTCATAAGGGAGAACACATTGGATATGGTGCCCTAGATACTCTGGGAAGTGAAGTGGTGATGGATTTAAAATTATGCATCACCCTGTATCTTTCTTTTTTCTCTTAAAATGAAATTTTATTAAATGGATCAGCGACAACAGACAATAGACCCACTAAGAGGTCTACAAGGACAAGTGGTACAACAGCGAAAAGCATTAGTCATATAAAGCTATAATAAACAGCTAAAATTCTATTTCTAAAGCACTTATATATTATAAGAGTCTCATCCAGATTTTATGTTGTATAAAAAAAGTGTAGAGAGAATCAAGAGATAAAGAAAATAGAGAAAATAGAGGCACATAGGGTGGCTGACCACAAGCAGAATGGAGAGAAAATAGGGGGTAGAGCAAAAAAGACAAAGTAATTAAGGACATCTCAAGGACAGAATGTCCACATATGGAAATAGTGAAAGCAGGTCCCCAAGCAATTTCAATCATATGTTGATGGGAAATTTAAAATGAGAGGTCCATTGCTTCCAAGTTATGGTGAACGTTTTGGAAGAACTCTTTAAGAACTCTGGGGCAGATTTATTAAGCTTGGTGAAGTGATAAAGTGGCTGATACTTTATCACCGGCCAATCAGCTCTCAACTGTGTAGTTACAGGCTTGGTTTAAAAAATGACAGGTAGGAGCTGATTGGCCAGTGATAAAGTACCATACACTTTATCACTTCACCAAGCTTAATAAATCTGCCCCTGTATATACTGTACCATACCTTAGCTACAGTATCACCTCCCCTATGCTTGGGACCAGAGGTGTAGAGTGGAGCCACAGCACTCGGAGCAAGCTCATGTCACAGCACCCTGGATGCACTATGTATGCGCCACTTACCTGTGAGAGTCTGTGTGCTGGGATGGGGATAGATGGAGGCTGCTGTCAGGCAGTGATTCTGGAGCAGTAGTCTGCCAGGTTCTGCACTGCTACCATGGGTAAGGGGCCAGCTGTGTTCTGGGAGGTGGAAGTTTGTGGCAGGTGTCTGTCTGTTATCTGTTGCTGTGCTGTGTCAAGGGGGGTAAGAAGCCATCCGCTGCTGCAATCTGGCAGAGCTGGTCCTAACAAATCCAATGCCCTAGGCAAGATTTGGTTGGTGCCTCCTAGCAGAATTTAGGGGTAAATGTGTAAATTTACAGGCTGGGCAATTTGGGATTGTTTACGCTGGAAAAGAGACTTTTAAGGGGAGACATGCTTAACATGTACAAATATATCAGGGGCCAATATAATGAACTGTCAGACACCCTTTTTGATTTAAGGAAGGAGTCTAGGACATGTGTGGGTACTTATGTATTATCTGGGCTCCCATGTTAAATGCACCCCATTTTTTCATACCCCTACTATCCAACTACGCATGGAGTTGATTTTATATAGTGTGGCGAGCGCAGCGAGACACCGTGCCTGAAGCGTGGCGAGCAGACGTGGTCTCATAAGAAAAATGGGAGCCCAGATAAGTACCCATGTGTGCATGCGTTCAGACTAGAGGAGACAAGATTTTCTGCTATACTCACATATTTTCCATAACTGGGACTGTGCGCACAGGATATGCCATGTCTAGTAGTCTCCAAACAACCAGAGGTACCAACAGACCCGGACACAGGCTTCTTTAAGGACTGGACGGTTGCTCTGGCCAAAATTTTTAGATGACAAATACCTCCCCAGAGTTAGCTCCCCCACAGTAAGTCTCAATGCCTGCCACACTCCATCCCTAAAACACCCATTCAACAGAGAAGCTTATTTGATTGATCTTGATCTGTAGGATAGTGGTATAATCCCATGAGATCTGTGCTATCCAGCCCATACTTGACAACTCTTTCGTAAGTTGAGGGAGACCTCAGATTTTTTGGCCAGTCCCTTGCACCCCTTGGTTGTTTGTCTCACTAGATGTATTCAGACAAGTCATTGTGTCCATTATGCTCATAGTACAAACAAGTTCTTCTTCCCAAGCTTATACATTGTATTCATCTAGAAAGAACCTGAATTAACAGATCAGTATTCTACTACAGTAGTTATGAGCACAGTCCACAGTATTATTGTACATTGGTCCTTTATATCTATGGAGAGACAGAAAGAGGATCACCACCCGATAACATAAACTGAACAACAGTAATTACCAGCGAAAGAAGTTCAAAGAGGAAATGCATTTCTGGAAAGATGACCTGTGGGAAGCATTAGCCCCAGATATTCCAGAGAGCGCTCCTGAGTAGTGGGATTACAAAAACAAACAGGCTAAAGCAGTAATCAGCTGGTTAGTAGACAATGATCAACTGATTCGCATTAGGAAAAAAATCACAGCTATAAGTATGTGGAAAGCACTGCAGTCACTGCACGAAACATCACATTTACATAGTAAACTGTACCTAATACACCAATTAAACAGCATGAGACTGCAAAAGCATTAGAAAATGCGAGAGCGTGTAATTACAATTCTAGAAACTTCAGGCAGTTGAAAAGGAAGAGAAAGAGAGGAGATCTAGCCATGTAGCAGATTTACTCTTATGCAGCCTACAGTAGCTGAATCATCTGGTTAAGTGTTGGGCTGAGGCTTTAAGGGCCTATCCGGTGGAACAAATGTAGGGGCCCGGTGAGTGCCACATGGCTCTGCTGTAGAGGTGTGGCTGGCCACCAGAAGGCAGAATTAAATTATAATATCTGTCTAAGTAACCTTGTCTTAGGGCCATATTACCTCTATGTCTGTCTGTTGTATGTTTTATCACGGTCTACAATTGTTTGGGGGCGTGGCCAGAGCGATTGCATCATTTTATCCACGCCCGACATGCAATGCCTTTATTAAGGCATTGCAATGCGGTGAGTGGGGCTGAAATGGCACGATTCATGTAATTTGACCCGTTGACCCCCTGCTGAGGGGGGTCAAAGGAGCCAGGCGGCTTTCCGGGAGGGTTGTCCCTCTTTTTCCCGCGGGGCCGGGAGGGGGAACTGATTTCTGGGACCTTCCCGTCCATTCCGGGAGGGTAGGCAACCCTGATATAAAGAGAGACATACCGCTCAGTCCTTACAATGGAGATAAAACCCTGACTGAGCAGGACAGGGACCTAAAATCAGTACTGTTCCACCTGAATCAGAATTGTTGGCAGACAGTCCCACCCTCTCATATCAGTTCATGCAGCTCTCAATGCCTGCTGTCTGAATGCTGGGTTTCTGTTGGGAAATTGGAATAGAAATGAAATATACAAAGACTTACTGTACACTCTCTAAAGTACGGATTGACTGTGCAACAATCATTGTAGTACGTGAATAATTTATAATAAATTTGAATGACAATTCAACGAGGCAGGGGATGTGTTTGTTCCTAAAATTGGGGGTCTCGCGCATCCCAGTCTAATGGAGTCCCTCTCCACCAGCGCCCGCCAGTGGGGACAGAGGGTTAGTATAAAGGACAAGTGGGGAGGGTTAGGTTTGGGGAGTATGGGGAAGGCAGGTACAGTATACTTACAAGACCCCTGTTCGGATTCCTTCCTCTGGGATGCAGGCATCAATATCCTGACCAATGGCATACCCACTGGCAATCATCCATATGTATTCCTATAAGACTACCCTCCCCTGTGGCCTGTGCTATAATCATCACTGGCCACTTGTATGCGCATCACACACAGATAATGTACAAGTCATATAGTAAGTACCTATATAGTCAGTTTAACTATTGCTTACAGTATATGATAATTTGGGCAGGACAGTAGCATCAATGGTTATTTATGGCAATAAATACCATGTTTTGCACCAAGTTATAAAACACATCATTTCTACAATGTTGCAGTAATCTCATTTACACTACGTTGTCAATCTTACCCAAATGTATACCTCCATACATTATGGACGTCCAAAAAGGGGGCGTGACTCTGGCAAAAGTGAGCATGGCTTTGCAGAAATTTGGGAGCCCTGCTTGCTCTGTGCCCCATGTGCTCATACCCTCTCTCCTGTGAATAGACCCTTTGGACAAGTGCACAGAATCTATTCACCACTGCTCTGCCAAGCGACTGCCCCCCACCACTGGACACTGCTGCGCAACAATCAGGAGGTATGCAAATGGCCTTCCACAGTGTTAGCTTTACAGTGTGTAGCAGCATTTCATAGCACATCTGTAAATATTCATTTTACTGTAGATGGATGTAACGTTTCATTGTCATCAGTGCAGAGGAGTGAATGGGCTGTATTTAGGGGGTTATTCAGCAGGAATACACCACTTAACCAGAGTGAAATCCCGCCCCAGGCAAGCCTTAGTATTGCTTAGCATGGCTTGAGAAAAGTAGCAGGATCGGCGATTAGATAAACTCTATTTGCAAAAAGCTCATCATCTGATGATTTTTCCACTGTGTGCAGTATGGGCATAGCCCAGGACTTAGTGGCTGTGATAAAAGCAGTCAGACTGGGGCCGTAGCTGATGTCACATGACTTCCCCTCAAATGCCTGGGCATGCCTGCGTTTTCCTTGACACTTCCAGAAAATTACAATAAAAAAAAAAATACTATACTAAAATCCCAGCACGTTAAAAAGTAATTATTATTATTATTTATTTATTTATTTAATAGCTACTTTAATACTTATTAAATGGTTATTTTGCATCAGTTACACAGTAATTAATTGAATTTGGAAATAACTGCTACTGGCTGCAGGATGAAAGCTTAGGACAGGAATGTCCAAACTGTGGCCCTCCAGCTGTTGTGAAACTACACATCCCAGCATGCCTTGCCATAGATTTAGCATTCCCTAATAGCAAAACTGTGGCAAGGCATGATGGCACTTGTAGTTTCACAACAGCTGGAGGGCCATAGTTTGGACATGCCTGGCCTAGGTGATGTGTGGCTTGTCAGCTGCAGTGTAAATGCAAATTCAATCATGCCATCTGAGCAACAGTTTTTGACTTGAAGTTCTGGGCCTGATTCTGTTTCACTCGCAGATACAAATTTTCTTTCTAATAGACAAAACCATGTGCACTGCAGGGGGGCAGATGTAACATGTGCAGAGAGTTAGATTTAGGTGGGTTTTTACTTCAAACTGATATCTATATTGCAGTGTAAAATAAAGCAGCCAGTATTTACCCTGCACAGAAACAAAATAACTCACCCAAATCTAACTCTCTCTGCACATGTTACATCTGCCCCCCCCTGCAGTGCACATGGTTTTGCCCATTACAGAGAGAATTTGCTTTTGCGAATGAACCAGAATCAGGCCCTCTATACAAGCGTCAGAGCCACACAACAGAAGGCTTTATACAATAACTGGGAAGATATATTTATTATCTGTAAGCAGATATGAAGGGTTAACCAAGTAGGTTATGTTTTATTTATCAATCAATCAATTCTCATGGAATGACAAGATTGATGAGAATGAAGAATTTTATTAAAAAAAATTCATTTTAACCTCTACTAACAGAGTTCGCCTATAAGAACGCCTGCCAAATATGTTGTTGCCTGGGAACCAGGGCATGGCACGGTGGTTTAATAAAAGGTTTGCCTTCACAAATACAAATATAAGGTCCAATATTTTGATTAGAATTGAAGGAATTTAGATCAGCAAGGAGTGTGATGTCACCCACTGGGTTCTCCTGGGACAGGAGTTGCCATGTTGATAATCCAATTCTCCAGTGAATGCTTTTGTCTCAGCGACCCAAATATATAAGTCGCTTATTGAAGTCATATGTCATGCTGGAGTGACATGGATGAAAAACCATGAAAGGCTCAGATAAGAGTGAGATAGAAAACACGTCAGCCAGTATGTGAAAGGGCAATGCACAATTACTCACAAATAACCTAAAGGGGCTGGGAAATATTATTATAAAACTGACAGATTGAATTATGTGTTTATTTTTCTCTATAGGAAATGAGTTAGGGGGAATTGTCAAAATTGTGTGGCATTGCGGTTCATTAAAAGAACATAGAACACATAAACGATTATAACACGTCAATGTAGTTCACTTTAAATAAAAATCTAACCCAGAAATTACATCAAATGAAACCTAAAAATGCAATGAGGACAAATCACAATCTAATTTATACCCTCTACACATAATAACCAATATTCTAATAACATATCGCTATATTAGTATGTCTTTATCAGCATTTCAAATTGATCGATCTATCTATCTGTATACTATATATATATATATATATATATATATACTTTCCAACGAAAAGAGCACTCAGGAGACTTGTTCAGTAATACAACAAATAACTGTATTATCGGTATAAACAGCCGTTTTCGGGACCGCAGCCCCTTCGTCAGATACCTACAGCAGTTAAACACATACACAATCCCCCCTACATATACCCCATCACTCACCTGGTCCCGGCGTCTCTGCACGCTGACACCGTCCCGCCGGAAGTCGTCAGATGCCGCACTTCCGGTTACGTCTAGCGCGTAGCCATGGTGACCGCATCGCTTGCGTGTCACCTGGCCAGCGCTGCGTTCCACAGACTGCCCCATCTGTCTTAACTCAACCAGCGTTACCCGGACACCGGCACAACGCAGGACCTGATGGCAATCTACAACTGAACAAAAAAGGGACATACATTACACATACACTAATCAAAAAACAAGTACACATAAATGCACAAATACACATGAATGGACACTGCAGAACACAACCAAAGTTATTAATGAAAAGAATTCCAATTGATCTTGTCGTTCAGGCCCCCCGGTCTAGTGGTGCCTAAACGCAAGATCCACTGGGATTCTTTGATAATCAGTGATTTAACACGATCACCCCCTCTCAATGACAAAGGGACATGATCGATAATAAAATGTTTCAAATCTTCCAGTGTGTGTCCTGCCGCCTTGAAATGACGCGACACAGGTTGATCCACTGCCTTGCCACGCAGAGTCAAATCTATGGCAGACCTATGTGCGGCCATCCTCTCTTTAAATTTGCGAGAGGTCTGGCCCACATACAGCAAGCCACAGGGACACGTGACAATGTATACCACGAAGGCTGTATTGCATGTGAGGACATGCCTGATGTCATACCTACGATCACAATGAGGGTGGGGAAATGATTTGCATGCTATCATATATGAACATGTAGTGCAATTAAAACATTTATAACACCCTGGGGGCTTAACATACACATTAGCCATAGGACGTTCAATTTGGGTAACATCAGCATGAACCAAACGGTCCCTTAAATTTCTGCCACGTCGATATGACAGTAGCGGTTTGGACTGGGATAGCATCTTGAGATCCTTGTCAGTACCTACTATCGGCCAGAGAGCTTTGACAGCTCTACTGACCACAGGACTGGACACAGAGAAATCAGATACAAAGGGAATCCTATTCATAGCCACTTTCGCGGCTGGGGACATAAGTTCTTCTCGTGACATCCCACTCACTTTACTCTTATGTTGATTTAGCAAGGAAAGATCATACCCTCTATCACTGAACTTAACTACCACTTTGTCCAATGCATCGGGGATCTTATTAGGCTGACTAGTGATACGGGCAGCCCTCACCATCTGCGACAAAGGCAACCCCTTCTTAAGGGCGGGGGGGTGGTGACTGGTGGCCCGGAGCAAGGTATTACGATCTGTACTCTTAGAGAATACCTCAGTTTCAAATCTGCCATCACACAAAGTTACAGCCACATCTAAGAAATTGGCCTTGGTCAAATCACAGGTATAGGTAAACTTGATAGGGAAGTCCTGAGCATTGAGAGTCTCCATCAATGATACAAACGACTCCCTCCCCCCTGTCCAAAGCATGAAGATATCGTCGATGTACCTTGTGTATAACAAGATACATCGAGCAACATCGGGATCGGTGAAAAACATATCATGCTCAACCTGGAACATATACACATTAGCATACGTACAAACCCTTTAGTGCCTCAATCTCCAACTTGCTAAGATTGGGGTGTGTCTTGATTTTAAGAGTAGTGACAGCGACTTCCAGTTTTCTGAAACCGATGATGGTGCTCGTCCACCGTGCGGCCCTTTAGGCCGAAAGCCACGCAGGAACGCACGCAAAAACGATTTGCCACCAGGAGAGGGGGTCAAAACAAGAGGGGCCCGCAAGATCCTGGGGGAGGAGCTGAAAACCTAATATTTAATCTTTCTAGTAGGACCTTGTCGCCAATTGAGACTTGCGTATTGAATAAGGGACTTAGTTTCGTTCCTACGAATGGGCATGACGAGTTCAAGTGGAAATTAAGTGTACATCAATTTGCCCGACGCCTGAGGCTTAAAGAACATTTTAAGGAGTCCACCACAGAGCGCCTGCCCACCATTTATGACTCCTTCTTGTCTAAAAATTATCATTCTTCCTTTGATCCGCTGTCTGCTAACAGTTCCATCAAAACATTTAGTCGCCTTCTTGATGATTCGGCACAGAGATATCTGGCCACTCCACGCAAGACACACCCCAATCTTAGCAAGTTGGAGATTGAGGCACTAAAGGGTTTGGAAACCGATAGAAGTATTTCAATACGGCCAGCGGACAAGGGTGGGGCCATTGTGGTCCAGAACATCTCAGACTACAAGGAGGAGATTTATTCTCAATTGAGCGACAAGGAAGTATACTGCAGACTTAGCAGTGATCCTACTTATAAATATCAGAAAGAACTGTTCACTATTCTTAAATCAGCATTTGACCAGCATTTGATACCTCAAAAGGTATATACGTCCCTCCAAGTGGCACATCCATTAGTGCCGCTCATTTATACGCTGCCCAAGCTTCACAAGCATGCCACCAAGCCCCCGGGCAGACCCATTATCTCTGCCCGGGGGTCATTGTTACAACCAGCCTCCAGATTGCTGGACAGTTTGGCCCAGCCTTTTTTGTCCCAACATGGCACTTTCTTAAAGGACACAACCTCGTTTTTGTCTAAGCTTCAGAGTGTGGACTCAGTGCCCGAGGGTACTCTATTATGCTGTTTGGACATTAAAAGCCTGTACACCTCAATACCACATGAGGGTGGTTTAAAGGCGATGAAATCGTTCCTGGAACAACATGTGGACCCTTCGACGTTCGATCATCAGCTGTTTTTGTCTCTCCTGGAACTCACATTATGTAGAAATTACTTTTTATTTGATGGCTCCTTCTTTTTGCAGCTACGTGGGTGCGCGATGGGATCATCGGTAGCACCCACGTATGCTAATGTGTATATGTTCCAGGTTGAGCATGATATGTTTTTCACCGATCCCGATGTTGCTCGATGTATCTTGTTATACACAAGGTACATCGACGATATCTTCATGCTTTGGACAGGGGGGAGGGAGTCGTTTGTATCATTGATGGAGACTCTCAATGCTCAGGACTTCCCTATCAAGTTTACCTATACCTGTGATTTGACCAAGGCCAATTTCTTAGATGTGGCTGTAACTTTGTGTGATGGCAGATTTGAAACTGAGGTATTCTCTAAGAGTACAGATCGTAATACCTTGCTCCGGGCCACCAGTCACCACCCCCCCGCCCTTAAGAAGGGGTTGCCTTTGTCGCAGATGGTGAGGGCTGCCCGTATCACTAGTCAGCCTAATAAGATCCCCGATGCATTGGACAAAGTGGTAGTTAAGTTCAGTGATAGAGGGTATGATCTTTCCTTGCTAAATCAACATAAGAGTAAAGTGAGTGGGATGTCACGAGAAGAACTTATGTCCCCAGCCGCGAAAGTGGCTATGAATAGGATTCCCTTTGTATCTGATTTCTCTGTGTCCAGTCCTGTGGTCAGTAGAGCTGTCAAAGCTCTCTGGCCGATAGTAGGTACTGACAAGGATCTCAAGATGCTATCCCAGTCCAAACCGCTACTGTCATATCGACGTGGCAGAAATTTAAGGGACCGTTTGGTTCATGCTGATGTTACCCAAATTGAACGTCCTATGGCTAATGTGTATGTTAAGCCCCCAGGGTGTTATAAATGTTTTAATTGCACTACATGTTCATATATGATAGCATGCAAATCATTTCCCCACCCTCATTGTGATCGTAGGTATGACATCAGGCATGTCCTCACATGCAATACAGCCTTCGTGGTATACATTGTCACGTGTCCCTGTGGCTTGCTGTATGTGGGCCAGACCTCTCGCAAATTTAAAGAGAGGATGGCCGCACATAGGTCTGCCATAGATTTGACTCTGCGTGGCAAGGCAGTGGATCAACCTGTGTCGCGTCATTTCAAGGCGGCAGGACACACACTGGAAGATTTGAAACATTTTATTATCGATCATGTCCCTTTGTCATTGAGAGGGGGTGATCGTGTTAAATCACTGATTATCAAAGAATCCCAGTGGATCTTGCGTTTAGGCACCACTAGACCGGGGGGCCTGAACGACAAGATCAATTGGAATTCTTTTCATTAATAACTTTGGTTGTGTTCTGCAGTGTCCATTCATGTGTATTTGTGCATTTATGTGTACTTGTTTTTTGATTAGTGTATGTGTAATGTATGTCCCTTTTTTGTTCAGTTGTAGATTGCCATCAGGTCCTGCGTTGTGCCGGTGTCCGGGTAACGCTGGTTGAGTTAAGACAGATGGGGCAGTCTGTGGAACGCAGCGCTGGCCAGGTGACACGCAAGCGATGCGGTCACCATGGCTACGCGCTAGACGTAACCGGAAGTGCGGCATCTGACGACTTCCGGCGGGACGGTGTCAGCGTGCAGAGACGCCGGGACCAGGTGAGTGATGGGGTATATGTAGGGGGGATTGTGTATGTGTTTAACTGCTGTAGGTATCTGACGAAGGGGCTGCGGTCCCGAAAACGGCTGTTTATACCGATAATACAGTTATTTGTTGTATTACTGAACAAGTCTCCTGAGTGCTCTTTTCGTTGGAAAGTGGATGTGCTATTGATTGTGGCACCGGGAGCAGCTGATATCATCAGAGTGCCGGCATAAGTGGATTGCTATATATATATATATATATATACACAGGTGAATCCAATAGTGCAACAGGTGTAATGTTCAAGTATGTGATCCCAGATGCACATATGCTGCTTCAACTCCTTGGACTCCCCACCAGGGCTCCACTTGTGCAGAATGCTTGGAAAGAAACAAAGGAGGAGCGAATGCTTAGTAAATCATAAAAACAGTTATTTACTGTAACGCTATGTTCACATACATTAAGGTTTGCAGTATATATATATATATATATATATATATATATATATATATACTCCAATTTTCCCTCCACACTGTTGCGGGGGGGAAAGCTGAACACTCTCCTTATGAACAATAAAGTCACTGATTCCGTGTAAAATCACAATAATCCATTTAATGTAACAGGTTAATTCCCATCTTGCTCCGACGTTTCGGTCTTTGCCCAGACCTTTATCAAGGAGCTTTAGCGATGAGACATCAGCGTTCAAATGAGGCTTTAACCACAGCCCTGGGGGAATCAGCGATAGCGGCCCAGCGATAGCGGGGCCGCCGTCATCAGAGCTACGGAGAGACAAAAGGGAATCCCCTGCTGACGTCAGCTCTGATGACGGCGGCCCCGCTATCGCGGCTGTCAGTCACAGCTGAACCCGCTGGTGATACCAGCTGACGGGGTCAGTGTAGGAGGGACTGACGCCCTTTTCTCATGTATTTATATGTCCCCCGCTTCCAGTATGTGTTACCCCTGACGAAAACCAGTACCTCTGGGTGAAACTGCTGTTGGGTCAGCTGTACGCAATGTTTGTATAATTATGCCTGCATTGTAATTCAATACAACTTTCTTCATCCACAAAACGAGTGCTGGTCCCTTCTTGCTTTGTCTGCCTGCTACGGAGATTGGGTGAGTGAGTTTCATTATATATATATATATATATATATATATATATATTCTTGTTATATCACCGGGTCAAGCCTGGATAAATCTGGAAATCAGCTTCGAAGTGGCCGGGCTCTCAGGGATCACTCTCAGACCAGTGTCAGGCAGAATAGCACACACCAGTCAGGAAGCCACTCCCTATATATAGTGATTGAAATCACACTGCATGAAAATTAAGTTGTTTCTTTTTCGCAGTAGGTAGACAGCATACAGTCTTGACAGTTTGGCAACTCCCAAGTCACAGCATTGCAGGTCTTCATCAGGCAACATACAGGCTTTACAATGTGGGTACAAAACTCCAGCGTCCCTATCATAATCTCCACACCTCCACTAGCTCGCTTTGGGAAGGCTGATTCTCTGCTTTTAGCAGACATTTAACAGGAAACCACAGGTTATGTTAATTAGTCAAACCATGATTTCATCAGATTTTTTAGGAAAACCTGGACTGAAACTAATCAGTCCTGCTGCTGCTCTAAGTCCTGTCTCATGTGGAAGTATGCTATAGAGAGGGTGCATTGACATGAGATTGCTCTGGGTGCCATCGCACATTGATACGATTCTTTTTTCAAAACCTAGTCTGTGTATGTCGAGCAGTGTGTGATTGATGTCAGTCTACATGATTAATAGTTTAACTAGGGAATGGTTTATTAACCAGGTAGACCAGCATGATGTAAGGCAACACAAGATTAATGGACATGTGATATATAGCTGGTTACACCATAGTCCGTTGGCTTGATGTGTTTTGCCTGACATCCCAAATGCCCGGTTATTTGCATGTGCGCACCCAGTTTTGATGTCTGTCACTGGGGTTCTCTGCAGCAAAGCAATTGTATGCACAGTCTGCAGATTGCCCGTACGCAGAGCATAATGCGCTAATATATCAGCAGGTGACCAGCCTGTTGGGATTCAGAGGAAGAAGAAGATACCTCTTCAGGAGGGGCTCATGGGAATTCAGGGATCTGTGACTTGTTGGCATGCTTCCAGTCCCTCTGTCTCCCATGAATACATTTCCTTTAGACATGTAAGATAGAGGGAATTATCTTCAAAAACATTTTGACTTTGGCAGTATTATTATCGCCCACAACCACAATACATCCAGGAGATCATTCTAATTTGCACACTCCCCTGCGCGTTCGCACAGGGGAGCGATGTTTAGCTACTGCACATGCATATAAGCATTTCTGCGCAGGTGCAGCTTCTTTGTGCAAGTAGACGCAGTGGATTGATCATTCACCAGTCGTCCACATGCAGCAGAGCAGATGGGGGGGGGGGGGGACATGGGTTTCACCCATGGGAACTCCCAGCGCTTAATGGGCATTCCCATGAAAACGCTGGGCTTTCCCATGGTAATTTGCAGATGACACGGGTGCTGGGGGTGGGCAGCTGATGTCACTGGATGTCAGCTGCCTGCCCTCTACAAGGTCGCTGCAAATCTGAGGCACCAGAGAGTGAGCACTCATTCGATGGTAGGTGACCATGCGGGTGGCGGTGGCATTTACTTGACTCACAAAGCTGTGAATTTTGCAGCTTTGCAATTCAATCACAATGACCCCCCCAGTGTGCTTGATAATGTAGCCTTGGGCTATTTTACTAGAATGCACCAATGGCCTCAGTTACAGCCATACTGTATCACTGTTTGTTTTGCCCCAATCCTCACTAATACCCCTTTCACACTGCAGCTCTAAAACGGTATATTGCTAATTTTTAGCCTTTTAAAACGGTTAGAGCTGCAGTGTGAAAGCGCCTGACTGCATTTTCTGGTTACAGATAACCAGTATTCTAAACGTTTTTTTTGCAGTCTGATTGGGTCTAAAACGTTGCCCAGGCAGCAATGTGCACTATTGGTCCCGCTCAGTTTACCCAGCCAGGGGCAGTAATTATTTTTCCATCTATTGTTCTACTATTGCCCCTTTCAGACCTCACTTTTCACCAGTTATTTTGCAGGTTTTTTACTATTTCAAAATGGTAATTTGTGCAGTCTGAAAGGTGCAGAGTGATGCTGCTTTCAGACCGCAAAACCTGCTCAGACCAGGTATTTAAACGCTTTTTTAAAACGGGTCAGAGGAAGTTTAAAATTCCCATCTTGCTCCGACGTTTCGGTCTTTGCCCAGACCTTTATCAAGAAGCTTTAGCGATGAGACATCAGCGTTCAAATGAGGCTTTAACCACAGCCCTGGGGGAATCAGCGATAACGGCCCAGCGATAGCGGGGCCGCCGTCATCAGAGCTACGGAGAGACAAAAGGGAATCCCCTGCTGACGTCAGCTCTGATGACGGCGGCCCCGCTATCGCGGCTGTCAGTCACAGCTGAACCCGCTGGTGATACCAGCTGACGGGGTCAGTGTAGGAGGGACTGACGCCCTTTTCTCATGTATTTATATGTCCCCCGCTTCCAGTATGTGTTACCCCTGACGAAAACCAGTACCTCTGGGTGAAACTGCTGTTGGGTCAGCTGTACGCAATGTTTGTATAATTATGCCTGCATTGTAATTCAATACAACTTTCTTCATCCACAAAACGAGTGCTGGTCCCTTCTTGCTTTGTCTGCCTGCTACGGAGATTGGGTGAGTGAGTTTCATTATATATATATATATATATATATATATATATATATATATATATATATATATATATATTCTTGTTATATCACCGGGTCAAGCCTGGATAAATCTGGAAATCAGCTTCGAAGTGGCCGGGCTCTCAGGGATCACTCTCAGACCAGTGTCAGGCAGAATAGCACACACCAGTCAGGAAGCCACTCCCTATATATAGTGATTGAAATCACACTGCATGAAAATTAAGTTGTTTCTTTTTCGCAGTAGGTAGACAGCATACAGTCTTGACAGTTTGGCAACTCCCAAGTCACAGCATTGCAGGTCTTCATCAGGCAACATACAGGCTTTACAATGTGGGTACAAAACTCCAGCGTCCCTATCATAATCTCCACACCTCCACTAGCTCGCTTTGGGAAGGCTGATTCTCTGCTTTTAGCAGACATTTAACAGGAAACCACAGGTTATGTTAATTAGTCAAACCATGATTTCATCAGATTTTTTAGGAAAACCTGGACTGAAACTAATCAGTCCTGCTGCTGCTCTAAGTCCTGTCTCATGTGGAAGTATGCTATAGAGAGGGTGCATTGACATGAGATTGCTCTGGGTGCCATCGCACATTGATACGATTCTTTTTTCAAAACCTAGTCTGTGTATGTCGAGCAGTGTGTGATTGATGTCAGTCTACATGATTAATAGTTTAACTAGGGAATGGTTTATTAACCAGGTAGACCAGCATGATGTAAGGCAACACAAGATTAATGGACATGTGATATATAGCTGGTTACACCATAGTCCGTTGGCTTGATGTGTTTTGCCTGACATCCCAAATGCCCGGTTATTTGCATGTGCGCACCCAGTTTTGATGTCTGTCACTGGGGTTCTCTGCAGCAAAGCAATTGTATGCACAGTCTGCAGATTGCCCGTACGCAGAGCATAATGCGCCAATATATCAGCAGGTGACCAGCCTGTTGGGATTCAGAGGAAGAAGAAGATACCTCTTCAGGAGGGGCTCATGGGAATTCAGGGATCTGTGACTTGTTGGCATGCTTCCAGTCCCTCTGTCTCCCATGAATACATTTCCTTTAGACATGTAAGATAGAGGGAATTATCTTCAAAAACATTTTGACTTTGGCAGTATTATTATCGCCCACAACCACAATACATCCAGGAGATCATTCTAATTTGCACACTCCCCTGCGCGTTCGCACAGGGGAGCGATGTTTAGCTACTGCACATGCATATAAGCATTTCTGCGCAGGTGCAGCTTCTTTGTGCAAGTAGACGCAGTGGATTGATCATTCACCAGTCGTCCACATGCAGCAGAGCAGATGGGGGGGGGGGGGACATGGGTTGCACCCATGGGAACTCCCAGCGCTTAATGGGCATTCCCATGAAAACGCTGGGCTTTCCCATGGTAATTTGCAGATGACACGGGTGCTGGGGGTGGGCAGCTGATGTCACTGGATGTCAGCTGCCTGCCCTCTACAAGGTCGCTGCAAATCTGAGGCACCAGAGAGTGAGCACTCATTCGATGGTAGGTGACCATGCGGGTGGCGGTGGCATTTACTTGACTCACAAAGCTGTGAATTTTGCAGCTTTGCAATTCAATCACAATGACCCCCCCAGTGTGCTTGATAATGTAGCCTTGGGCTATTTTACTAGAATGCACCAATGGCCTCAGTTACAGCCATACTGTATCACTGTTTGTTTTGCCCCAATCCTCACTAATACCCCTTTCACACTGCAGCTCTAAAACGGTATATTGCTAATTTTTAGCCTTTTAAAACGGTTAGAGCTGCAGTGTGAAAGCGCCTGACTGCATTTTCTGGTTACAGATAACCAGTATTCTAAACGTTTTTTTTGCAGTCTGATTGGGTCTAAAACGTTGCCCAGGCAGCAATGTGCACTATTGGTCCCGCTCAGTTTACCCAGCCAGGGGCAGTAATTATTTTTCCATCTATTGTTCTACTATTGCCCCTTTCAGACCTCACTTTTCACCAGGTATTTTGCAGGTTTTTTACTATTTCAAAATGGTAATTTGTGCAGTCTGAAAGGTGCAGAGTGATGCTGCTTTCAGACCGCAAAACCTGCTCAGACCAGGTATTTAAACGCTTTTTTAAAACGGGTCAGAGGAAGTTTACCCCCTTTCACACTGCATCAAAATACCTGGTCTAAAGCAGGTTTGCGGTGTGAAAGCGATAGTGAAAACGGCACAGTCCTGCTCCCCTGTGCACTGGGGGGGGGGGGCTGCCCGCAGGTCCTCCCGCAAAGCTGATTAATTTATTGGGGGGGGGGGGAAGGCTGGGCAGCCCCCCGAATGAATCAATTGTTACAGATGACACCTGGGCAGCATCTCTCCCCCCCCCCCAATAAATGAATCCGTTTTGCGGGAGGACCCGCGCAGCCTCCCCTCCCCCTCGCCCCCCCCAATAAATGAATCCGTTTTGCGGGAGGACCCGCGCGCAGCCTCTCTCCCCCCTCGCCCCCCCCCCTCAATAAATGAATCCATTTTGTGGGAGGACCCGCGCGCAGCCTCCCCCCACCCCCGGAGCCTGGACCGGTCACAGTGGGAGCAGGACTAAATGTAAGCTCCCCCGAAACACTCTCACCGCAGGACTGGAGCACTCCGCCTCTGTCCGGCGATGCTGTAGGTATGGAGGACATGACGGGGGGGGGGAGAGGCATGGGGGGAGAGAGGCTGCCAGGGGGTCCTCCAGCCCCACAGCAGGGATCCTACCTGGGCAGCGCAGCGCAGGGTGTCCCTACAGTGTATGTTATATCAGTGGCGGGGTCCCTGCAGTGTATGGGAACTAGTAGCTGCAGGGACCCCGCCACTGATATAACATACACTGTAGGGACCCCCTGCCCCCAGCGCGATTATTCCCCTCCCTGCGCTGCCCAGGGGGGAGGGGGGGGAGGAATCCCGTTTCAGATACGTTTTGACACCAAAAAAAACGGGTCTGAAACGGGTAGGACCCTGCTTTTTTACTGTTTCCAAAAACTGTTTTTTTTGGAAACGATAAAATCACTTTGCACCTTTCAGACCGCACAGATTACCGTTTCAAAACGGATAAAAATCTGCAAAATACCGTTTTTTTAGTGCGGTCTGAAAGGGGCATGAATTTACTGGTTCTATAGAACTGGTATTTCTAAACGGTAATAAAGCAGGGTCCTACCCGTTTCAGAGCCAATATTTTTCATCCACTGTTTTCTATGGGTTTAAATGGGTTTAAAGTAAACGGGTTTAATGTTGTGAAGGGACAAAAATGGCATTGAAATACCGTTTAAGGACAAAAACTGCATTGAAATACCGTTTAAAGATATGTGATGTGAAAGGAGTTTTAGCTGGCAGACCCGTTTTTAGAAACGTTTTAAAATACCGGGTCAAAGCCGGTTTTGCGGTCTGAAAGCAGCATAACTGGGCTATAATAGGAATGGACTCTCCATCATTGCTGCTATTTTGTGGAAGTGGGCATTGTTGCTATATCATGCTTTTATTTAAACTTTTTAAATTGTGTCATTTTTCAATAGATTATTAAATTTCTTGTAAAGATCATCCAATCTATCATTTATTTTTTTTTAAATCTGTAGCGCTGCTTTTTTTCTATAACATGTATTGTGCAGGACTCACCACACTTTTCTCTGGCAAATATAGATGCTCACTCGGAGGAACATCCATTGTCCAACCTCATGAGAAGGACACACACCGTCTTTCCAAAAGAGGGTGCCCCACTAATGCCTTAGCTGACTGCTGGCTGGACTTCTCGCCTATCTGGCTTTCAATAGCTGACTAGAATAGAAAAAGATAGCACAAAAAGTCAGAAAAGAAAAACTTCAGGGAGGGCAGGAGGGGCTTTTCAAATGGCAGTAGGAAGTCTGAAGCACCTGACCTGAAATATTATACTATGAGGGCTACACCCACAATCCCTGATGGACTTAAAAACAACCTACTGTAGGAAAAATAACCAAGCTTCCTTGGGAAAACTACTTAGCAACTACAATGTCATAAGCAACCAATCACAAAAAATGGGGCTATTACATATGGCCTTGTGTTTAGTCAGCCCTCAGCTAATCTTATTTATTATGGTTTCTCATACATTTTACCATTTTAGTGTTACTCGGGAACCTTTTTTTCATTAAGTAAATAAATATACAGCATAATTCTTACACAAAACCTTGTTTGTATACCTTACCTATTGTACAATGCCCCTATCTTGAATCACACTTCACATGCACAACACTAAGGGGTCGATTCATTTTGTGGGCAGTGTTAGCAGGGATCGCGATCTTGTGCATGCAAATGCTAAACTTACAGTAGCCCGAAGAGAGTATCTGGGTGTAATCGTGTAATTTTTGTGTGCTGCTTCTGGCAGTCATTGCAACAGCTCATCCTGTGCATCCCCAGCAAGTGAATTGACCAATTTAACCAAGCTTCCTTTGTGTCCCTTCATTACACATATCGGTACTTGTTTAGTTTCACGGCGGCAGCATGGCGCCCCCTACTTCCGGGTTCGTCGCTCGGCAAACTTTCTCAAATAAAGTCCATAGCAACGTGAATAGTTCATACCCCCACTATCCACGTTGGCATGGAGTTGATTTTAGATAGCGTGGCGAGCGTAGCGAGCCACTGAGCCCGTAGAGTGGGCGAGCGAAGCAAGCCCCGCAAGGGAACACAGACGCTGCTGCGACTGAGACACTGCCACCGTAAAACTAAACAAGTACCCACATATGTCTACTTTGATGGAGTAGGGATGGCTATCGACCATCACTGATTCAAAATCATCTATGGTCTATGACCAATGCTAAATTACTTTTCCATCCATAGGTCAGATCCAGATGGTTTCCCACCATCAATGATACACAAAGCAACATATATTTCTTTGCTCGCTAGGTGCCGGTACTTCAATCTTAGCTCTGCCCCTGGGCTGTCATTGGCTCACAGCCATGTTGAATTGTAAAGCAGGGGTGACCATCGGTGGGTGAGAACATCAAAGGTGCCCTAGCAGACAGGGCCAGCTCTACCATTATGCAGCTTTAGGCAGCTGGCTAGGGTGCTGGTATCTAAGGGGCCGTGACCACATCTGCCTATCACAGAATTAAGGATGTCTAATGTCTATAGGGGGACTTCCTTGTTGCACTTAATGCAGATGGCAGCTGTGGAGCTTCTAAGATGTCACCTCCACACTTTCTCTTAAGGGACTGTGAAGTAGGTATTGGTAGCAGTGTGTGTGCGTGTGTGTGTGTGTGTGTGGAGGGGGGGGGGGTGGTGGTAGGCTTACCTTTTGCCTAGGGTGTTGAGAAGCCTTACAACGGCTCTGCTTGCAGATGTTTTACACCATCGAGGTTAACCTTCGGTGGTACAATCAATGGTTACCACTGATGGGTAACCGACTAATGGCCATCCCTACCATAGAGTATAGTATCACAATCAGTACTAATCTATGTAATACTAACTAATCATGGCATCTAAAATTGATTTCACTCATTGAAATTTCCTAAAGTTGTAGAGGGGAGCATGTGGCATTATGTGAATGCCATGTAGTGACAATAAATGTCCATGCCAGCACTTTTGGAAGGAATGTGTGTGTGTGTGTGTGTGTGTATGTATGGGTTGACAAAAAAGGGAGCAGCTGGCATTACTAGTCTTTCTTCTGAGATTCAATGTCTCTCCTTTCACCAGTAAGTAGCATTGTTCACTCAAAAGGTCCCTATCAGATCCAGAGAAGAGACCAGTACAGTACTTCTCTGAGGGCCTGTCCTACAAGCATACTAATGTCATCTGCATTCGCCCATGTAGATATCTGCCTTAACTAATATACAGTATGTTCTTTCTTTTTTTGAACAAGAGTATTGAAATTAGGCAGATACAAAAGGAGATAATTCAATTGGGATTGAGGTTTAACAAGAATATCCAATTTTATTTTAAAACTGTTGCTGTATTTTCAGCATGTGGTGCAGTGGCAAACGCAGGATTTTCAGAAGGGGGTTTCCAGAGGGGCGGAGCAAAGCACAGAAATGTACACTTAGGTGACCCAGTATTAGCCGGGTCAGTTAAAGTATTATAGATAGACCAAATGTGTATATATATATATATATATATATATATATATATACACACATACATACATACATACATACATACATACATACAGGGGCGTCAACAGCAGAGTAGAGCCCTGAGCATAGCAATGTATTGGGGCACCTACCGATCCTCCAGCGGTAGGGGTGGGGGAAGCTTTGATGTCCCCCGGGTGGCAGGGGGTATTATATCAACAGCTCAGCATGTAGGGCCTGCAATTACCCCTTTACTGCACAGATGGTGGGAGATGGGGTGGGAGAAGGGGGCATTGGGCTGAATGAAGGGGCCCTGATACATAACTTCCAGGGTGGTAGAGGATATTTAATATGCAGAGGAGGGGTGTATAGTGGAGTGGTCTTTTTATTCATAATTTTCTGGTGGGAGGACAGCTTGCTTGACTGCAGATATCTGCAGTTTTCAGAAATAGATTTCTAAGATTTTAATGGAATTAAAAACTAGAGAATCCCACCTACCAAATAGTACTGGGGACTAGTGGATCAGAGTTCAGGAGGCAGAGCAATCTGCCAACGAGTATATAAAACTACATACCAGGTGTGTGGAGCTGGAGCAGTAACCAGCTGCTGGTAGGCTGATATCTCTAGTTCTGGGCACAGTAGAGACAAGCTTCTAGTGTCCATCAAAGGGGGAGAGTCCCAGCTTTTGGAATATATCCTCAGAAAAACTCTAAGTCAGACAGAACCTGAAATATCTGACTGGGAACAGCAATTGACAGGCTTGGATGGGGACCGCTGCTTTGAAGTCAGATATCTCCGGTTCCCAAGGGCCGATTTTAAAAATTCTTGTACCCATGGAAAGAGGGGACCCTCAGCTTTCAGCATAGGGCCCTTAGACTCCTGGGAGGGTTTCTGGGTACTCAGAAACCCCCCCTGCGTGCGCTACTGTGGTGTGTGAATAAAAACAAAGATATCCACCTCTCTGGTGGTCTCTGGCAGTCTCCATGGCTCCAGGTGGTCCCACCTCTATCTTCCCACATGATAGAGGGTTGCTGGGAGCCCTGGGAAGCTTCTGTGTGGCTCAAATTCTGCTGGGAATGCCAACTTTAGTCTGGCCTTGTGTCTGTGCATGCGTTGATTTTTGGAAACATGGCACCTGTAACATCTCTAGTGCACAACTGCAAATCACTGGGAAAATGTAAAACTCTGGATGGGTAAGTATAAATTTATGGGTGTAGGGTGTGCAGTGTGGGTCCCCTGGACCCATTATAGATACGCTCATAGGTGTGCACACATTGAGTATTAGGGGTGCACAGGCACCCCCTAATGCTGTGTCCACCCTTATGAACACCTCCCTGCCGCTAGCAATAACAGCAATACCCTTTTACCAAATACTTTTGTTTTTTATAACTGTATTCAATTAAAAGAAGCGCCCATCAGTCAATTATGTTTTGCATTATTAATTGTACTAGACCATTGTCATATCACTACATACCTGCGTCATCCATATATGTTTGTGACTTTATTTGCATGTACTGTTACACAGAGTAATTAGAACTGAAATAGGCAGGAGATTATGGTGTGGTGGAGAGACGTTTTATATAGCAGCTAGTGCCAATAGATGATGGTAGAAACGCCTGATTGGCGATGTTAGACACACCCAATAGGTGGTGCTAGACACACCCCTTTGGTGGTGCACCCATTAATAAAATGTGTTGCGCACGCCTATGTATACGCTATGGGTATTGAGTATCCATGTGTGAAACCATGAAGATTGCCACCTTATACATATTACATGGTTCGTATTTTAAATAGTGAGTGAGTCACCCATAATATATCTGTGGAAACATTTCGTTTATGAAACATAACTCATATTTTGAGATATTTCTCTAAAAACATTAATCTTCCATTTCTGTAATAATTTTCTGCTTTTTATTCTTTCATCTAATTTGCACCCTTGTCTGCTATTTTAATCATCCCTCTTCATCTCTTAGACTGGCAGGCAATGCGCTTCTGTAATAACTGTAATTTATTTTTCATCCCAGGACTTGTAACCAAATCTTTGCACAAGTGAGACAACATGTGATGATAATAAAAAAAAAATCCTTTGTAATTCTCAGAGATAACGACTTTAATATGTAATGAATTTGTTGCCCTGTGCTCTGCCCATCATTTCATTGCTTGTTAAATTAGGTAACTTTTTTTGCATATAGATATCTTAAATGGGAATATTGTAAGAAATTGCGCATGGACTGTACACAGAAATGACACACATCATGGGTGGCTTAGTGGCAAGCTGGCATAGTGCCCTGCAGAACTGGTTCTAAGGCCACTGGTTCTAAGGGGGTGGCGGCAGAGACAGGGTGTTTTGGATCCCTTTCTGGGCAAATTGCAGCCAATGATAAATGGCATTATATAGCCTATTTATCAGGTATGGAATGGCTACATCCTGTTATGGCAAGGTCATATTTAGATTGAAATGTCTCCTTACAATCAATTCTCACATCTAAATGAAATTTTGGCCCTTATTCTGATCGGTGCGGATATTCCCGCATTCTTACGGAGCGGTCCGCACGCCACGGTGTTCTGCCGCGTGCGGCCATCGTCCGTAGAAACGCCCACGTGTCCTCCGCATTCGGACGGACTCACTCTTTAAGAACAGGGCGTGTTTACGGACGACATACAAACCATGCGTGTGCGGGGGAAACACTCCGATTCTGCACGGTATTACAGAGTATTACAGAGTATGCTCGGGAATACCGCATCCGAATGGGAGCCAAGCGGTGCTACCGCCCGTAAGCGGAGTATTTACGCCAAACAACCCACTATTATGTATATTCTGCAATACATCACATGACCCACTTATTCAATTACCTATCCTCATAAAAAAATGCTTATTTGGAATTGGAATCAATTAGATGCCAATATATCCTTACAAGCATGCCTAACACATGCATTGCACACATTAACCCTTACAGCAATTGAAGTGCAATGGTTTGTATTAGACCCTGTGTAAAAGATTATAAACAATCTACACATATACTGTTTAATGTGCAAAGAAAACCAACAACTTTGAACTTGCATAAATTATTTATTACGAGGAACAATTAACAATTAAATATCAAAAAAAAAAAAAAAAAAAATTAAAGAAGTAAATCGCGCAGGTCCTGCAGATCCGAGATTAATAATCGTAAATGGTGTTCCGCACGCAGGAGGGCCCCACGAACCCCCTCATCTGCCGGTGTTGTGTCATCTGTGGGCATGTCAAAGGGGCAAAAATTAGTCATGATATTCATGCATACATTTCACATACTGCTACATAAATTGCAGAAATGCTAGGTGACATGTGTATATATATATATATATATATATGTAGAGAGATAGAGACACACATAGATAAATAGATATGACACACACATATATACATACATGCAAACTTATTTACTACATACTGTGTTTTTTTCCCTCTACCCTTTACTCTGCAGAAGACATAACAGTCATAGTGTTTCTTCTCATTTACAACCCACCCATGACTAACCAATGACAAGCATGTCATGGCCTCCGTCAATAAGAACTTGTCACAATCTCCTCAGTCTAAGTTCAGTGATGGTTCGTGGCATGGGAGTTATGCAAATGTCAGGAATGCACAGTACACATCCTCAAAATCATAATTCAGTCTAAACCAACCTACAATTCTGTGAGGCCAAAAAAACAATCTGAACTACAGGGGGTGTTTAGGTAGAGGAGGCTCCTGGGACACTGGCAACTTGTGACTCCATTCCAAGGTAGGCCGGCCCATACTCCATTTATAGCATACATCCTATAGTTTATAAATAACATTCAACAACAATATAGATTCCACTATATGATGGGTCAGAATCGAGGCTTGCAGCAGGTGAATTTAATCCACAAATGATCCACTCATCCCTTTACTCCAGGATCCTGTTTAACTGCAACGGTTATGTGGCAGTCAAAATGGAGCTCCAAGCCATCCCACAAACCTGTGTAATTCAGAGGTGTCCTGGATGAAAGGGATGCCTTGGACACCCCATCTAACCCGTCCCAGTATCTGTAGCTACCCACTTTGGGGTCTGTATTAATAGTATTGTACCAAAATTTTTAATCACCAGTGCTACATAACAAATACCAGTCCAACTACTTCATGAATGATGCATTATGTAAACATACCGATCTGATGGGACTCCGGGGCCTCACACGCCTCCTCCCCCTCGGATTCGGACACCTCTGGGGCAACCGTGGCCTCCTCAGCCCCCTCCTCCGCCAGCTCCTCCGCCACCATCACCTCCTCCACCTCCTCCGCCACAACCACCTCCTCCACCACCACCACCTCCTCCACCACCTCCTCCACCACCACCACCTCCTCCACCTCCTCCTCCGCCACCAACACCTCCTCCACCTCCTCCTCTGCCACCAACTCCTCTTCCACCTCCTCCACCACCACCTCCTCAGGCACCTCCTCCACCACCTCCTCCACCATCTCCTCCACCTCCTCCACCATCTCCTCCACCATCTCCTCCACCTCCTCCACTTGCTCCTCCACCATTTCCTCCTCCTCCTCCACTTGCTCCTCCTCCACCCTCGCCGCCACCTCCTCATCACGCTCTTGCGCCTGCTCCTCCGCCAGGGCTGCCTCGGCCTGCTCCCGTGCCTGTCGTGCTCGGGCTCGTGCTGTGTGGTAGAAAACAAAATCATGGTCAATGTCGGGTCATTGGGGCACATGTAGTAATCCATAACAAGACATACATGGAAGGGTGATAATGTTGGCAAACGATGCTTGAAAGTAGCTCCTTACTGTTAATGGACTCCAAAATGTGACATTTAAGTTATTATGTGATTGTTAGTAATTTGTTCAATCATTACAACCCTGGCATTTATCAATGTTGAACACATATTAGATCTGGCACATTGTATGCATCTGAATCATGAATGCTATGTCATTACATATAAAAGCCACATGACTGCATGTTAACCAGGAAGAAGCACACATAACAGTCTATGGACTTTTAAACCCATGGACACCCACTTATCATGAGACACATTTTATTGTTTATAGATGGTATGATGTAAGTGCGAAATTTCATAGCTAAAATACTCACAATCAGCTATCTCGCCCCTAATTTGCTGGAGAAGCTGGGGCTGGCGCCTGCGGAGGTCCGACCACCGCCTCTCGAGCTGGCCGATGCTCCTCCGCACCCGGGTGCGGGCGTAAATCCGGCGCCCTGCCGCAGCATAGGCCCGCCGCTTCTGGCCATTTGTGATAAAGGGCCCCGCACGGCCCAGCCTTGTCTCCATGACGGAGACCAGAGCCCTCAGCTCCGCAGGCGAAAATGGCTCTGCCCTGCGTGTCTCCGCCATGTTAACAATGGCATCAATCAACCAATCAGGTGGTGTCATTGGTTTATCACAGTTATTTGTGTTAATAACTTTATTGTTCATCTTTACATGAACAGCGTCTCTGCGCCAACACAAATGGTGACAATTTCGCATGCCTTAAAAACAGTAGTGCTGATGTATGGGAATGAGCAAATCTGATATATATAAAACACAGTGTGTATGCACTTAGCAAATCCAATAAGGCCTCGCTCCGCCAAGCAACGCGTGCTATAGCTTAGCAACGCATAGCTGTACTTAGCATTACTTACTCTATGCATCTATGTGTATGCGTACATTTATGTTTAAAAGACACATACACATACTTGCAGGTATCCTGAGTCCAGCATTATACACCAGCGCTGCCTGCCTGGCTGCCTGCCTGCCTGCCTGCCTGCCTGCCTGCTCCTTGAAATGTTTAAACATGTTAATAAATTGAAATATCATATATATATATATATCTGCAAACAAATCATACATCAACACAGGAAAAAATCCCCAACACATTAGAGAATAAATCAATGTACTCACCAGTCATCAGGGATAGTATCAACTACAATAATGAAGATATAACAAACACATAAGATCCCTTGTACAAGGTATAATAATGAGCACCTATATTGTACTTCCCCCAAAACTAAGCACATATGATAAATATATACTATTTCTTTGCCATTAGGAGGGCAGGCTGGCTAATTGTCGTTTTGTAACACTGACAACTACCACACTGTACTTATTTGAAGGGGTGATTTTTACAACAATTGGTGTGTTCTGGTCCACTAGATAAAATGTACCTGAAGTATCTTTGCGCCACAGAGTCCCGCAGCTGGTATCCCCTCCGGCATTCAGGGGCGCGGGATGGGCGCATGGGCGGATCTTGCGGCTCAGATGGTACCTCCCACTCATCAAAGGGTATCTCACGCCGCACAGCAATGTTGTGGAAAAATATACACAGGCCCACGATCCTCGACACCATTTGAGGCGCATACTGTAAGTCACCACCAGTGCGGTGGAGCACTCTAAATCGACCCTTTAAAAGGCCAATTGAGCGCTCCACCACTTGCCTGGTGGCAACATGCGCCCGATTGAATGCCTCCTGTGGGCCCGGTGCTGGGGAGCTGTACGGCGTAAGTAGCCAGGGCGTACATGGGTAACCGGAGTCACCCAGAACCCACGCATCACGGCCTTCCAGCTCTTGTAGTCTTTGCCATATCCCGGTTTGTCGGATGACATGAGAGTCATGGGCACTTCCGGGAAACTTCGAGTTGAAGGCGAGAATCTCCATGGATGGGCCACATACCACCATCACGTTCAGTGAGTGGAACAATTTGCGGTTCCTATATATCTTCTCACTTCGAGATGGAGGCACAAATGGTACATGGGTGCCATCCACAGCCCCTATCACATTAGGGAAGCCAGCAATTTGATGGAAGGCCTGCTGGCTTCTGCGCAGGGTCTCGGTGGCAAATGTCATGGCCATGAAGTGCCCCTTGCGCCTGAACATGGCCGACGTCACACGCCTCAGGATTCGGCAGAAGGCCGGCTGAGATATTCCAGCAAGTACTGCCACTACTTGTTGGAATGATCCTGAGGCGCAGAAATGCAACACCGCCAGCAGCTGTGTGTGAGGCGGAATTGCTGTCGTGATCCCGTGTAGAGGTTCCAGATCACTCTCAATTAACGAGAGCAGATCCAGAATTACATGTGGCGGTAACCGGTACCTAGTAAGTACCTCATCATCGGGCATAGCAAACAGAGTCACCCGTGTGCGATAGATTCTAGCACGTCCTGGCCTCCTTGGGCGACGAGTGGGGAGAGCCGCAAGTGCCCTTAGCCTCCTTTCCATGTCCCGCATCATTGCTTCAGCAACCTATAAAGAAATGAACATAAATACTGATGCACCTATGCACATAATGGCCATATCCCACTACAAATAGATTTGTAGGCTTCAATACGTACAATAGATGGCCGCCCCGTAAAATCCCGAAGATCCATTTGACTCTATAATGATGTAACAATAATATGAACTCAATACACACCGTCCTAAACACACAGATGCTTACAACATCGAACTACTAAACACTACTTGAGTATCAAAGGTGTCTGCATTTGTTGCCGACATCATGTACTATGAGACATTCCAGCTATTGCTGGGACATGTTGTCCTGCAATAGATGAACACACACAGGTTTAAGACCTGTGAGTGAAATAGTGAACATGTGACATGTTGCAATAATGCTACAAAGACTTTGCTGGCCCAACAATCTGTAGTCAGTGAGGCAATGGTGCATACATTCATACACTTACATTGTTAATGGATAACATATCTACAAGGACCATGGAAGAGCTTACCTTAGACCCTGACAAGTCCAGATCTGGAGACAAATGATTCTAGCAGCAACTCACTATATATAGGCCTGTCACATGTGTGGTCTATAACAGTAGTGATGAGTATTGCATGACTTGTGGCCTGGATTTTCTAAGGGATTGGGCTACTTTTAGCTTGCAATCAAACGCCACAATACCACAGTAGTCATGAACCAAATGTCATGTCATGCTAGCAAATAGCATGTGTATTGTGCGATAGTCACAGGTGTATCAGAAGATTCTATGCAATGTTAGAATTGGTGACCAGTATTTCATGTAGAAGTTTCGCCAGGTTTTACACTATGGAATTTCCGCCACCGTATGCGGCGCGAAAAAACAGCGACGTACGCTCGTGCACGGAACGCAGCTGCCGCTGATGTCCGCCAAACAGGATACACAAACAGTATATAAAGGTGTATTAGAATGTGACAATGTTGTTGCTAACATGTCTGGATCACAACCAGAGGTGGACCAGGAGCTGCAGCAACTATTTGACCAGATGGACTCCAGCACCACCTATGTGCCACTGCACATGCAGCCAGTGGGTAATGAGGAGGCTGCTGGCCCTTCTACAGCAGGGCAACCTGCACCTGACCATTCTACAGCAGGGCAACCTACACCTGGCCCTTCTGCAGCAGGGCAACCTGCAGCTGTCTCATATGCACCATCAGAAGAATCTTTTGGAACACAACCGGGGACTTCACAAGATAGTACCATGGCCAGCACTTCAAGTGCAGCGACACGTGCCAGGGGGCGTGGCCATGGACGTGGCAAGGGGAGAAAGAGGGCAACAGAGGAACCAACTACAAGAAATAAGGCATATGAAGCACAGGAGCTTGCTGTTGGGAGGTGATACTTTAACCTACCTCCTGAGGTGGACTCTAACCTACCTCTGGATAGGGAGTTGGACTTTAACCAATCTTCCTTTATCCCTTCTTCCTCAATTTGGTGGCCCCCCCTTAGAGCTCCGTGAGTGTTAACCCTGTATATGCTGATCAGAAAAGAAGACCATCATGTATGCAAGGTACAACACTGGTTTATTGTTTACACATACAGCATATTTATACAGTATAGCATGCATGGGCTCGACAAGAGATGATTGGATGATACAGGGGTGTAGCAGGGAGGAGTTCCAGTTACTGTCTAGGGGATATATGTTATTATCATACAAGGACATGGGAGAACAGACAGTTTTTGTAGAAAACATATGAAATACATCTTACAGGAAATAACCTTGAGCAACGCAGCCTTGAGCAGCAGCAGACTGTCACAAAGCAGAATAGAAACTTGTAATTTTCCACTCACTATAAGGCATTTGAGACAAGATGGAGAACAGCATACAAAATGGTGCATAAATCCTTTCAATCCCCTCTTAGAATCATAATTTATTTAAATTATTTGATTCTCACGTGTGCTTTTCCTTTTAATACGCTGTTCCCTCACATATGTAGCATAGTCATCGGGTGTAGGGGTTTCAGAGGAAAGATCAATATACATAATAGCAACAGGTGTTGTGGTACCTAGATATTTGGAAACTATTCTCCTGCCTAGTGGAAAAATACAGTAAGCAACGATTATGATGAACAGAAGTACAGTAAGTGTAATGATACCTAGTTGAGTTAAGGCATGTTTCCAGTTGCTCATCCAGCCGAACCAAGCAGCCCAGGGGTCAGTGACACCTGAGTTTTCCTTGAGCTCTCGGGATAAGTCTTCTAATTTTTTAATGGCTAGTGTGACTTTGCCATTGGGACCTGTATTGTCAGGAATAAGGGTGCAACATCCTGCAACTGTGTTTATGTATACACATGTACCACCTTTCTCGGCCAAGATCATATCCAGGGCCATGCGATTCTGGAATGTCATCTGTGATGTGGCCTCCAGTTGTTCTGCAATACCTTTCAAGGCATCCTTTGTATCATTAACAAATCTCTGTTGATTATAATACATATAGTTTATCCATGCAACATTCTTATTGATTGTAACCTGGGGCAGCAGAGATTCAAAGCCAGTAGCCACTTCATCTCGGGCCTTGAACTCGTCTGGGACACCCCGGGGTACACCAATAGTATCAATGTATACGTGTGGGTCAAAGCTTTCCAGTGGGGTACTTCTCTTTTGTCTAGGGTGTGGGTCAGGTAGGGGTGAAGGTGTTTCAATGGCTGTTGGCAAAATATGGATAGGCATAATGATTTTTGAGAGAGCACATTCGCCTCTCCATACACTGTCAAGCTTTGCTCTAATTTTCATGTCCCCACAAATGAAATAAATGTCACCAAGGGATTTCTTCATGATGGGTAAGGTTACATACCTACGGATGGCACAGTAACCATCCGGGAATGTTTTCAGATCTACCCCCTTAGTGACATTAGAACAGTAACAAGTATAGTTGCCTGGATATATGGTGATTGTGTTACCTGGATTGGTGTTTTTTCCTAAGATGGGGTAGTTCTTCTTCCATAACTCACATTCATTATCTTTAGTTTTATTGCCAGTGTATAAGGTAAAAAAACATTCATCCTCTGATTCTGGTATGTTAAGGGGGACGGTACCAAGGTGGGGTCTGGACTTAGCACATACATAACAGTCAGTTCGGTTAGTCTGTCGTGCATTGTATTTCATCCATTCTAACCAAAAATTCACATCAGCTAAACCTGTCTCTATGGACATGGTGTCCTCATATGTGGGATTACTGATAGCAACCATATCTTTAAAGGTACTTATGTGTGGTTTGAATGGGGATAATGGCTGGGGCCTGGCGGGGGATGGTGGCTTACGGAGGGAAAGGTATTCCTGATTGTTAAACATATCTTTGAGATAGAATTGTTGTCTATCACTGGCATATCCACCTCCCCACCATACCCCTAGAACATACATTCCAGCATCACTGGGGCTGGGATTTTCAATATTTATAGTGCAATAATAGTCATATCTACCGTCATCCTTAGTGATAGTCATCCTAGAAAGTAATGGCTTACCATACTTGTCCTTTCGATCAATAGCCAAGGTGGGTTTGTATGCCCAGTCGATACCTGAATTCCACCCCACTGCTCCCCAATAATTGCAGTTATTTCCCCAATAATAATCATCTGTGACACAAATATATACATTTTTAGTCTGGCTGAGAGCTGATTTGGATGGCATGGACCACATGTTACTAGGTATGACCGTATCATAGTTTATTCGGTAAGTGGCCACGCGAGTGGTAGATGAATTGTACCAAAGGGTAAGCACATCATCCTGACTGGTAATATCCACTTCTGCGGTACAGAAATTATAAAGAACAAGAGCGAGTAAAGTCAGCAGAGCTAAGATAGGGGGAATCATTTCCTTCAAGGGTCCTCTCGGCCTCAGTAGGAATTCCGTTTTCCTCGATGTCTGGATCCCCTACCGGCAATTCTTCTCCTCGTAGGAGGTCAGAGTTATTAACTCCCGTTAGTACCTCACTGGTCCGGTCTGTGTCAATCTCAGGATCAGTGTCGACCTCTGTGTCGAAAGTAGTTGGAGTAGGGATTTTCTTCACTCTGGATGCGTGGATCCACGTTGGGTTGTCATCGGTGAGCACAGCAGTTCTTGTCACAGCGACCACCTCTGTCTCAGGACCGTAGGAGAAATCACCTGGATTCTTGTTGCGTGGAAGGACTTTAACCACAACTTTGTCTCCGACTTGGAATGGATGTGTAGGTTTCTGTGGATGACAAGGATTTTTAAGTACAACTTCATGTTCAATTTCGTCTAGTCTGTGTATTAAAGTCCTTACATATTCTTCTCTGATTACTTCTAAATCTCCTGCTTGTGTGACTAGTGGTTTCCTTGCCCAGGGGGTGGGGAAGGGGCGTCCCATTAGTATTTCAAAAGGGGAGTAACCTAGAGTCTTTTGTGGCGTCATTCTTATTTCAGCTAACACAATAGGAAGGACTTGCTTCCATTTTGTGAAGGTGCCCCCAGTAGCCTTTCTCAATTTATCCTTCAAAGTGCGGTTCATGCGTTCGACAATAGCTGAACTCTGTGGGTGGTACGGAATGTGGAATTTCCAATCTATTTGGAGGGCTTTAACTAGTTCAGCAGTGACTTTGGCAGTAAAAGCAGAACCTTTATCACTATTGATTTGTAGCGGGCATCCCCAGCGCGGAATGATCTCCTGCGTGAGAATGCGGGCTACAGTTTTTGCATCTTCGGACTTTGTTGGATATGCCTCCGGCCAGCGTGAGAACATATCAACTATGACCAAAGCGTATTCCTGTTTCCCTGTACCTGGTATATGGGTAAAATCAATCTGCAGGTGAGTAAACGGAGTGGTGGGGTATTCAAGATGTTGGTGTTTTGCTTTATTGGGATTGTTAGGGTTGTTTCTAAGACACACAATACATCTACTAACATATTGGGTGACAAGTTCTTTTGCATTTGTGATGTAAAAATCATTGGTGAGGAGCAGTGTTGTCGTGTCTTTGCTGTGGTGACCTACTCCGTGATAGTGTGCTATGAACAGTGAGGCACTTGTTTGGGGGATACAGGGTTTCCCCTCTTTGCAGATTAATCCAGTCCGTGGATTCTTCTGCAGAATTGGGTATGTCCAATCTGATAAATCAGAGTTAGAGGCAGTTGCCTGTAATTCTGTAAGTAAGTATGTGTCTTCTAGTGACGGTGGTGACATTATGGTAAGTGTGAGGTTGTATGTGGATGTGGCAGCAGCTTGTTTTGCAGCAGTGTCAGCGAGGGCATTGCCCCGTGAGATATCATCTTTTCCCCCAGTATGTGCTTTGCAATGGAGAATGGCAATGTGTGAGGGCAATGTGATTGCGTGCAATAAGTCAGCAATAAGTTGGGCATGTGAGATGCCTTTTCCATCAGCGCCTGTGAAACCTCGGCGCTGCCAAATCATGCCGTGGTCGTGAACAACGCCATAAGCAAATTTGGAGTCTGTGTAAATGTTGACAGGTTTTCCTGTGTACAAGTGACAAGCTCTGGTGAGAGCGATTAGCTCAGCAGCCTGTGCTGATTGCAGAGGAACTGCTTTTGCTTCAAGGACAGTTTGAGGAAGTTTAACTACTGCGTAGCCTGCCTGGTATGTTTTGTCATTTGGTCGACTGCAGGAGCCGTCGACAAAAATTATGTCGGCGTCGGGTATGGGTACAGCCGACATGTCACTTCTGGGTGAAGTTTCTGAGTCGATTGTCAGAGAACAGTCATGTGGGGAGGTGCTTCGTCATCAGGTCCTTTTAAGCCTAAAAGGGCATTAAGTATGGGCACAGGTCCTTCTGTATTTGTAGCATATTTGATAACAAGTGATGGGTTACCTAGTAAGAGTACCTCGTAACCACTAAGTCTTTGGGCCGACATGTGTTGCGTATGTAAGCCTTTTAAGATGGACAGGACGTTGTGGGTAGTGTGAAGGATGGTGTTGTGTCCTAAAGTGAGTGTGGCAGCCATTTCAACAACCATTGCACAGGCAGCCAGCGCTCGAAGACAAGCAGGCATTCCTTGTACAGTGACCGGCATTACCTTTGAAAAGAATGCGACAGGGCGCATTTTGCCTCCATGACCTTGGGTGAGCACGCCCGCCACAGTTTTACAAGTGTCCCTTGCAAACAAATGAAATGGCAAAACATAGTTGGGGAGACCAAGCGCGGGACTTTTAACTAACATTGCTTTGAGCTTTTCATATGCAGAAAACATTTCATTTGACCATTGTATGACTTTGGGTTTGTCTTTGAGTGTGCACTGTCTCAAGATATTATCGTAATAGGAACAATCAGAAATCCACTGTCTGCAGTAGTTTACCATACCCAAGAAAGACAGCATATCCTTCTGGGTAGCTGGGGTGACCAGGCCCAGTACAGACTGTATGCGTTGTGGACTGATTTTCCTTTCTCCCTCAGAGAGCACAAAACCCAAGTAATTGACATGCTTTTGACACCATTGCATTTTTGTTCTGGACACTTTATGTCCACATTCACATAACCAGTTCAATAGTGATATACCATCTTCCCGGCTGGCCTCCTCCGTTGGACTACAGAGTAGCAGATCATCTGCATACTGTAGCAGGACTGAACCACAGGGGGGGTGCCAGGGTGCCAATGTGGCTTGGAGGACTATGCTATAGACCACTGGGGAGTCAATATAGCCTTGTGGTAAACGACACCAAGTCATTTGTTTACCTTCAAAAGAGAAAGCAAAAAGTAATTGGGTCTCTGCATCTATTGGAATGCTGAAAAATGCATTTTTCAGATCTACAACTGTGAAAAATGCTGCGTCTGCAGGGATGGCTGAAATGAGTGTGTTAATGTCTGGCACTATTGGTGCAATTGGGACTATGAGGTCATTTACCTTCCTCAAGTCCTGTACAAATCTAATACTTCCATCAGCCTTAGCGACCGGGTTGATGGGTGTGCAGTATGGTGAGATCACATATCTCAGTATGCCTTCTTCTAAAAACTCCTGTATCATTGGTCTAAGACCGTCAATTTTCTCTGATGATAAAGGGTATTGTTTGCTGTACACGTGACTAGAGTCTGGCTTGAGTTTGGCTTTGTATGGTGTACAGGGTATGAGGCCTGTGTCATAGGGACCCTTGGCCCAAATTTCTGCATTGATTTTGTCAATTGAGGTATCAAGTGAATCTTGGGACATTAGGAAGTGTGGTGAAGTGACGTGAAGTCCACTTCCTTTGGGTGAGGGTGTAATGGAGATGTGGAATTTGTTGAAAAGATCCCTTCCCAACAAGTTGACAGGGCATTCTGAAATAACCCTGAACTGATGTTCTCCTAAGTAATGTCCGTTCATGGACTGTATGGTCAGTTCGTCAGTCAGATAAGTGTCAGTGGGTATCCCATTGATTCCCATTGAAGGAGTAGTCTTTTGCAATTCACCATCATAGTGTAATGAACACAGGACACTGGTTGTGGCACCGCTATCTACCAAAAAGGGTAGCTTCTTTCCATTAACATATAAAGTGATAAGGGGTGCGTCTTCCCAGTGTGTGGTGAATTGTACAAAAGATAGGACACCCTCCTTCGGGCCCCGTCACAAGGTGGGGTCGGACCAATCAACTCTAAAACGTACATGTTCTTGGACGGGTGTGGGGCCACGTGCTGCTCTGGGTGGCCCTTGTGTGAAAGATGGTTGCTGAGACCTGTGTGTGCCTGGTGGAGGTCGATATGGTTGTTGTGGTCTTTGGGGTGGGAATGGGCATTCCCTAGCCCAGTGTGTGTCTTGGCCACAATTGTAACATGTTGTGTCTTTTGCTATTGTGCCAGTGTTATTATCTCTGTTGTAAAGAGGGGCCCGATGGTGTTGGTGTGGTGGGCCTTGTGGTGGTCTGAAGGGTTTCCTTTGACCATATTGGGGTGCCCTACTCTGTCTATTTGATGGGCCCCTGTTGTCTTGTTGATAACTGTGTGTTGTGACAATTGTCTTTTTCATGTCAAAACATCCAGCTGCCTCCTTTTCATACAAATGGGTCTCAAATTCTTGGAGGGTGTCTGAAGTCCAGGAAGAGATACTTTGTTTAACTGGCGTGGAAATGGAGGGGTGTAGGTTATTGATAAAGGTGGAAATGAGTAAGGGGAATATTTCAAGAAATAGTCCCGCTTCCTCAGTCCAGCATCTTTTAAATCTCTTCCAAAATTCAGTGACTGATTCAGTGGGTTTTTGTTTACACGCCACTGCGACAGGCAATGAGGACCTCATTTTGAAGATCTTGGTCATCCCTGCTTCTATTTCTGTCCACATTGTGGCTATTGCGTCTGAATTATTTAAGGGGTAGTTTGCTGTTCCTACCGTGGTTGTAATGTTTTTGAAACTTTTGATCTTATCCCAATCCCACGCATGGTGATGGTCGATTACATTATCGACAATCAGTTTTATGTCATCATGGGTGTAATTTCTGCCTACACATGCTTTCTTCAGATAGGCAATGGTTCCTGCCGCGGTTACAGAGGGTTTTGGGCAGTGTTTAATGATCCTATTTAGGTCTTCTATGTCAATTGGTTTAACAAGTAATTGGTCACCAATTGTCATGAAGGGACAGTATTGAGTTGTTGTGCCATCATAGGTGGCACCAGATTTTGTTGTCTTCGGGCCAAGTTCTGTAGTAACTAATGATTTGTCTGCCGATACTCTGGTGCTTTTTGCTAAAGGTCCTTTCTCTTCTCCCTCTAACAAAGGCATATCCTCGGTATTAGTTTCCTTTTTATCATCTAATTTAAGATCTGGTTTGGGTGGAGGTGCGGTAGGATGTAGAACATGGTGACCCACGGCCATCAGTTCTGTATCCGTGAGGGAAGGGTATACTGGACTGTAAGGTGGAGGTGAAAGGACTTTAAGTTCCTTATTGATACGAGTCTCCTCTATTTTATGGAGTTTTGCAGTGACGTCTCTAATTTTCTTTTGTTTCTTTGTCAAATTGGTGTCATGCCAGAAAGGTGCAATAATAAGCCATTGTTCACCTCCTGCACGCATGTATTTCATATCCCAGGTGGGATCTCCTGTATACCAGGGGAAGGCTTCTTTGTCCCCAAGACAAAGACCTTTTATCATTTGCATAAAGAAAGGATAATTAGAGCCGTCTCTAGGGAAGGGGTTGGGACTACATTTTTCCGACCAACCTGCCAGGTTATCTACCCAGGGGTCAATTAGGAAATAGTCTGTAGAAGAATTACGGGCTACATATTCCTTACAAGTTTCATTGGGTAAGGGTGGTGGATAGGAAATTATTTTATTTTTACTAATTTTTGAACCCATGTTTAGTTTATGTCCTTTTATGTTTGTGTGAGAACTTTCTCCACCTTTTAATTTGTTCCTGATGTTCAGGGTTTTGACTAAAGTCAAGGAAATAGAGTAGTTGTCTACCTTCAGGTAACTTGTGGATCTGGTCTAAAGTTTCAGGACAGATAATAGGATATGTGAAAAGGTTAATTGGTATATCTGTTAAGAAAAATGGGTATGTCTGATCAATGTATTTTTCAATAAGTCCTGTATCCAAATGACAACCCAATATAATAACGGATTCTAAAACGGTGCCATTAGATGATGTCTTTGTTGTGAGTTTAAATCTTGTGGGTTCTCTAATGACAGATGTCAATTTGGGCCAATAATCGTCTCTGTCGGGGTTATGGTACCAGAGGACGATACTACATTTACAATTTAAACAAGTACCTATGTATGGATGTCTGGGGTGTGACATAGACGTAGATGAAGTATGAGAATGGATGAAATATGAGAGCGTGAAAAATTCTTAGTATCCAGACCAGGGGCGCCGTTTCAGTAAGGCAGGAGTGTACCTACAGCAGCAGACTGAAAGGGTTGGTCTTTATCTGAATACTGTGTGAATTATGTATTCACTTTATACATCTCATAAAAATTAATGTTTATGATTGGTTAGTTATAACCACAGACTGTCTACGTGACAGTGGATAGAGTCAAGTGGTTTTATCCTGAAAACTGCATATGAAGCCTCACGTTGCGTTACCCCAAAGAGAGGGGAGCATATAGTCCGCAAGTCTGTTGGCATACAGTAATCAATGAGACAAGAGAGAGAAAGAGTTAGTGTGCGTCAACTTACCAACCGCACAAGATGTACAAGTTAAATACATATATCGCATGTGTGTTCACTTACCAACCACACAAGGATATTACACGTAATACAACTTATACTGTAAAAAAAGGATAGTAAGAAATGGCCATATAGAAAAAAGGGCGATCAAATTGAGGTGACTAATGAGCGGACCCCTTAGGTCACTCTTTATATATAGTACCAGATCACTGATCTGCGTGTGCACACTATAAAACAACCAGCTGAAACTTTACTACTTTTGAAGTAAAGGTCTATACGGATTCAGGATTCGATATGTCCGTGATCCGAGAACAGGCAACAGACCACGTATGGGTGTCAACAGTTCAACGGGAACGAAGATCGAAATCCCGGGACGGGCCCCCAGCTGTTGGGAGGTGATACTTTAACCTACCTCCTGAGGTGGACTCTAACCTACCTCTGGATAGGGAGTTGGACTTTAACCAATCTTCCTTTATCCCTTCTTCCTCAATTTGGTGGCCCCCCCTTAGAGCTCCGTGAGTGTTAACCCTGTATATGCTGATCAGAAAAGAAGACCATCATGTATGCAAGGTACAACACTGGTTTATTGTTTACACATACAGCATATTTATACAGTATAGCATGCATGGGCTCGACAAGAGATGATTGGATGATACAGGGGTGTAGCAGGGAGGAGTTCCAGTTACTGTCTAGGGGATATATGTTATTATCATACAAGGACATGGGAGAACAGACAGTTTTTGTAGAAAACATATGAAATACATCTTACAGGAAATAACCTTGAGCAACGCAGCCTTGAGCAGCAGCAGACTGTCACAAAGCAGAATAGAAACTTGTAATTTTCCACTCACTATAAGGCATTTGAGACAAGATGGAGAACAGCATACAAAATGGTGCATAAATCCTTTCACTTGCCATCCTGGTTCCCCGAGCACGTGATTTGATTGAGTGTCCATCAGAGAGGCTGACACACACACGCAGATGGAAGATTTGGGAAGAGATAACGGCAGAGATTAATGAAGTTGCGCCACAAGTTCGTGAGGCCGACCATGTCAAGAAGAGGCAAGTTGTTTTGTGATACATGTGCCCAGTAATAGACAAGTAATGATTGAATTCATGCTTAGATGGATTTTGCAAATGGCCGGTGAGGTTGTTACCATACACAGACATTATTGACATGTTATTTGGTTGAGAGTTAGAGTAGGGTGATTGTGAATGTGTATTGTAACGGTTGATATCATAGTTGCATGTAATGTTATCTTTTGGACATTAAGCACATGTCGTAATATGTAGCACAGAGCAATGGCAGCAACAGCAAACATCTGGAGTGACATGTATTAATATGTCAACTTACATTGCAGGTGGCAGGACTTCAAAACCAACCTGAAGAGGAAGATGACCAAGCGGTGGGAACACAGCCAGACATCTGGGGCCGGGCCCATGCCATCAGGGCTAGAGTTCACCCCCCTGG
The DNA here is from genome assembly GCF_055691185.1 of Crinia signifera. NCBI lineage: Eukaryota > Metazoa > Chordata > Amphibia > Anura > Myobatrachidae > Crinia > Crinia signifera. Next base: position 95,053,414 of record NC_139217.1, read on the forward strand.
AGTTGATGGCCGAGAGCTGTGTATCAGTTGAGGAGATCAGGGGGGTGAGCACGATGGATAGCGAGGCCCCAGCTGAAGTGTTTGCGTCTTTTATTGAAGGTAAATATTTGTCATGCCATAAACTTGTGCAAGTAATTATCTTAGAATGTGTCCTAATTGTGTTTATCATTTTCCACAGACACCCCACTGCTTGGTGACGACTCTGGTCAGGAGGTGGAGGAGTCCGTGCCACCTGGCCCCAGTGGTAGGCCTGTGCAGCAGCAGCCATCGGCCCAAGCCGATTTGGCCAGGTTGGCCCAGATGCTTGGGGACATAAACCAGCAGGGAGAGTTGGCATCAGAACGGATGCATAGGACCGAGGAGATCATGGCGAGCTTGGTCAGCACCCAGCAGGCCATGGCTGGGAGCCTGCAGGCCATGGCTGAGGCGCATCAGGCCATGGCTGCAAGTGCTCAGGTGCTGGCCGAGCAAGCCACCCTCCAAAATGATCTCCTCCTCCACCATAATGAGCTTATGGTGGAGCTGGTTAACAGCAACAGGGTCCTAATGTCATCCGTTTCTGGTGCATTACCACCAGCAACACTCCCTGCTGGCAGGAGGGGTAGACCAGCCAACCCCTCACCAGCATCTGCTCCACCTGCCCCAGCATCTGGCCGTGCCCGAAGAGCTGCTGCACAGGCCAAGGAGCATACCAAGGCCAAACGTGGTCGAAAATGAACTTGTGGCTGCATTAATCTCCACCATTATCTCATCCCAAATCTTCCATTGTAATGTGTGTGTCAGCTTCTTGTGTCCAATCACGTGCTGAGGGTAACCAGATGAGCCCTTGCTTCAAATGTCCTTTTTGGTTCCCCTGTTGCCCTCTTTTGCCTGCCATTACTGTCAGCTGCACTTGATGTGATGTTGCTAAGTCCCCGGTTGTGTTCCAAATGATTCTGCTGATGGTGCATATGAGCCAGCTGCAGGTTGGCCTGCTGCAGAAGGGCCAGGTGTAGGTTGCCCTGCTGTAGAATGGTCAGGTGCAGGTTGGCCTGCTGTAGAAGGGCCAGCAGCCTCCTCATTTCCCACTGGCTGCATGTGCAGTGGCACATAGGAGGTGCTGGAGTCCATCTGTGTGCAATTATATTTGTTTTGTATTATAATTTATTTTGGTACATTCCTGCCATGGTTTGTTTGTTTTGGTATTTTTATTTTTTTGTCATTGCATCACAGTGGCATTGACTGTGAAATGTATATAAATAAATTTCTTTACTTTACAACAATTGTGTGGTTTAATTAGTACATGTCGCATACACATGTGTATTGCTAGTATTAATATTCAGTCATGTCCATTGTTAGCAGGTTTAAAGTGTGTCAGAAGTACAGCATATGTGGGTGATTAGTAAGGTTTCCTTGAAGCAGCAATGGTTTCAATTAAAGCACTGACAAGCGTCCTATTAGTGAGTAATGAGTAAAGGAGTCGATTTTATTGGGTTCAGGTGTTAATGCTTGTAGTCATTAGGCGGTCCGTTCGCCTCCCGCAGGAACGAGTGGTGTCCGCAAAGCAATAGTGGCCTTTTGGACACCGCACATTTCTTTCCTTTTTGTTCGCGTGCATTCGGAGTGGTATCCGAATGCACGCCCCCCAACATAAGTGTACTCCCCCGTGTCCGCCCATGTTTCCGCCCCGTTTTGCCCACTTTGAAACTACGCCCATGTGTCATTCCGCATGACGCCCATAATACGCCCATATTTCCCGAATGATTGCGGTGACCAGTTTTGTACGGGATTTGGCCGAACAGGTACGGAGTCAAGGCGTGGCACATGCGCGTGGCGTTCTCCACGCATGCGCAGACGCCGTAAAGACGCGATCCGAAAGTATGCGGTAAAGTACGCGTCAATCAGAATAAGGGCCTTTGTTTGGAGCCCCAATGCTATTAAATACTTTTTTCCCATCACTAAATCGTATTCCTCTCTATACTAAGCCAATTATGCTTGTTACTTGTAAGGGACTTACTTAATTGAATGTCTTTAAATATTTGAACATATCAAAGTAAATTCCCACTGTCCCTATTTGTAGACCTGCAGACATGACACTACGTTCCTTCTGCTTTGTTCATTTTGCAATATCCATTGGAGACATTGGTTATGGTATGCTAGGTCTACCATGTCTAGGTCAACATTCATTAGGTCGACACCACTGAATGGTCAGTGTATTCATGGACGACAGGGTCTAAAGTTCAACACAAGCTTTAGGCCAACAATTGGGAGGTCGACAGTCAAAAGGTCAACTTGTGTCAACCTTTAGACCCTATCGACCTTGAGTGTGTCGACCTACTGACTGTCGACCATAGGGTGTCGACCTAATGAATGTCAACCTAGACATGGTGGACCTAGGGTCCGGATACCGCAGACATTTTGGAGCGATGTCCTCATTTGAACACCTTTGCGTTTATAATGTCATAGGCCATAAATGCAATATATCATTAGGGTTCTTGGGCTGGAATATGGGCCTGGAATGGAAGCTACTAGAAGAAAATCAGGTTTCTGTGCAAAAGTGGATAGTAATGTGGAGAAAGACAGAACTTAGGATATCAGTGGACACACAAATCTAGTTCTGTAATCACACATTCTGTAGAAGGTTTGGGGTTCTTGGGTAGAGAACTTGGAACTACTGTGGCAGTGGTTACTGTAGAAGCTGCAAAGCAACTACTGTGAGGAAAACAAATGCACAGATATCGAATTCTGGGTTAGAGCAGGAGCTTCAGCTGAACCTCTATGGAACCAGAAGGACTGCGCAATGTGTTGACTAGGAATTTACAACTGGACGCAATGCAGATACTGGTGGAACTGGATGCTATATCAGCAGTGAGGCTTGTGCTTCTACCGATGGTACTGAGCACTTTATCAGAGGTGATGCTTGGACTGGACACTGAGTTGGAACTGGTAAAACTACTGGGCTTTTAGTGGTGTTGGACAAAGTGGGGTTTGCATTGGATACCAGGCTGCTAACGCTGGTACTGGATGTTGTATCAGCAGCAAGATTAGTTCTGGACACCATAGTGTAATTGGTGCAGCAAGAACTGGGACACATCCTCAGAGGAACAAGCACTGATTAAGTTTAGTGGCGCACAGGACTTCTCCTTACACTTGTGGAATAGAGAGACATTGTATTGGCCGGTTGCTGGTCACTGATTGAGCAGAGCTCTACAAATTGGCTTGTCATTGGCTGTGCTGCAGTCAGCTGACTCACAGCAACATAACAGTGTCCACGGACCTGATCCGGTTGGAACACCTACAGTACAAGTGGGATGCTAGAGCACCTGGGACGGAACAGCATAGAGAGACAGTGGACTGCAGACCTACAGGAATTGGCCCTGATGGTCTGTAAGCACCATACAGGTAAGTGCTGGGGTCTAATTCTGGGGCCTCTCATGGACTTTTGATACTACAGTATGTAGACTAAAGTGATTGGATATCCCCATATGATTGTCTTCTGTATTTTCCAGGGCAAATTAGGTTTTGCAGTGGTTGTTGGAGGCTTTGACTTACTACAGATGGCAAGTTGTGTCCAATGTCATTTGCTATTACAACATTGGTTCTGCAGCAATCTCATAGCGGCAAAAAGTACTAAAAAAATTATAATTATAATCCTAAAGAAATAATAAATGAGAATAATGGTCGGTACTTCTTTACTTTCACGGCGCCAGCATGGCGCCGCGCGTACTTCCGGGTTACGCTCGCCACTAACTAAGTTAAATAAACGGAGTTAACGCCATGCCAACATGGATAGTTCATACCTTCACTATCCATGTTGGCATGGAGTTGATTTTAATTAGCGTGGCGAGCGTAGCGAGCCACCGAGCCCGCAGCGTGGGCGAGCGAAGCGAGCCCCGCAAGGGGACTCTGACGCAAAGAAGTACCTAATGGTCAATGACAAAATGCTACTACACTACTGTTGATAGTGGACCATCAATTGTTAGGAACATCGTACAGATCTCAGTTATAGGGAACCAACATGTTACTAAGTAACTGAAAGCATTTAGAATGCATTTGTTCTGTCTAAATTACATTTATAGAGAGAACTGGGTGTGATGTATCAACAGGTAGTATTCAACTAATGCACTTTTATGAGTAAGGCAGCAGCAAGGGTCTTATATATATCAAATTAATCCATACTGGCAATCCTTTATGTTCATTGAGAAGTAATAAAAATGCCATTTTACTTAATAAATATGTGAACAGTATAACACTGCTATACTTATAAAGAAACATTGTAGCATTAGGAAATAACATAGATATCAAATGATTATTATAAAAATGAACAAGGATCACAACACAGCATAGTAAGACTGACACCAGTTTGTGCAGTGTAAAATATGGATTATCACATTGGGCATGCTTCAGACCTGTTTGCTAGGTTGTGTATACTTGCACCCTCTGTCAGCGCCACCCACCCTAGTGAACTGGTCATTGCCGCCCACCACACGGGAAGGGATGTGTACAAGAACACTTCGGGTGACATTCTATGCTATGCGCTAAATGCGCATGTTTTATTTGCGCACCACATCGCCGCAAATCGCCTATTTTAAAATCGCATTTTTCAGCCTAAATGCGCATATTTAATGTGATGCGCATTGGAGGCTGAAAAGTGCGAATAGGGGCGATTTGCAGCGAAGTGGTGCGCTGTTTTTAGTCCTGAAAATGTGCGATTTTCATGTCTGAAAATCGCACATTTGCAGGACAGCGCAAGGTTGTAAAAAAAAGAACCGAGCGCGGGGTCCCCCGCCCGAGTCTAACCAGCCCCGGGCTCACTGAGCCGGTGCTGGTGACATAAAATCAGGGTCCCCGACAAATAGGGGTCCCCTTGATTTTATGAAACCAGCACCGGGCTCAAGGTCCGGCGCTGGTTCCCAAAATACGGGGGACAAAGTGACTAGGGGTCCCCCGTATTTTAAGAACCAGCACCGGACACAACCAGCCAGCAGGGTAATGCCACAGCCGGGGGGAGACTTTTTATACAAGTCCCCCGGCCAAAGCATTAACCCCCTGGCTGGTCAGCATGGGCAGGGGTCCTGGGGAAGTGGGGACCCCCCCAATGAAGGGGTCCCCCCCCCTCCAGGTCTTACCAGCCCATGCTGATAGTCCGGGGCTGTCCCCGATGCCCCTGGGCGGTGGGCATCGGGCTGATGCTTTGTGTAAAAAAAAGAATGAAAACTATTGTTTTACACTGGCGAACTATGAGTCCCAGCAAGCCTACCCCGCATGCTGGGACTTGGGGAACCACAAGTCCCAGCATGCGGGGCATTAAAGGGCCCGCTGGCACTTGTAGTTCTGCAGTGTAAAAAATAGTGCACAAAATCACACTGACACCCTGTAAAATAAAACTTTAATACACACAAAACACACACACACTGATACTTACCTACCTTGAGCCCGTAGGTCGGTCCCTGGATCCTGGGTCCGTCCTCCGGGGCTCCAGGGCAGAAGAGTCCGGTTCCGGGGCCTTGGTCCTGGTTCCGGGGCTGGTCCTGGGGTTCCGGGGCTCCTGGCGTGAAGAATCCGGGGTCCGGGATCCGTGGTAGTCCCCAGGGGTACCTTGGGAGGAAAATCCAACTCACCTGCTCCCCGGCGGCGACCTCCGGTGACAGCGCTGCTCCAGACTGGTACCCGGCTTGCAGGAGTTTGTCCGGCGCTGAGATGTTTCCTCCTCGCCGTCTCTGCACAGAATGATTTCTCGGCCAATCAGGAGCCGAGAAAGTCGGCTCCTGATTGGCCAGAAATCATTCTGAATACAGACGCCGAGGAAGTAACATCTCAGCGCATCCAGAGCAGAGATGTTACTTCCTTGGCGTCTGTATTCAGAATGATTTCTGGCCAATCAGGAGCCGACTTTCTTGGCTCCTGATTGGCCGAGAAATCATTCTGTGCAGAGACGGCGAGGAGGAAACATCTCAGCGCCGGACAAACTCCTGCAAGCCGGGTACCAGTCTGGAGCAGCGCTGTCACCGGAGGTCGCCGCCGGGGAGCAGGTGAGTTGGATTTTCCTCCTTAGGTACCCCTGGGGACTACCACAGATCCCGGACCCCGGATTCTTCACGCCAGGAGCCCCGGAACCCCAGGACCAGCCCCGGAACCAGGACCAAGGCCCCGGAACCGGACTCTTCTGCCCTGGAGCCCCGGAGGACGGACCCAGGATCCAGGGACCGACCTACGGGCTCAAGGTAGGTAAGTATCAGTGTGTGTGTGTTTTGTGTGTATTAAAGTTTTATTTTACAGGGTGTCAGTGTGATTTTGTGCACTATTTTTTACACTGCAGAACTACAAGTGCCAGCGGGCCCTTTAATGCCCCGCATGCTGGGACTTGTGGTTCCCCAAGTCCCAGCATGCGGGGTAGGCTTGCTGGGACTCATAGTTCGCCAGTGTAAAACAATAGTTTTCATTCTTTTTTTTACACAAAGCATCAGCCCGATGCCCACCGCCCAGGGGCATCGGGGACAGCCCCGGACTATCAGCATGGGCTAGTAAGTCCTGGAGGGGGGGGACCCCTTCATTGGGGGGGTCCCCACTTCCCCAGGACCCCTGCCCATGCTGACCAGCCAGGGGGTTAATGCTTTGGCCGGGGGGACTTGTATAAAAAGTCTCCCCCCGGCTGTGGCATTACCCTGCTGGCTGGTTGTGTCCGGTGCTGGTTCTTAAAATACGGGGGACCCCTAGTCACTTTATCCCCCGTATTTTGGGAACCAGCGCCGGACCTTGAGCCCGGTGCTGGTTTTATAAAATCAAGGGGACCCCTATTTGTCGGGGACACTGATTTTATGTCACCAGCACCGGCTCAGTGAGCCCGGGGCTGGTTAGACTCGGGCGGGGGACCCCGCGCTCATTTTTTTTTTGTATTTAACTATTTCTTTTATTTTTTACAGCAGAACCCTGCACGGAACATTGCGATCTGTGCAGGGTTCTGGCTAATTCGCCTAACAGACCCAGGTCTGAAATAAGTGCGATAATTAGTCACTTAAAAAATGCGATGTGCAAATGCGCATAGCATTAAATAAGCGACTTGTATACTTTTCTGTGCGAAAACATCTGGATGCGAAAAAAATGCGAATTAATCTTGCATTTTTATTCAACAGACCTTAACGCACATAATATGCGATTTCAGCCCCTGTGCGCATCCCATTAAATCAACGATTTAATGGGAAAATGCGATATCGCCATTTTGTGGTCTAATTACAGCAAAATAACGATACTCGCATAGCATAGAATGTCACCCTTCACCTCACATGTGGAATTGAAATGGTAGATATTAGTAGTTTTTATTTTTTTGCATAACGCTTATAAGAATTTTTGGTACTTGTTTTCTAGCACGGCGCCACCGATTTTGATCGAAGTGCATCTTATTGCATTGCATGCAAAATAGCGACATACGATGCATGCGATGCAATTCGATTTTAATTGTACAAGCACCCTGATGGGTGCTTACAATGTTAAATGCACCCCAATTGTCAACGCCACCCCCACTATCAATGCCCACCCGAAGCGTGGCGAGCGCAGCAAGCTCGCGAGGGGTGGCGGTACGCATCCTCCGACCTTTTCATACCCCCACTATCCACGTCGGCGTGGAGTTAATTTTAGATAGTGTGGCGAGCACAATGGGGTTGGCGTTGACAATGGGGGTGCATTTAACATTGTAAGCACCCATCAGGGTGCTTGTACAATTAAAAATCGCATTGCATGCCATTTGCTGGCATGCGATGCTATGCGATATTTCATTGTACAAGCACTCCTGTTAATTTAACGGGAATATCGCATCACACGCATCGCATTCCACTAAATACGGTATGCGATGGTATGCGATGGTATGCGATGAGGGCCGAATTTTTTCTTTATTTTACTTTATTTTATTTATTAAGATGGTATCCATTGTTTAGCTGTTTTCTATGTAGTATATTGCCATTAGATTGCTTTCTGTTTTCTATAAGGAACACCAGAATGCTTTTCAGTTGTATAAGAAAGTTTTTGCCCTCTTCCGGATTTCTTATATTTTTGCGTATTGGTCAGACTTAATTGTTTCAGATTTTTGATTTAAAATTTAATATAAGATGAGGTCAACCTGAGTAAACACAAATACAAATTTTAAATGATTATTTATTTTATACATGAAAAGAATTTGCACTTATGTTAAAATAAATTGCCCTTCTAAATATAATAACTGGCTGTGCAACCTTTAGCAGCAACAACTGCCTACAAATACTTCTGTTAATTTCAGATCAGTCTTTCGCTGTTTAGGAATTCTGTTCCACTCTTCTTTGTAGAATTGCTTTAGCTCACATTGGTGGGTTTATGAGCACGAACTACCCATTTAAGCATCTCAATTAGATCATTCAAGTCTGGACTATGACCACTTCAAAATGCAGTTGCGCTTGAGCTTAGGATCACAGACATGTTCGGACAGTTTCCCTGAGAATTTTTTTCTGGTGTAGAGTAGAATTCATGATTCAGTTAATGATGATAAGTTGTTTAGGTCTTGAAGTACAGTAGCAAGTCATCTCCACCCCATCACACTACCAAGTTGGGGAATGCTGGGTTAGCTTAATGCCATGCTTCCAAAATGTTCTAGTTTTTACTCATCAATTCACAAAACACTAGCCCCTGGCTTGGGGGTTATCTATGTCTTTTTTTGGCAAATGTGAAGTGAACCTTCATGTTCCTCTTGGTTATCAGTGGTTTTTGTTTTGTAACTCTCAGCAGAGGCGTAGCGAGGGTGGAGCCGGCGGAGCACACGCTCCGGGCGCTGGAAGATTGCATGGCGCCGGAGCTGTGCTGTGGCACCGCCAGCTCGCCCTCTCGCTCGCCAGCCAGCTCCCCCGCCCGCCCGCTAGCTCCCCCGCTCGCCCACCAGCTAGCTCCCCCACTCCGTCCGGTGAGAGAGATGTGCTGCACGCTGCTGCTATGTAAAATTCACGGGTCCCGTTGGACCGCTAGCCAATGGGCGCTTGCAGTCCAGCAGCCAATCAACTGATGGCTGCTGGACCACTAGCGCCTATTGGCTAGCGGTCCAGCGGGAGATATGAATTTTACATAGCCGCATCTCTCTCCCGGACACAGCGCAGCGGGGAGTGCCGTGAGTGGGCGGGCGGGGGCGGTGCACACTGGCAGGGGGGAGGAGAGGGGAGGAGAGGGGAGGGATGCACAGCACACATGCTGCAGTGCATCGACTGTCTCTGTCAGCACAGGCAGGGGGGGGGGGCTGGCTGTCTAAGTATGGTGTACTCATACCCTCCACCCACCCTGCTGCACCCACCCTGCTGCATCCGCCCACCCTGCTGCACACTACTGCAATCCTCCCTGCTGCACCCACCCTCCTGCACACTACTGCACTCACCCTCCTAACCACATAACCCACCCACCCTGCTGCACCCACAAACCCACCCTACTGCACCCACCCACGCTGCTGCATCCTACTGCAAGCTGCATCCTACTGCAAAACCCTGCTGCATCCTACTACACCCTACTGTACCCGCCCACCCTGCTGCACCCTACTGCCCCCTTGGCATCGAGCATGAAGCCCCTTGGCATCGAGCATGAAGCCCCTTGGCATTGAGCATGAAGCCCCTGGCAATGAGCATCTAGGTAAGTGGCACATGTGTCAAATGTGTAATCGGCATTATGGTGTGTTGTATGTAATGGGCATTGCGAAGTGTTATATAGTATGTCATGGGCATTGCGGAGTGTTTTATAGTATGTCATGGGCATTGCAGAGTGTTATATAGTATGTCATGGGCATTGCGGAGTGTTTTATAGTATGTCATGGGCATTGCAGAGTGTTATATAGTATGTCATGGGCATTTTGGAGTGTTTTATAGTATGTCATGGGCATTGCGGAGCTTTATATAGTATGTCATGGGCATTGCGGAGTGTTTTATGGTATGTCATGGGCATTGCGGAGTGTTATATAGTAGGTCATGGCATTGCGTAGTGTTATATGGTATGTCATGGGCATTGCGGAGTGTTATATAGTATGTCATGGGCATTGAGGAGTGTTATATAGTATGTCATGGGCATTGCGGAGTGTTATATAGTATGTAATGGGCATTGCGGAGTGTTATATAGTATGCAATGGGCATCATGTGTGGGCTTATGTGTAATTGGAATTACAAAGTTCACTAAAATGTGCAATGGGCATTACGGTGTGTGGTATAATGTTGGTCCATGCCCACTTTTCACTGTGCAGGAGCCTCACCCACTACAAATTGGGGGGGAGGGGGCGCAAAACATGCCCTTGCTCCGGGCGCCGTGGCACCTAGCTACACCACTGACTCTCAGGATACCATTTTTATACAGTCTCTTTCCTAAATGGTGACATTAACTGAGGTTATCGAGGCAGCTACTTAGATGTCCACCTTCTGTAACTTCCTGGATGAGTCATTGAGAAATTTGGTAGACAGGCCACTCATGGGTAGATACACCAAATTTTCAGGATTTCTACATTTGAAGATACAGTATATCTTATGCTGTGTACACATGGGGTAATATGATTGCTGGGGATATATTGCTATGCTAGCGATGAAAAGGAGACACTGCTACGGGGCGGAGGGGGAGCGCAGCAGCAGCAGACGCTGCTGCTGTCACTTTGATCGGAGGAGGGAGGGAGCAGCGGCACGGGGCTGGGGAGATCAACGCTGACCTCCCGGCACAGCGATCGCCGGGGAAAGCCTCTGGTCGCAGGAGCATGTCCCTGCGACCAGCGACCATTAGGCAGTGCACACGGGAGGGCGCAGCTGGCGATTTATCACCAGCTGCGCTCCAAATCACTGGCAATATGGTCGCTCAGCGACCATATTCCCAGCGATTTTACATGAAATTGCACCCGTGTGTACTCACCTTTACTGTGATTTGCTGGAATCCCTGGACATTATAAATACCTTTGTAAACATTTTTGAGACAGACATATTTTATTATTTTCTAATTTCTTCTTCTTTTGATCATGGTATACAGTGCTGTATGTTAAGATCTTTAAGTTGCTATTGTTGAAAAGGTTCTATTTGAGTGATGTTTTAGATTCATCGGGGCTTGAAGTAATCAAGCCCGATTAACCAAATCTCATTTAGGCTGATTTAAATTCAGTGTAAATATTTTCTTACCATATTACAAGGATTTGGTAGCAATTTCAAATCATTGGATGGCTGATTTCTAATGATAATTAGGCACTTGTTTCCTAGCACGGCGCCCAGATTTTGTACATACGGTAACGTACTAAAATCGCATCGCATGCCGCGATATAGTGACATACTGTACGATGCGTGCAATGCGATTTCACTCACTCCTGTTCCCGCTCACTGTCTCCCGCTCCCTGGCTCACTGTTAATCCCGCCCTCTGTCACATCCTCACAGAAATCACTCTGAGGTGATTTTGTTAGAGGAGTGGACGTACATTTGTGAGCTAGTAATTTGTTCTTGGTGTTTTCCTAATTTCGACTGCTAATTTGGTACTTATGTATTATCTGGGCTCCCATGTTAAATGCACCCCATTTTTTCATACCCCTACTATCCAACTATGCATGGAGTTGATTTTATATAGTGTGGCGAGCGCAGCGAGCCACCGCGCCCGAAGCGTGGCGAGCGCAGCGAGCCCCGCGAGGGGACGCGGTCTCATAAGAAAAATGGGAGCCCAGATATTACATAAGTACCGCTAATTTCAACTGAAATTGCTGCTGCGCTGAATTTGTTTTCATTGCCGCAGACGGAGGCAATTAATTTCTTTCAGCGCAATCATCTACTGCCGGTGGCGGTGAATTGCGCCAATGGACACAGTATGCGGCTGAGTCTTAAGGAAGGTATGTGGCAGTGCCATGTGAAGGTTTGTCGGCTAAAGGCAAGCCTTAGAGCGGCACACTTTTTCCCAGGGAGCCACTTACCCTTCCTCACATTGGTAAAGTTCATCTTCTCCTGGGCGCAAGAGATGACCTCGATAGAGTACTGCCAGCAACAGCTGGATATGTCCAAGAAAACAGCAGTACTCTACAAGAAGTGGATGCAATGGCCTGCTTGATGGATCTAATGGCGCAGCCACACCGTCGTATCGGTGGCCCAGACCGCATAGTGGAGGTGGATGAAACCTTATTCGTCAGGAGGCAAAGCAATGTAGGGCGGATGTTACCCCAGCAGTGGGTATTTGGGGGAATCTGCAGGGAAACAGGGCAGTGTTTCCTGACGATGGTGGCGACACGCGATGCCACCACATTGATGTCGGCTATCATCGACAACGTAGAGCCTGGATCTACTATATACACGGACTGTTGGAGGGCGTATAGCACAGAGCAGCTCCAATTAGCCGGATATGAGCACGTCCAGGTGAACCACTGATACAATTTCATCGACCCATCAACGGGTGTCCATACACAGAACATTGAAAGGATGTGGGGCGCATGTTAATGGCGCAATAAATGCCATAGGGGCACTGCAAGGCACATATTACAATCATACCTTGAGGAGTTCATGTGGCGGAAAACTTTGGGTGGGGATGACCCTTTTCAGCGTATCCTCCATGCCCTGACACTGCTACCGAATGTCAATTTAATTATTTGATCATGATTACATTTCCTTAATTAATCTTTACTGTTTTAAATGAATTGTTTTTATTACCTGTTATTTTATGGTTTATGAGTTGTTTAAGTAAATTATACTTCTTAGTCAACGCATGTCGTCCTTACTGTGTCAGTTGCATGATTTCGCAGGGGTGAATGTGTTCATAAAACACCACTATCAACGCCACCCTGAAGCGTGGCGAGCGGCGGCGGAACGCATTCTCTGATCTTATCATACCCCCACTATCCACGTCGGCGTGGAGTTGCTTTTATATAGTGTGGCGAGCGTAGCGAGCCACCAAGCCTGAAGCGTGGTGAGCGCAGCGGAATACATGTAAAGTAATCCGCGTCCCCTCGTGGGGCTCGATTCGCTCGCCTCGCTACGCTCGCCACACTATCTAAAATCAACTCCACGCCGACGTGGATAGTGGGGGTATGAAAAGGTCGGAGGACGCGTTCTGCCGCCGCTCGCCACGCTTCGGGGTGGCGTGGATACTGGGGTTGATGCTAAACAATGGCGTATGTGCAGGTGCTTACAATTGTACAATTGTAAGCAACCATCACATCACATACTGGCCCTTATTCAGATCTGATCGCAGTAAAAATTTGATCTCAAAATGGGAAAAACCATGTGCACAGCAGGTGGGGCAGATGTAACTTGTAAAGAGAGAGTTAGATTTGTTTGAGTTATTTTGTTTTTGTGCAGGATAAATTCTGGCTGCATTATGTTTACACTGCAATTTAGATTTCAGTTTCAACACACCCCACCCAAATGTAACTCTCTGCACATGTTACATCTGCCCCACCTGCAGTGCAAATGGTTTTGCCTATTTTGAGAACAAATTTGTACTGCGATAAGATCTGAATAAGGGCCTTTATGCACACATCACATCACATAACATCATATCTCATTGTAAGCACCCATCACATCTTGTGGCATGGGTGCTTGTGCAATGAAATATCGCATTTGGTGCCATGCGATCCTATGCGATATTTCATTGTATAAGCACTCCTATGCAGTTAACATGGACATCGCACCGCATCGCACGCATTGCACAGCACTATAGACGGCATGCGATGCAATTTTCCTACTCAGAATAGCACACTAAGCTATTTGCGTAGTAGGTACCCTGCTAGGAATCAAGTACTGATAATTAATTTTCATCTAAAAGGCTTGTCAGCTTTCTACAGATTGGAATATAGCAATTCATAGTATTTTAATGAAATTAAAACTTATCAGTCCTTCAGTTGTGTAGAAGTGAACTAGAACAATAGTTTATCCTAATAAAAGAAAATTCTTAGTAATTAGTAATATTTCAAAGAGTCTCTTTTCTGTTGCATAATTCTTATTTAATATGTAAATAATATATCTTGATGGCAGAGTACACTTAGACAGCTATTAGTTCATTTCCTTTTAATATATATTTTTTCTAATGAAAAAGTTAAATGATGTATATCTGGAACATTTAAAGTATATTAAGTGAGCTGGTAATGAAAAGAGCTGCAATTGTTGCGGCAAAATGATCAGATTGTTTCTTTTTCATTATCAACTCAAATGATGAGGTTTTTTTGTTTGTTTAATCATTCAACGTATAAATGAACTTTAATTGTAATTTCTATTCAAAACTATTAATAACTGTTTATGACAGAAAGAAAAATTCAACATTACTTTATTTTCTTCACGTTAATGATGAGCAACTTGATAAACTTCAAGTGCCATGTGTGTTGCCTTGGTCACTGAAAGACTAGCCACTAAAGTTATAGATAATTATTGGGGATCTTGGGGAACTTAAAGACAACCTGCACCTACTCTTTGTACAACTAACTCTATGATCATACAATGTTGTATGGGACGGCATGGTGGTACAATGGCTAGGGTTGATGTCTCACAGAAAACTGGTCCTGATGAAGCTGCTAGCGACACGCACGTCGACCATACGCACGTAGTGTGTGAACCCCAGTGTCCCCTTCCCCAATTGAATGCATTTTGATCTGTGATAATACTTATTTTCCACAGCCTCTGGTCAGAAGGGTTGCCAGGTGCAGAGACGTGGGTTACTCATTGACAGTGATCTCTCTCACCACACGCCACACTATCAGCGTGTAGGCGCAGATACACGCGCACCTCACGCTGCCCCTTCTAGACGTGTGGTGACCGGCGGACACTCGCTGGCAGGCTGTGTGTGACAACCCTGTTGATAGCAGGACTTGTGTCCGCCTTGGGGGTGTGCCGCAGCAAGGACCTGCCGGGAGCATGTCCCCAGTCGCTCACCACTGTTATTAAACAATTACAGCTTTATATCAAAATCTTGCAGGCAGATACGCAGAATTTAATGTTTGATTGATGGTGGCATAACCTTCCATTATACAGGAAGGTGGTACTCATAATTTTTATGTTGAATCACTCACATTGCTGAATAAATACTCAGGGCTTTTTCACTTTTTTCCATGACATGATATAGAGTGCAAGGGAGTACAATACTTGGACAGCAAGTTAAATCATATACTGTAAATAATTCCAACTTTATTTAAAACCCTTGTTTACCACAGGGGGATAGTGGAATTTGCCCTTAATACATAGAGTAACCAGTTACTGATAACGGACATATAACCCATGCATATAACGTGGTTAATAATGTCCACAAAGGTTACACCTTTGAGACAGCTTAACCAGGGTAGCTTAGATATAACATATTGAACATATAGTCCCATTGCAGGACAGAACCAAGGGAGTACCAATCCACCATAACACCCACGGACTCACAATTTTTGCGATATCTGCCTAAACAGATGAATATAGCTATATGGTAAAGTGAGAAGATGCACTACTGTACTGTTATGTGGATTCATTATAACGTAGCAAATTGGGATATCAGTGACACTGGGGTCCCACCATGTTAAGATTTACATCCTTTTTAAGACACTTGTCCCATGTCTTCATCCCTATATGTAATTGGTTTTATATGTCGCTTTTTTAATAAACACGAATAAAAGTTAATTTTTACCATCCATTTTCTTCTTGGTGCACCACAAATAGACAATCTTTTCTTGTCTTTATTTACTATTGTCTGGTGGTAGAAAACCCCCACGATACAACCATACCATAGAGTATAAATCCATTACTAAGGGGGTCATACTAAAAAACTAACATCACCTATCCAGTGCCACCGGCAAAACCCTTTGGGGCGGGAAGGAGGTGGCAAAAGCCTCCATTTCTTAAAATGGAGTTGTGTCGCCGGAGTTGTGGGGGCGAGAATAGGCCAGGATATCCGTCAGAGGAGGTGATTTCCTGGCCTCTCTGTACCAAATGCAGATGTCAGCTTGCACAACCACAAGGGTCAGGCAGCCAACTGTTGGTGTTTATTACTGCTTCCGTTTGAAGCAGAAGGTGTGATGCCTCCTGCTACATTACCGTAATAGAGCTTTCACTGCTGCTTCCAAGGAGCAGTGATAGCAACTCCAACCATATATGAATGAGGGCCCATGTATGCACAGAGCATTTCAATCTGTTGTGGAGAAATAGTAACAAAAGGTTGACAAATGAGAAATAAAGAGATAAAATGTACCTGGTATAAATATTAATTATAGTTATTATATGGCCCACTTGAGTCTCAATACTAGAGAGCATGCAAACTTTCTGAATAACTTGCTGCAAAGTGTCATAACAGCTTACTTATCATCACTGCAGATTCTCCAGTCCGGGCATGATCAGTTCTGGCTCCTTATATTGTACTGTAGCTAAACTTTCAGTAAATCAGCCAGATAATGAACCCTCTGCACTCAAGTGTTAAAGCAGAGTCCAACATATATTGCAGTTGAAATTAATTAACAATACTGCAGCTGTCATGTTAGATGGGGCAACTGTGATTCCAAGTAAAGAAGATTAGGCTAATTCACTAATTTGCACTAACCTATACCAAGATGTTAATGACCCCATACTAATTATACTTTAAAATGCCAACATTTGTATTAAATCAAGGATTGTTAGTTTCAAATATATCAATATGTTGGCCAAGCTAACTGTGTGTGCAGTGTGGGTAATTATCTAGGTCTGCAAATATATTTATAACATGAGGATACTGCACATACACACAATCTAAGGCTATATGCACACAATCCATCTAACCCCAGCTGCCTTTTTATGTAAAAAATGTCCCTTTAATATAATTGCAATATCATTCTGAATGAATATCATTTATCATTGTGTAGATGTACAATGACATTAATTATAAATGATTGAGAGACCATAACTTTCTGTATCATATTGTGATCATGGTATTATGTTTCCACATGTACTAGCAGGGGTATGCCGGGCCCCGGTAAAATTTGGGGGGTACGGCCTAATTGTGGGAGGCATGGCCACCTCCCTCGATTTGGGGTGTTAATGGGTCCTCCTTCCCCCTCAGCAGCAGCACACCTACAGCATGTGCAGGCTCAGCATGAGCTCTCACGTTGTCAGTGAGACACCCATGCTGAGCCTGCTGTCAGCACAAATAATACTTATTCAAAGAGTTATATTAACATTAAGTTGAAGTAGCTAAATGTAGTTCACATTGGACAGACCACAGAAGTTGGACTGGGACATGAAGGGTCTCCTTGGGTAATGCAGTGGTAGGAATCCACATGGTAATCCATCCATATATATATATATATATATATATATATATATATATATATATATATATATATATATATATATATATATATATATATATATATATATATATATATATATAGTAATATACAAAGAAAAACAAATTGATAATGCACAAATGTTTCTCTACCGGTCCTTCTTGTGGAACTACAAGTCCCAGGTTCAGAGAAAAGTGTACTTTTCCTCTCCAGACAGCTTCTTTGCACTTAGACCAAAATTGAAGTTGGCTGCTCCTAAATTACCCAAACTCCTCCTGGATCCAAATGACAACAATTTTCTAGAACAATAAAAAGGAGCGCTCCATAGTGCGATTATCAGAGTTAAAAAGTTTTTATTTCCTAAAAGCATTCCACGATACAGATGGGCATGAATCACATACCATGTGGGGCAGTATCAACGCCGCAGGAAAGACAGCATAAACCGGCAGTAACAGACTGCAAAGTCGGAGTGGTTACACTCTCCCGTCCTTCTCCTCCAAGTGATTGATGCTAGGCCACGCCCCTACTCATTTCATCACTTCGGACTTCGCAGCATATGTTTCATTAATAATTCAAGTTTACAGTCTGAATTTTGATCCCTAGATAGCAGAAGGGCCCCACCTTTAGGCATTGGGACACACTAGGGTTGTCCCCTGTACCCCTGTGGGCCAGTCAGGCCCTGGAAGCAAGCACCAGTGACTGTAACACTCTTACATATATCCAGAGATTGATGTTATTGATAGTCTGACTAAGGAGGGTCCCATAGGCATGGCTGGCTCTACCAATAGTTAGCCAGCTGCCTAGGTTGTTGGCATCTGGGGGATCCATTGAGTCGGCCTATCACAAAATTGAGAATGTCTATTAGGAAGAAATATTTGTTGTAATACAGGTGGAAGCTGTGGAACTTCTAAGATCCCATCTTCATACTTTCATTTGAAGGACAGCAAAGTGGGTATTAATGGCAGTGTGTGGTTGTGGTAAATACAGATTTTAATTAAGTTTAGGAGCACAGAAACAGGAGCCAACTCATTTATCCGGTAAACTTTACTAAGTTTACCCCATAACCATCTCCAAATCTCCAATATATTACAGGTTGAATATCCCTTATCCAAAATGATCGGGACAAGAAGAATTTTGGATAATGGATAATTCCATATTTTGAATATTTTTATATTTGAATGAAGTATCTTGAGGTATCTTGCATTTATGTTGTATACACCTCCAACACATGAAATACACACAAATATATTTTATTTGCACATGAAAGAAGGTTTCAAAACATGAAGCAAAGTTTGTGTACTATCTCAGGCACTGATTTTGAATGCCAAGCAATCATGTCCTTCCACATATTTAGTGCCAGTTACATGTTGTTTCCTCTGTAGTGCCAGTTATAGATGTAGCCAGTAGGTTTTTAGCAAAAAATTAAACATAAAAGTATATTTTGGAGACTATGGTTTTTTAATTAATTTGGATAATGGATATTTGGATAAGGGATACTTAACTTGTAATAGCAAACAGGTGATTTTGGGCCAAAAGTAATAGGGTGTAAAAATCAGAAAGTGAGAAATATTTTTTTTTAAGCAGCAATCAAAATCAACCTGACTATTCAGTTGCTGCTTTAAACAAATGGGAAAACTCTCCCAAAATCTCTCACTTTCTGATTCGCACAACCTATAACATTTGGCCCGTTAGCTTCTAAACAACATTCTATTTCCTAAACCTTCATTATGATGCAAATGTGGAGTGGAGATGATGGACACGCCGATGATTTTGAAATTAAGCACATGCGCCAAATGTTCTATGGGGAAAATTGTGATTGTTTTTTCATGTGGGGCTAATGTGATTGATTGTTTGTTCATTTGGGAACCCATGGGTTTGTTTTTTTCCTGTGGGGACCAGTGTGTGGGTGTATTTCCCCATGGGGGAATGATGGAGTGCCTTGGCAATTTTAAAATCTCGTTCGGTGCGCTGCGAAAAAGGTTGAAAATCAATGTATTACAGTATACTTTACCCTACAGTATATATAAAGCTGTTTTACTCATTAATTTTTAACATACCTGCTTAGTCAATACATAATGGCCCTTATTCTAATTGTCACAGGATGGTGAGCGATGTGCATATACCGTTATGCGCATTTGCAGCCACTTGGTGCGACTAGGCATGGCAAACTGCTTGTTGACTGTCCCTACGCACCAAGCAGGGTGGGGCGGTGGGTGGGGCAGCGGTGATGGGACTCACCCATTGGAACGCCCAGCATTTCATGGCATGGGTGTTCCCATGAAAACGCTGGGCATTCCCATGCTAATGCTCCTGTGATGCAGGTGCGGGGGGCAGGCAGCTGACATCAGCGAATGTCAGCTGCCAGCCTGCTTCCTGTACAGGGCACCAGCAGACCTAAGACCGAGGAGTTTTAGGTCTGCGAGTGCTTGCAAAATCACACGATGGTCGGTGACCATCGAATAATTTTTTCCCCGCACGCAAGCCTATGAATTGATGTATATGCAAAACATCCATTTGCATGCGTGCAGGGATATTCGGCATGCGAGGGGGGGGGGGGGCTGTGGTAGTGTGGGCGGCGTTTGAATGACACACAAATATGCGACTTGTGCAGCTTTGCATGTCAACCAGAATAACCTCCAATGACCCAAACACAGAGCTAAGGACAGACCACTTATACTGCCCATTCCCACTATATATACTATATATATATATATATATATATATATATATATATATATATATATATATATATATATATATATATATATATATATAATCCGGAGAGAGGGAGGCACTCAGAATAAAGAAATCAGACATCTTTGCAGCAAAACATGTGTATTAAGCGCCTAGCGCTTTCAGGGTTCCTGAGCTTCTCTCTGTGTATTTGCTGCCCTGAGGATGGGGGGAACCCCGAAAGCGCTAGGCGCTTAATACACATGTTTTGCTGCAAGATATCTGATTTCTTTATTCTGAGTGCCTCCCTCTCTCCAGATTATACATGCAAGTTTTCTGGGATTGGCACCTGTAATTTATGTATTTATGTTGAGTGCAGGCAAATTGTGGATGTATATATATATATATATATATATATATATATAAAAATATATATATATATACAGTATATATATATATATATATATATATATATATATATATATATATATATATATACAGTATATATATATATATATATATATATATACATATATAATTATCTTAATGTGTGTCATGTGATGTTATTCATTCAGTTAATCTGCGCAGCAAATACAGTATCAGGGATAAAAACATTACTGTATGTCAACATATTTTGGGTGTCAGTTCTACAAGTACTGTATTTTGAACTGCCCTTGTGCTGTATAATTTATTTATTTCTTTGGCTATTTTGTTACGACAACTTGCCGTCAACAAGAATCTCCTACTGCATTTTGATTTGTTTTGTAGGTACTTGTTTCCTAGCACGGTGCCCACGATATTCAGTCGTATGGCATCTTATGCATTGTATCGCATCGCATGCCATATACCCGCATGCGATGCGATGCAATATTAAATTGTATAAGCACCCTAATGGGTGCTTACAATGTTAAATGCACCCCCACGCCACCCCCACTATCAACGCCAACCCGAAGCGTGGCGAGCGCAGAGAGCCTGCGAGGGGACGCGTATTACTTTACATGTATTCCGCATCCCCTCGCGGGGCTCGCTGCACTAGCCACACTATCTAAAATCAACTCCACGCCGACGTGGATGGTGGAGGTATGAAAAGGTCGGAGAATGCGTACCGCCACCCCTCGTAGGCACGCCATGCTTCGGGTTGGCGTTGATAGTGGGGGTGGCGTAGGGGTGCTTTTAACATTGTAAGCACCCAATTATACAATTAATAATCTTATAGGGGGCCCATTTAACATTGAAAACACCCATTAGGGTGCTTATACAATTTGACATCGTATACCATTGTATATGGCATACAATGCAATGGTATACGATTTAAAATTGTATAACATCGGCTGCCATCGCGTAACATCGCATCGCATACCATTGTATGGCTTATGGTATGTGATGCGATGGGCGCCGTGCTAGGAAACGAGTACCGTTTTGTATGCTTAGAATATTGCCAGAGAGACTCATGTTTTTTATGAAACAGCTAATGTTATGGCTGATATGTAGTATAAGGAGTAACTAGAGCCAAGTGCAAATGTAAGTTATCTTTGTGTATTTCCTAATTTCTGATTTTGGAGAGAGCAAAAAAGAAAAATACTTTCCTCTCCTATAACCCTACACTCAGTTGAAGGGAACTGCAACAAATTGTATATTAAGACATTAATAAGAACATTGACTCCATGATTTACATTTTCCGCTACTCAAAGGTCCATGGGAGGAGCTGCTGTGGTTGGGCATGACCAGTGGCTCCCCTTGACAATCTTGAATACAGTGCACATATTGATATTGATATATATATATATATATATATATGATATTTTAATTCCCTACAAATGAAGGACTGACCAGTGTCGGATTATCCAAAGGCTGATTAGGCTACCGCCTGGGGGCCGCTGGGGAGGTGACAGCCAAGGAATAAAATTAAGGCCTAATTTATTCTTTGCTTGTTAGCTATCACCTATTCTGATGTACTATGTGGGGTAAAGCTTTTAAGGTGACTGCCAGGTGGCTGTGCCAATGTAACTTACTGATGGAACCATTACCTTGTATATTGTGCTACAGCGCCAGCTGGGCAGCCTAAAGCCAAAGCTTCCTTCAGACACCATAAGCATTAGATCATACATGCCAGTAATAATAATATAATGATAATATATATTTATATATATATATATAATAAGCTTATAATAATAATATATACCGTATATACTCGAGTATAAGCCGAGTTTTTCAGCCCTTTTTATTTGCTGAAAAAGCCCCACTCGGCTTATACTCGAGTCAGTGGCTTTAATACTGTAGCCGTGGCTTAGGGAAGATGGCCGCGGCTACAGAAACATGGCCGCCGGCCTCCTGCATTTAGGACATCTATGGTGCAGGAGGCCTGGCCATTACAGAATGGAGCAGGGCATCTGCGCCACAATGGAAGTCAGCAGCTGCCGCCGCGTACCCCCTCCCCCACATGGAGCCGGTCAGCGGCACCCGGCCTCTACCTCCCTTGGACACTGCGAGCAGGGCATCGGCGCCGCAAAAGGAAGTCAGCGGCTGCCGCCGCGCACCCCACTCCCCTGTGGAACCGGTCAGCGGCACCCGGCCTCTACCTCCCTTGGACACTGCGAGCAGGGCAGCGGCGAGCAGGGCAGCGGCGGACACACCAGGAGGACAGCGGCGGCCGTGCACCCTCCTCCCCTGCCTCTCTGTGGAGCCAGACAGCGCGGCAGCTGCACCCCCCCTCCAGTACAGAGGTCAGTAAAAACCGAGCAGCCTGTGGTGTCCCATCAAGGGTGAGAAACCTGTGGTGTCCCATGCAGGGGGAGAAACCTGTGGTGTCCCATGCAGGGGGAGAAGCCTGTGGTGTCCCATGCAGGGGGAGAAGCCTGTGGTGTCCCATGCAGGGGGAGAAGCCTATGATGTGCTGTCCCATGCAGGGGAAGAAGGCTGTGGTGTCCCATGCATGGGGAGAAGCCTGTGGTGTCCTGTTATTATGTAGGGGGAGCAGCTTGTGGTGTCCTGTTATTATGTAGGGGGAGCAGCCTGTGGTGTCCTGTTATTATGTAGGGGGAGCAGCCTGTGGTGTCCTGTTATCATGTAGGGGAAGCAGCCTGTGGTGTCCTTGTATTATGTAGGGGGAGCAGCCTGTGGTGTCCTTGTATTATTATACAGGGGAATTTACCAGTAGCTGCTGCATTTCCCACCCTCGGCTTATACTCGGGTCACTAAGTTTTCCCAGTTTTTTTAGGTAAAATTAGGTGCCTCTGCTTATATTCGGGTCGACTTATACCCGAGTATATACGGTATATATATATATATATATATATATATATATTTATATAGCAAATGATGCGGCACTCAAGGATTTCCTTCTGTTCAAAACGTGTGCAGTTTATTGCATACTGGTCATCCTACATCAGAAATGTCCAAACTGTGGCCCTCCAGCTGTTGTGAAACTACACATCCCAGCATGCTTTGCCATAGATTTAGCATTCCTAATAGCAAAACGGTGGCAAGGCATCGAGGGTCATAGTTTGAACATGCCTGTCCTACATGTTTCGAGCGTAGCCCGTCCTCAGGGATCACTGATCCCTGAGGACGGGCTACGGCTGGAAACATGTAGGATGACCAGTATGCAATAAACTGCACGTTTTGAACAGAAGGAAATCCGTGAGTGCCGCTTCATTTGCTATAGGAATGTATTGCTTGGCAGTGCATAAAGTGGAGTGCCGGAGTCTATATGAAATATATATATATATTATTTACAAGACCCTTTGAGTGCCGCAATTCTTCCGCAACATATATATATATATATATATATATATATAGAAAAAAGATACTGTTGTGAGCAGCGCTGATGATAAGTCCAATATTAGTCCAACCACAACTTTTTTTCACAAGAAGGGTATATGTGAAAAAGTAAGCACTAAAGTCCAATTTGATGAACTGCTGCAACCTCTCACGCAGGGGGCATCCAGGGTCAGGATGAAACAAATATCTAAAATATACAGGAAAGAGAGGTGCGCCTCATAGTGCAGGTAAAAGACTTTTTTTAATGATACATATAAAATGAATCCAGGTATATACAGACAATTGCTCGTACCATATATAAAATCACTGTGGGCTGATTACCACATGATATAAACAATACCCAAGGCAAAGCAGCTCCTCTCACGCCAAGGACGTCTTCAGGACAGGTAGTGGGTGCAGACGCTGGATTGCGCCGCAGGAACCAACCGCACAAGCCGACGGAAAGGCAGGTAAGCCGGAGAGATGCCAGGGGGTGGACAAGACGGGTGTCACAAGCCAAGTGGCTTGTGACACCCGTCTTGTCCACCCCCTGGCATCTCTCCGGCTTACCTGCCTTTCCGTCGGCTTGTGCGGTTGGTTCCTGCGGCGCAATCCAGCGTCTGCACCCACTACCTGTCCTGAAGACGTCCTTGGCGTGAGAGGAGCTGCTTTGCCTTGGGTATTGTTTATATCATGTGGTAATCAGCCCACAGTGATTTTATATATGGTACGAGCAATTGTCTGTATATACCTGGATTCATTTTATATGTATCATTAAAAAAAGTCTTTTACCTGCACTATGAGGCGCACCTCTCTTTCCTGTATATTTTATATATATATATATATATATATATATATATATATATATATATATATATATATATATATATATAAATAATAGCAATGATAACTTGTAACATTCACAGATTTATAAAGTAAAGTTCAATACTAAATGAAACTGGCCTTTACTGTAAATGGGTTTTATAGAACTGACTGAACTAAACAACAGGTGATTTTTACTTTACTTTCTTTGTGTGCTGTATACAGTGGTTCCCCATTTATATTAAGCGAAGCCATTTATACTGTGTTGCATTCATGTGAAGAGATTTTTAATAGTGCTTTTAATACCTCAAATAATGAATAAATAACTAAAGACGATTTTATTTCCGAGCAGTAGAATGTTGCTAGTCCCCACATTAAGGCACCAATTAAGGTATTAGAAATCACATGAAGTTATTTTACTCTAGTAGTAGCCATTTAGGTTTTAAAAGGCTTCTTTTAGGATACTGCAATCAAGATGTTTTGTGTACATAGAAAAATGCTTTCAGTCTACTGGTGCATTAAGGCGCCTATTGGATTATTGCGCTTTACCTTAACATAAAACTGATTACCCCTAGAAATAACTCACACGGACACCTTATCTAAAAATAAACACGCAGACAACAACTGCATAAGTTTAAAGGTCAACAGTATTTATTGCTGGTATGAACCTATTGAAAGGGATGGCCAGGAGAGCGCTTGTAGACCAGCTAAGTCACAAACGTTACCAATGGCAGCGACTGCAACGCCCCAACTTGTAACCAGGGCGATGAACTGCCCCCATTGAAATCGAAACACAGCCTGCACTGTGACGGTCTTACCAATCCTCCTAGTGCATGGTAAGGACAGTTCTAGTAAGTGGCCATCGTCCCCCCTCGGGAGCAGGACTCACCAGCCTTCCTGGCAGATGGTGGCAATACCGCACAGTGACCTCCTGCACTTCAAACTTGACCGCTGGTCGAGAGTGCCCTCCCGCCACAGCTAGGTTCAAAAATTGCCACTAAAGGCAATTACTTATAGAACCGCCGCCCGCCAACCCTAACAATAGCCTATGCTTAGACCTAAACAGAACAAAAAACCCCTAACCGAAAACTCTAAACAGGTCCTGAAGAAGAACTGTCATGCCTGAGTCTGATAATGCACTCCATCCCTCCTGTAAAAGGAAGGGGACTCCCGGACTAAAGAAGGGTGCCTGACGGCGATGCCGCCCAATGATGATACAACTTTGGAAACCGCAAAACTCACCTTACGCCTAATCTTTTCCAAAGCCTTAGGATCCCAGCAACCTCTCCAATTAAATCGAGGAACAATGTCGGACCAAATAATCCATAGCTCAGGCCAACGGCTGACTAATGACCCGAGATCTGCCTCAATCCTCAATATGAGGCCAATGCTGGTACCCTGGCCCAAGTCGTTACCCCCTAGGTGAATCACCAACACGTTGGGGCGGCCCCACTTCCGCTCCTTCTCGCTAAGCAAGGACGACAAACCATCCCACTTGAGTCCCCTGACCCCAAACCAATGTACGGACTTAGCCCTCAACACTGCTTGAGCCCCGGCCGCTAGCTGATGTTTACACGCCCAGAAAATGTAGCAAAACGGTGGCAAGGCATGGAGGGCCATAGTTTGAACATGCCTGTCCTACATGTTTCGAGCGTAGCCCGTCCTCAGGGATCACTGATCCCTGAGGACGGGCTACGGCTGGAAACATGTAGGATGACCAGTATGCAATAAACTGCACGTTTTGAACAGAAGGAAATCCGTGAGTGCCGCTTCATTTGCTATAGGAATGTATTGGGACCTTACAAGTCTTTGTGGATGGCACCGGGTCTGAGATTGCTTGGCAGTGCATAAAGTGGAGTGCCGGAGTCTATATGAAATATATATATATATTATTTACAAGACCCTTTGAGTGCCGCAATTCTTCCGCAACATATATATATATATATATATATATATATATATAAAGATACAATCAGGCCTACGTATTGCGCTAAAGGATCGATTAATAGCTGCTACTCCGATAAGGCTCCCCTGTTAGTGAGAGTCTAACAACAAAGATACAAGAAAAAAGAATTTATCGGAGAGCGCTGGACTTAGTACCACCTAGTCAATTATACACTGGTTACTGAATGAAACACCAATCACATTTCATTTGACAGTTCTTTGTCCCCTTCCAGAATGATACTTGAGATTCGTTCAAGATTGAAGTTCTTTATTAAAAACCCAACGCGTTTCGTCAGAAGACTTCATCAGGGGTGTGACTAAAAGTGGTACAGAAAGGAAAAACGGGGTGTACTATAAGTATTACAGTACATAATATCGATAGTGATACAGAAATGTACAAACAGTTTACAAAATATACATACCAAAAAGGTTAATTTATTAGGCCTGCACGGCAATTAATATTTCATTCACGACAACGTAAAATCTAAAATATTAAAAATTATAAAAATCAATGAATATATGAGACAGAGCAAGCAAGAGGATATCATAACTGGCAGGTGACTGAATTACATACCAGTAATGTGGTGGATAAGAGGGAAGCCAATTCGGCTTAATAATTAATTCCTGTGGGGATACGGTCCTTCAATGGTGGGCTCACAGCGCCTGAAAGTGTTAAATCACCACTGTATTAAAATCTCGATAGAATATAATTTACAAAGATTAGGAGTTTTTGTATATAGAAGAGAGATAACCTAATTACATACCAATCCGGTGATAGATTGGGGGAACCCCGTCTGGTTCAGTTTGTCCGAAAATTACTGTAGTATTGAGGTCTTCAGATATCGGGCTCACAAGGCCAATAAAGAGATGGATTTTAAGGGAAGCCAATCCGGCCTATTTTGTCTGTAAGTGTGAAACCATTGAATATTAGGCTCGCCAGGCCTGAAAGTGTTAAATCACCTCTGTATTATTATGTGGATGTAATTACAATTTTTCATACATATATAAAAAGTGGGGGGGGGGTGGGTAAGTATAGAGGTGGTATTAGAACCATCCACACCTACCGTATTCATACGAATGGACTTTTTAGATCCAATAGAAAAAAGGGGAGGGGTCCAGATGTGAATGACACCTCTCAAAATCACCTAAAGAAATAAAGTCAAAAAGATAAGGGATTTCAAGGACCAGTAGCATGGATCCCAATTGTCAACAATTCCTTTATATAATGGCAGTTAGGTGCACTCTATGCCAATCAATAAGCGTCTTATCATGAAGACAAATTAATAGACGGTATCCCGTGTGCATGCATGTATTTATCTCAGTCATGGGATGACAACCAATGTGCATATAAATATTCCATGAATTCATCATAGATGCATAATGGTAGTGAGCCTATGGTGTTCTGTCAAATTTATAAAAGTCATTCATTTCTACACAATATGTTCAGTCTATGGTCATATTCCATGAATTCATCATAGATGCATAATGGTAGTGAGCCTATGGTGTTCTGTCAAATTTATAAAAGTCATTCATTTCTACACAATATGTTCAGTCTATGGTACATCAGGGCTAGATTTTTCAATGCAGACTCTGCAAGCTGATACATCATATAAAGCAGTAACACATGTTGTTCTAAACAGAGCTACTCCTTTGGTCTAAGGCACAATAGGTATTCCAATGTAGATTTTAAATGCAGACTCTATGTGAGTTGAAGAGTATACAGAATGCAAGATAGTGACACATATGCTTCTATACAAAGTAACAACATCTACTCTGAAGGTATGCACTCACCACAGTGTAGTATAAATCCCAAGCTCCTTCACTGGCTGATAGTAATTGCCTAGTGAGCTATTGAGCATTTTTATAGGAAAATGTGACCAGACTCACTTCCGGTTCTAATTGTTACAGGATGGTGTTAGTGAGACGTGATTATATGTTTCTAACTATAGGGGAAGGACATCCAGTACCCGATTCTGCCTATTTAAATGTAGTCACGATTAAGGCCATAGTGATGTGCTAATATAGCTCATATCTGCAGTGGAACGCACGCCCGCCGCTGTGCGTTCCACCCAGCTATTTCCTGTGTGTCTTAGGCCCTTATTCACATTGGCGCGTACACATGCGAATTCGCACGTTTCACCCTGCTACCCCCATTGCGCATGTGCAGCTAGCGCACTGCGCATGTGCAATGTAATGAAAAAATACTTGCAAGCAAACTTTCGCGGAGACTTCTCCGTGCGAATGAGTGCATCGGTAGTAGGCGTGCAGTGGGCGTTAGCATGGGCGCGACCATTATAATGAGCAAAAGTGGGCGTACACATGGGCGTACACATGGGCGTTCACTATGAGTGGTGGGAGTGCTTTCGCATGAGTGCAAGAGGGATTGTTCCCCTCCATTGCAAAACTTTTCGCCAGCTCAAAGCAGGTTTTTAGTTTCGCACACCTTGCTCCTTGTAATGTGCTCATTCGTACGGAGAAAACACACGCACAAAATGGCTAAATCAATGGGTAAATCAATGGCACCTGCACACTATTGACACCAATACATGGTTGATTTCATGAGACAATTACCTCAGCACAACTTCTGATTGCATACTACCAGCAATCAAGTGTTAGCATATACAAACAACTTCTGTTGCTAAAGTTATTTTGACCAAACCAATGCGCTAAAACCAAACAAATCCCACCCTTATAAATTTGCCTTATGTAACATACCACCACTATTGTCATTTCTACTCTGCTATATTTAGCATGTTGCCCCTGTCAACATTAGTCGACATGTGTCACCTCACATGCAACATAGATATCAGATACTTCCTTTACAACACAACACATGTGCATACTAGTATTTGGTTTGCTAACATTTGGGGAGTAGAGCATGTTCGTTAGCAGCTTGAGGTGAGTGTGCGTGCGCAAATGTGTGGGTGCGTGCGACCAGTTACACGTACGCGCAATGATAGACCACCCCCCTTCTTAGTATGGTTGCGTGCGAATGATTTCGCAAGCACTGTAGGCGTGCCTTCGCCCGATGCGTGCGTGTGGTTTTTTCCGTAAGAGTGCTTGCGAATGTGCATGCGAGCGCATGAACCTGAATGAGGGCCTTAGTCTTGTGCATGGCTAAATCCGTTCCCGCTGATCCCGGAGGACAGTTCCGCCGGGTATGTGATATTAGCTAGTAGGTTAGTATTATAGGGGAGCGTCATGGAACGCACGCCCGTCGTTGTGCGTTCCACTTAGCTACTTCCCGTATAATTGGAGATGTATAAGGCTTAATCAGTCCCTGCTAGTCCCGGAGAGTAATACCGCCGGGTGCATAATACTTAAAAGGAGGTGCACATCCCTACGTGGTATTTTGGAACGCATGCCAGCCGTTGTGCGTTCCACATAGTAGTTCCATATGTTAAGGTCATCTCTACTGGTACTAGAGATGTGTTCACTCGGGTGTATATATTACCATCCTAGAAATAATCTGACATCTATATTAACCCCTTGAAAGTGAATGTGCTGGTAACCCTTGGAGTGCCATATAAAGCACCTTCGCTGTTATTTATACTAATATGCTAGACTATTATAGTATATGGAGTTAAACTTATTATTTTTTTTTTTTTTAATTCTCAGTGGGATAACTTAGGAGAAGTGTGTGCCAATCTTAATGAGATATTAGCTGAGACTTGGCTCATGGTGGTGCGTTCCAAAATACCACGTAGGGATGTGCACCTCCTTTTAAGTATTATGCACCCGGCGGTATTACTCTCCGGGACTAGCAGGGACTGATTAAGCCTTATACATCTCCAATTATACGGGAAGTAGCTAAGTGGAACGCACAACGACGGGCGTGCGTTCCATGACGCTCCCCTATAATACTAACCTACTAGCTAATATCACATACCCGGCGGAACTGTCCTCAGGGATCAGCGGGGACGGATTTAGACTAAGACTAAGACACACAGGAAATAGCTGGGTGGAACGCACAGCGGCGGGCGTGCGTTCCACTGCAGATATGAGCTATATTAGCACATCACTATGGCCTTAATCGTGACTACATTTAAATAGGCAGAATCGGGTACTGGATGTCCTTCCCCTATAGTTAGAAACATATAATCACGTCTCACTAACACCATCCTGTAACAATTAGAACCGGAAGTGAGTCTGGTCACATTTTCCTATAAAAATGCTCCATAGCTCACTAGGCAATTACTATCAGCCAGTGAAGGAGCTTGGGATTTATACTACACTGTGGTGAGTGCATACCTTCAGAGTAGATGTTGTTACTTTGTATAGAAGCATATGTGTCACTATCTTGCATTCTGTATACTCTTCGACTCACATAGAGTCTGCATTTAAAATCTACCATGGAATACCTATTGTGCCTTAGACCAAAGGAGTAGCTCTGTTTAGAACAACATGTGTTACTGCTTTATATGATGTATCAGCTTGCAGAGTCTGCATTGAAAAATCTAGCCCTGATGTACCATAGACTGAACATATTGTGTAGAAATGAATGACTTTTATAAATTTGACAGAACACCATAGGCTCACTACCATTATGCATCTATGATGAATTCATGGAATATGACCATAGACTGAACATATTGTGTAGAAATGAATGACTTTTATAAATTTGACAGAACACCATAGGCTCACTACCATTATGCATCTATGATGAATTCATGGAATATTTATATGCACATTGGTTGTCATCCCATGACTGAGATAAATACATGCATGCACACGGGATACCGTCTATTAATTTGTCTTCATGATAAGAAGCTTATTGATTGGCATAGAGTGCACCTAACTGCCATTATATAAAGGAATTGTTGACAATTGGGATCCATGTTACTGGTCCTTGGAATCCCTTATCTTTTTTACTTTATTTCTTTAGGTGATTTTGAGAGGTGTAATTCACATCTGGACCCCTCCCCTTTTTTCTATTGGATCTAAAAAGTCCATTCGTATGAATACGGTAGGTGTGGATGGTTCTAATACCACCTCTATACTTACCCACCCCCCACTTTTTATATATGTATGAAAAATTGTAATTACATCCACATTATAATACAGAGGTGATTTAACACTTTCAGGCCTGGCGAGCCTAATATTCAATGGTTTCACGCTTACAGACAACATAGGCCGGATTGGCTTCCCTTAAAATCCATCTCTTTATTGGCCTTGTGAGCCCGATATCTGAAGACCTCAATACTACAGTAATTTTTGGACAAACTGAACCAGACGGGGTTCCCCCAATCTATCACCGGATTGGTATGTAATTAGGTTATCTCTCTTCTATATACAAAAACTCCTAATCTTTGTAAATTATATTCTATCGAGATTTTAATACAGTGGTGATTTAACACTTTCAGGCCCTGTGAGCCCACCATTGAAGGACCGTATCCCCACAGGAATTAATTATTAAGCCGAATTGGCTTCTCTCTTATCCACCACATTACTGGTATGTAATTCAGTCTCCTGCCAGTTATGATATCCTCTTGCTTGCTCTTTCTCATATATTCATTGATTTTTATCATTTTTAATATTTTAGATTTTACGTTGTCGTAAATGAAATATTAATTGCCGTGCAGGCCTAATAAATTAATCTTTTTGGTATGTATATTTTGTAAACTGTTTGTACATTTCTGTATCACTATCGATATTATGTACTGTAATACATATAGTATGCCCCGTTTTTCCTTTCTGTACCACTTTTAGTCACACCCCTGATGAAGTCGTTCTGACGAAACGCGTTGGGTTTTTAATAAAGAACTTCAATCTTGAACGAATCTCACGTATCATTCTGGAAGGGGACAAAGTACTGTCAAATGAAATGTGATTGGTGTTTCATTCAGTAACCAGTGTATAATTGACTAGGTGGTACTAAGTCCAGCGCTCTCCGATAAATTCTTTTTTCTTGTATATATATATATATATATATATATATATATATATATATAAATAATAGCAATGACAACTTGTAACATTCACAGATTTATAAAGTAAAGTTCAATACTAAATGAAAACTGGCCTTTACTGTAAATGGGTTTTATAGAACTGACTGAACTAAACAACATGTGATTTTTACTTTACTTTCTTTGTGTGCTGTATACAGTGGTTCCCCATTTATATTAAGTGAAGCCATTTATACTGTGTTGCATTCATGTGAAGAGATTTTTAATAGTGCTTTTAATACCTCAAATAATGAATAAATAAATAAAGACGATTTTATTTCCGAGCAGTAGAATGTTGCTAGTCCCCACATTAAGGCACCAATTAAGGTATTAGAAATCACATGAAGTTATTTTACTCTAGTAGTAGCCATTTAGGTTTTAAAAGGCTTCTTTCAGGATACTGCAATCAAGATATTTTGTGTACATAGAAAAATGCTTTCAGTCTACTGGTGCATTAAGGAGCCTATTGGATTATTGCGCTTGACCTTTACCTTAACATAAAACTGATTACCCCTAGAAATAACTCACACGGACACCTTATCTAAAAATAAACACGCAGACAACAACTGCATAAGTTTAAAGGTCAACAGTATTTATTGCTGGTATGACCCTATTGAAAGGGATGGCCAGGAGAGCGCTTGTAGACCAGCTAAGTCACAAACGTTACCAATGGCAGCGACTGCAACGCCCCAACTTGTAACCAGGGCGATGAACCGCCCCCATTGAATTCGAAACACAGCCTGCACTGTGACGGTCTTACCAATCCTCCTATTGCATGGTAAGGACAGTTCTAGTAAGTGGCCATCGTCCCCCCTCGGGGGCAGGACTCACCAGCCTTCCTGGCAGAGGGTGGCAATACCGCACAGTGACCTCCTGCACTTCAAACTTGACCGCTGGTCGAGAGTGCCTCCCCGCCACAGCTAGGTTAAAAAATTGCCACTAAAGGCAATTACTTATAGAACCGCCACCCGCCAACCCTAACAATAGCCTATGCTTAGACCTAAACAGAACAAAAACCCCCTAACCGAAAACTCTAAACAGGTCCTGAAGAAGAACTGTCATGCCTGGGTCTGATAATGCACTCCATCCCTCCTGTAAAAGGAAGGGGACTCCCGGACTAAAGAAGGGTGCCTGACGGCGATGCCGCCCAATGATGATACAGCTTTGGAAACTGCAAAACTCACCTTACGCCTAATCTTTTCCAAAGCCTTGGGATCCCAGCAACCTCTCCAATTAAATCGAGGAACAATGTCGGACCAAATAATCCGTAGCTCAGGCCAACGGCTGACTAATGACCCGAGGTCTGCCTCAATCCTCAATATGAGGCCAATGCTGGTACCCTGGCCCAAGTCGTTACCCCCTAGGTGAATCACCAACACGTCGGGGCGGCCCCACTTCCGCTCCTTCTCGCTAAGCAAGGACGACAAACCATCCCACTTGAGTCCTCTGACTCAAAACAAATGTAAGGACTTAGCCCTCAACACTGCTTGAGCCCTGGCCGCTAGCTGATGTTTACACGCCCAGAAAATGTAGCAAAACGGTGGCAAGGCATGGAGGGCCATAGTTTGAATATGCCTATCCTACATGTTTCGAGCGTAGCCTGTCCTCAGGGATCACTGATCCCTGAGGACGGGCTACGGCTGGAAATATGTAGGATGACCAGTATGCAATAAACTGCATGTTTTGAACAGAAGGAAATCCGTGAGTGCCGCTTCATTTGCTATAGGAATGCATTGGGACCTTACAAGTCTTTGTGGATGGCACCGGGTCTAAGATTGCTTGGCAGCAGTGGCGGATTCAGGGGGGGGGGCACCTGGGCACGTGCCCCCCCTGTCATTCAACGAGCCCAGCCCCATGTCTCTAGCCCCCTGGGAACCGGAGATATCGCCAGGCAAAGCTGTAACATTTTTCCCCCATAGGATAATATGGGACCCGTCAATTCCGACCCCCACCCGGTTCCGACGGCTGCCAGTTCCCCCCCTGGCATCACAGGAGCTTGTGGTTGAAGTCATTCAATTCCAAATCGCTGGTCCTTCAATATGATACCAGGATGGTCCATATCGGTCAATCGGTTCCAGAGATATAGCATTTTTTTATTTTTTTGAAATGTAATTTCATGGCTGTTCATGTTTTTTGAGGGCAGATTACTCTGGAACCAAACGTTCCAGTTTCACTGGACCAAAATCATTCAAAGCCCACTCAAAAGTTCTTCAATATGATACTTGTCTCATGTAAATGGGTCAGTTAGTTCCGAAGATATAGCCGGTTAAATGAGATAACTGGTTAAAGTTGGGGAGGGGTGGTTTTCTCTCCCCCTCACACCAGAAAATGCAGGGACTAGGCTGGTGTAAAAGGGGCCAACCTGGGAACGCATTTTCTGGTGTGAAATGGGTATTATTTCAAATAGCTGGGACCTGCAGTGCTCGGAATACAGCCAGGCTCTGCCACTGTCAGTGGCTATCACTTCTGCCTGGCGGCGGCTGTCCCCCATTTACCACGAGCATGTATTCCCCGTTGGCAATGAGCATGTAATCCCACATGACAACGAGCATGGAATCTCTAGCAATGAGCATGGAACCCTTGGCAATGAGCATGTAGATAAGCAGCACTTACTGTATGTAGCATAATTTTTAATAGGCATTATGGTGTTTGGCATAATACATAATGGACATCATGCTGTGTAACTTAACGTGCAATGGACATTATGGTGTAAATGTTTAATGCGCGCCTTTGGTAGACAATGTCCATGTTTATGAATTTTGTCTTAATCTGTGTGGCATTATGTGAATTCTGGCTCAATCCATGTGGCATTATGTGAATTTTGTCTCAATCCGTGTGGCATTATGTGAATTTGGGCTCAATCCGTGTGGCATTATGTGAATTTTGGCTCAATCCGTGTGGCATTATGTGAATTTTGGCTCAATCCATGTGGCATTATGTGAATTTTGGCTCAATCCATTTGGCATTTTATGAATTTGGCTCAATCCATGTGGCATTATGTGAATTTTGACACAATCCATGTGGCATTATGTGAATTTTGGCTCAATCCATTTGGCATTATGTGAATTTTGGCTCAATCCATTTGGCATTATGTGAATTTTGGCTCAATCCGTGTGTTATTATGTAAATTTTGGCTCAATCCGTGTGGCATTATGTGAATTTTGACACAATCCGTGTGTTATTATGTAAATTTTGTCTCAATCCGTGTGGCATTATGTGAATTTTGACACAATCCATGTGGCATTGTTTGAATTTTGGCTCATTCCATTTGGCATCATGTGTAATGGGCAAGTATAATGGGGTCTAGTATTTTGTTGCATAATGTGTAGAAGTTGTATATGGTGTTGTACACTACACTCAAGGACATGCCCCCTGTTGAGTGGCCACACCCCCTTTTCCAGAGCGCGCCTTCGGCGCACGCACAACTACACCCTTCACTTTTGTTGCCATGGTGGGCCTGTGCACTTTAAATGCCAGGGCCTATTTTTAATCCTATTGCCACCCTCTCTCTGCCGATCTCTTAGCATGTACACTGGCACCACTAACACTGGCCCTCCCCCACCTAAACCCTCTATTATCATGGTGCCCCCCCTGTCATTTTATCCTGGATCCGCCCCTGCTTGGCAGTGCATAAAGTGGAGTGCCGGAGTCTATATGAAATATATATATATATTATTTACAAGACCCTTTGAGTGCCGCAATTCTTCCGCAACTTATATATATATATATATATATATATATATATATATATATATATATATATATATAAATAATAGCAATGACAACTTGTAACATTCACAGATTTATAAAGTAAAGTTCAATACTAAATGAAAACTGGCCTTTACTGTAAATGGGTTTTATAGAACTGACTGAACTAAACAACAGGTGATTTTTACTTTACTTTCTTTGTGTGCTGTATACAGTGGTTCCCCATTTATATTAAGCGAAGCCATTTATACTGTGTTGCATTCATGTGAAGAGATTTTTAATAGTGCTTTTAATACCTCAAATAATGAATAAATAAATAAAGACGATTTTATTTCCGAGCAGTAGAATGTTGCTAGTCCCCACATTAAGGCACCAATTAAGGTATTAGAAATCACATGAAGTTATTTTACTCTAGTAGTAGCCATTTAGGTTTTAAAAGGCTTCTTTCAGGATACTGCAATCGAGATGTTTTGTGTACATAGAAAAATGCTTTCAGTCTACTGGTGCATTAAGGCGCCTATTGGATTATTGCGCTTGACCTTTACCTTAACATAAAACTGATTACCCCTAGAAATAACTCACACGGACACCTTATCTAAAAATAAACACGCAGACAACAACTGCATAAGTTTAAAGGTCAATAGTATTTATTGCTGGTATGACCCTATTGAAAGGGATGGCTAGGAGAGCGCTTGTAGACCAGCTAAGTCACAAACGTTACCAATGGCAGCGACTGCAACGCCCCAACTTGTAACCAGGGCGATGAACCGCCCCCATTGAATTCGAAACACAGCCTGCACTGTGACGGTCTTACCAATCCTCCTATTGCATGGTGAGGACAGTTCTAGTAAGTGGCCATCGTCCCCCCTCGGGGGCAGGACTCACCAGCCTTCCTGGCAGAGGGTGGCAATACCGCACAGTGACCTCCTGCACTTCAAACTTGACCGCTGGTCGAGAGGGCCCTCCCGCCACAGCTAGGTTCAAAAATTGCCACTAAAAGCAATTACTTATAGAACCGCCGCCCGCCAACCCTAACAATAGCCTATGCTTAGACCTAAACAGAACAAAAAACCCCTAACCGAAAACTCTAAACAGGTCCTGAAGAAGAACTGTCATGCCTGGGTCTGATAATGCACTCCATCCCTCCTGTAAAAGGAAGGGGACTCCCGGAGTAAAGAAGGGTGCCTGACGGCGATGCCGCCCAATGATGATACAACTTTGGAAACCGCAAAACTCACCTTACACTTAATCTTTTCCAAAGCCTTGGGATCCCAGCAACCTCTCCAATTAAATCGAGGAACAATGTCGGACCAAATAATCCGTAGCTCAGGCCAACGGCTGACTAATGACCCGAGATCTGCCTCAATCCTCAATATGAGGCCAATGCTGGTACCCTGGCCCAAGTCGTTACCCCCTAGGTGAATCACCAACACGTCGGGGCGGCCCCACTTCCGCTCCTTCTCGCTAAGCAAGGACGACAAACCATCCCATTTGAGTCCCCTGACCCCAAACCAATGTACGGACTTAGCCCTCAACACTGCTTGAGCCCTGGCCGCTAGCTGATGTTTACACGCCCAGAAAATGTAGGAATGCCTGACGAACCAGACAGTGGCATGAGTCAAAGAGGGATGGGAGGGGGCTGAAAAGAGAAAACCTGACCTGTTAGCATCAATATAACTGTACTGTAACACAACTTAAGGTTAGGACAGGTGGTACACAACTTAAATTAGTACACTAGGACCCAAGTGAAGGTGAAAACCTTAAAAAACCTCCGGTGGGCTTGGGGGGGGGGAGCCAATTGTAATTAGCCCACTATCGGAGGAAAAAGTAAAAAATTCCCTTCACACCCTCGATTCTGGAACGCTGCCGTTCCAAAACCGAGTGTAAACTGCGTTTTTGGATCCTGCGCAACAGGCGCGTGCTAAATCGTATCTAAACGTATGTAAGATTTATAAGCGGAGGACTTCCAGCGGCCGAGCTCTTGTATGGCATTCACTGGAAGTCCCGCCGCTGCTGCGCTGGTGGCCGCACCCATACGGAACGGATGCGTCCCGTAATCGGCGACCTCCAAACCCAGCGCAGCCACACAACGCTTAAATACAGCATTAAACTGAAAACGCGTTAACAGCGATGCGTCAGCATGCGCAAGGAATTGAGTCGGCCCCGTAGGCCTCTTAGGCAAATAAGCCCTGGCCAGCTGGACGGGACATATGTCCCCCTCTGGCTGAGTCTTTAGGGTCACCCAGCGGCCTCTGCCCAACTGATCGGTTTTAGACCGGCGGAGCTTACATAGGACTAGATCGTCCCTGAAGACCATGTCTTCATACCGCAAACCGGAATCAGAGGCCCTCTTGTTGGCTGCTACCAGGTCGCTGACCCTAAAAGCTCCAAAAAACGCTAAAGAGAACGCCACTCGAAAGAGTGACGCCTCCTCAGCGTTTTCTGCTACACCCTGGACACAGGCTATCAACCTGCGCAGCATCTGCCGGTCGACTGGCTTCCGCGAGTCTGCCGCTGTTGGCTATTCTTTGGCCCACCCCTTCAAAGCCTTCGACAGCACGAAGGATTTGGTGGGATACTGTTCACCGCTAAGCCTTGCGTGGAAAGCTATCCCTGCTAAGGCCGCCGCCATGGCAGATTTTGACCGGCCTGCGCTATAGTGACCCCACACGAATGCCAGCAAACGGTCTTCGACCGACTTACCGCCATTCCCTGGGGCCTTCTGAAATGCCACCCAGTCCTGTTGCGCTGCTGCGTATGCTCTACGGGTGGAAGGGGCCAGGGATCGCAAGGCTAGTCCCATCATGGCTGCTCTACGATCTGCCACACAGAACATGGACAAGTGAGCCCCAGAGGCGACAAGGTCGGGACTAATTCGTGAAATTTCACGAAATTGAACCGAGACAGAGCGTCAGCGATGCTGGTCTCGACCCCCGGAACATGACGCGCCATGAAATGTATGTTATGCTTCAAGCAATGCAGTACCAAATGCCTGAGCAACCGGAGGGCAGGGGGCAAAGAGGTGCGCTGATTGTTAATAGCGTGAACTACACACAATGGTCTGGTTTGCCAACCAGGGAGCCCATAATTCCACTGCCACAATGATGGGGAACAGCTCTAATAGCAAGAGATTAGCCGTGAAACCCCTCTCTACCCATGATTGGGGCCATGGGGCGACGCACCAATCCCCTTGGAAGAATGCCCCGAAACCCGTGGACCCTGCTGCATCCGTAAA
The DNA here is from genome assembly GCF_055691185.1 of Crinia signifera. Taxonomy (NCBI): domain Eukaryota; kingdom Metazoa; phylum Chordata; class Amphibia; order Anura; family Myobatrachidae; genus Crinia; species Crinia signifera. The sequence continues at coordinate 95,092,698 of NC_139217.1, forward strand.
CAGCTGAAGCCTAGCGTTAGGGGAGGGTTCCGAGGGCCAAATGAGTTCCCTGTTAAAGTTTACCAGGACCAGACTGAGAGGTCGTCGCGTATCTCCCGGGTCAGCCTAACCAGGTGATGGGGTTCCCGTGTACCCGCAGTGGCACGTTCCAACTTGCGACAAAAGACCCTCCCCATGGAGATGACCCGGCAGGCGAAGTTAAGGGATCCCAACACAGTGGCAAACGCAGGATTTTCAGAAGGGGGTTTCCAGAGGGGTGGAGAAAAGCATGGAGATGGACACATAGGTGACCCAGTATATGCCGGGTCAGTTAAACTATTATAGATAGACCAAATGTATATAAATAATAATAATAGTAATATACACACACACACACACACATATATATATATATATACATATACATACATAACAGCAGTGTAGACCCCTGGGCATAGCAATGTATAGGGGCCCCTACCGATCCTGCAGCGGTAGGAGTTGGGGAAGCTTTGATGTCCCGCGGGTGGTAGGGGGTATTATATCAACCGCTCAGCATGTAGGGCCTGGATCAGTAATTTCCACTTATTACCCCTTTACTGCACAGATGGTGGGAGATGGGGTGGGAGAAGGGGCATTGGGCTGAATGAAGGGGCCCTGATATATAACTTCCAGGGTGGTAGAGGATGTTTAATATGCAGAGGAGGGGTGTATAGTGGAGTGGGCTTATTATTCATAATTCTCTGGTGGGAGGACAGCTTGCTTGACTGCAGATATCTCCAGTTCCCAGAAATAGATTTCTTAGATTTTAATGGAATTAAAATCTAGAGGATCCCACCTACCAAATGGTATTGGGGACTAGAGGATCAGAGTTCAGCAGAGCAATCTGCCCACGAGTATATAAAACTACATACCAGGTGTGTGGAGCTGGAGCAGTAACCAGCTGCTGGAAGGCTGATATCTCTGGTTCTGGGCATAGTAGAGACAAGCTACTAGTGTCCATCAAAGGGGGAGAGTCCCAGATTTTGGAATATACCCTCAGAAAAACTCTAAGTCAGAGAGAACCTGAAATATCTGACTGGGAAAAGCAATTAACAGGCTTGGATGGGGGCCACTGCTTTGAAGTCAGATATCTCCGGTTCCCAAGGGCCGATTTTTAAAATTCTTGTACCCATAGAAAGAGGGGACCCTCAGCTTTCAGCCTAAGGCCCTTAGACTCCTTGGGGGGTTTCTGGGTACTCAGAAACCCCCCCTGCGTGCGCTACTGTCAACAGGGACTGAACCTGGCGAAGCCTGGTTTTCTTCCTGGGGGCGCAGTCCTGTATGAGGAGCAACAATTTGCTGACCTTGTCGGCCGGTAGGCGACAGCAGCCGGCAATCGTGTCGATCTCGATGCCCAGGTAAGATATAACGCAGGTGGGTCCCTCAGTCTTGTCGCAGGAAATGGGCACTCCTAGGCCCCAAAATACCTTGATTGCCGAGGACAAGATGAGGGAGCAGGTGCTGCTGTCTCTTGGCCCCACAAAAAGAAAGTCGTCCAGGTAGTGAGCTACACCCTGGCAGCCGGTAGCGTCCTGGACGCACCAATGTAGGAAAGTGCTAAACCTCTCAAAATAGGAGCAAGAGACAGAGCACCCCATGGGCAAGCATTTATCGAAGTAGATACCCCCATCTAAATGGAAACCCATGAAACAAAATGAACCTGGGTGCAACGGGAGGAGGCGGAAGGCGGATTCGATGTCCAACTTGGCCATGAGCGCCCCCCCTTCCAAAACTGCGGACTAAACAGAGTACCTCATCAAATAGTTGATAACGTACACTGCAAACCTCCTGAGGAATGGTGTCGTTGACGGATGCCCCGTGTGGGTAAGACAGGTGCTGTATGAGCCGGTATTTACCCGGCGTCTTTTTAGGAACTACCCCTAGGGGCGAAAAACACATGTTTGGCAATGGCTCCGATGTAAAGGGGCCCACCATCCTACCGAGATCAACCTCGGCCTGCACTTTCTGTCTTACCACCTCCGGGAAATACGCTGCCGACTTTAAATTCCTATGGGAAACAACTCTAACGGAGTCGGGGATGGGCAAAGGAAACCCGTAACTAAAACCCTGAAGCAAGAAAAGAGCCCCGTTCCTATCGGGGTATGAACGCAAACGGCGCTCCAATTCTAACAGAACAATGGGAGATGGGGCCTTACTTAGTGCCTGGGTTGGATTCGCCAGGGGCAGAGACCTTGCAGGTTTTTGCTGGGTGATTGGCACTGCAATTGCGGCACTCATGACGAAAGCGGCATTTTGCGCCCCTGTCGCACTTCGAGTCGTTAAAGGCGAAACACTTTCCCTTGGCGGGGGGGGGGGGTTTCGCACCCTTCTTGCTAGCAGGAAATGGCTTTTTGGTCTGAGTGTCGGCAGCAGCGTGGCCCTTGCCGATAACCTCCAACCATATCTCCACGTGCTTCAGCCCCATGGGCATGACGCGGACGCCATCGTGGGCACAACGAAATTTCTCATCGTAATCCCGCCATGCCGTGCCCTTGTACGCGAGAAAAGTCTCGTTTACTAGGAAGATATACCGGAGAACATTATGATGTTCCCCGGGACTGGTATCCAAGTAGCAAGAAGCAAAAGTGAGAAACCCCCTGAGCCAATGGTGAAAGCAGTTGTACGTATTTTCCCCGGAGCTAGATGCTTTTCTGGCCTTGTCAAACTCAGATTTGGTGTCGCTCATCAACGTGAACACGTTGACGAACTTCCCTTTGGCTATTTTACACTTAATGCCCTTCCTGAGCCCCCTAGACACCGCCGTGTTGCTGCAGTGAACCATATCTGAGGATGTCTGAGGCTCCGCAGGGGTTTTGGCCTTGCTAGCACGCTTACCTACTCCCATTTTTTTTGCCACCGCACGCGCCACTAACTTGGCCAATTTGCGGGGGCGCTTCCTAGCACCTGACTCATTGCTGCTAGCCGAAGAATGCCCCGAGGAAGAATCAGAGGTATTATCATCATCATCATCATCATCATGAGCATGCTCACCATCACCCGGAAGGTTAACTTCTTCCATCGAGCAAGCTTCCTGTGATGTCCCAGCCGTAGCCGACCCGGCCCTGGTGGTTTCAGCACCTGAAGAAGCAGCCGCCGTCGTGGACCCCTGTCCAGCCGCCCCCACTTCTGCCATGGCTCCTATTTCGGAAGTATTCACTCCTGATGCGTGTTCTTCCTCAGTGGCTGCCTGCCGGGCAACCGTGGATACCTCTCCAGAAATGCACATAGAGGTTAGCGGTGCACCCTGAGAATGTGACCAACCCACCCCACCCCGTGAACCGGTGGGAGCGACTGTACGGGCTAATTGAGGAGGGGCCTGTAAGTGGTGGGACCCTGACGAGGCAGGAGGGTATAAGAAACCGCCCGTGGCCTCTGGCTGCCACGTGGGGGGGGGGGGGCGTGAGGTAAGGAACTGATGGATGCTGATGTTGTGGCCCTCCCCCCACGGGGGTATGTGAACCCGGCTGCATTTGCCCGGGGAACAAACCCCCGAATGGCAGGCTGAAGGGGCCATGTTGCAGGGCACCTGCAGATAACGCACCAGCAGAGGGCAGCAATGCCCCACCACTGGAGTGTATGGTGCCCTGCAGGGGATCCAGGAAACCCTGATATCTGGGCGTCCTGGATCCACCCTGAATTACTATAAGGTCAGCCTCCCCAGGCGTGGACGCCCTGGGGGGCTGTAAGGGCGATGAGTCATTGCCAGGCGATCCCGCCACCCCGCCCGCAACCCCCCCAGCCGCCGCTTGACTGTTGGCATCATCGTGCGCGGCGGGGCTGGGGAGGGGAATAGGAGGCCGGGTAACAGGGGCCGCGCCGCCAGGCGAGGCGCGCGCTGCAGAGGGCACAGGCGACGGAGCTTGAGTGAGGACCGCACTCCCCCCACCCGCCACAGCGTTGACGCTGCGTGCGGACAGATCCAGGGGGGAGCGCGGCGGGGATGCACCTGACTTAGAAGATGCCGTGGACGGAGACACGTCCACGGCGGTGCGACGCCTGGCTGGTGCTGGACTGGGCTGGGGGTAGATAGGTGGCCTGGCCGCCCGCCTGCCACTGCCTCGTGCTGCAGCCGCAGACAACGGTCGAGCTGACTCGGCGAGCCATCGGGGAGGGGGAGCAGTGCGGCCGGAGCGTCTCATGCTGCACTAGTATGCTAACTGCTTAACAGAGGGCAGTTGAATGGTTATGGCACACTTAACTTTTGCTTTATGTCTCCGCAGTCAACTCCTCCAGCACCTTGATCCAGATTACAGCAAAATCCGGACTCAAAGAGGAAGTAGAAAGCCCTGACTACCCTTTATATAACCTGCCCAAGCTACCACCCATTCTACACCTGATTGGCTGCACCTAACTGCCGTGGATTCTGGGGTAAGAAACTTTATCAACTACCTTTATCTGACAATCACAAAATCCTCAGGCTCTTAAATGCCCTCGTGCCTATGCAGCCCTCGCTTAATCTAGCCTTTATTTTATAAAATGGCAACAAGCTCTATTCAGGGGGCTAGACTGCACACACTTATACCAACTATAATGAGAGATGCTGAGACTTGTAGTTCCACGCAGAAAGAGGACAAATTGTACAGTACACATCCTTGGCACCAAGCACTGCTAGTAACAATAATAATGAACAAAAATAGAGCATAGAGCAAAGATTAGGGGGGAAATGTAATAGGATGAGAGAATCAGAAAGTGAGAGATTTGGTAAAGAATCTCCAGTTTTTTAAAGCGGCAATCATTTACACTGCAAAAAAAAAAAAGGTTTGATTTTGAAATTTAAATGATTCAAACTTTAAAAAACCCTGGATATTTCTTACCAAATCTCTCACTTTCTGATTCTCTCATCCTATTACATTTCACCCAAGGTGTTTGGAATCATTTTTGGGCAGAAGTATATGGTCCTATCCACTGCGTTCAAGTCCAGGGTGCAAGACTTCCAAATCAGCATACCAGCTGACCAGGGCCAGCAACAGAAATCTCGGGATGAGTTACACTGATATCTCTTAATCCCTCTCATTCTGATACCCCAAACACACTCACAAAGGAACATCTGATGTTAGCGGGTCCTGACCAAGTGACAAAGTAACGAGGGGGTCGGTTGCACTACTAGCAAGGTAAGTGTGGCCAGCCTAATTTTAGTTACTTGGCAGATAGAAAGGGCAGTTTAAAATCTTCATCAGGCGCTGCAGCCCCACTAGGGCCCGGTACAGATGTCCACATTGTCCCCTCCTGTCGCTGGCCTAGGGGCCATCATTCCCAATGCACCACATTAGTGTAAGGTTAAAGTGTTAGTAATTGGTAATACAGTAAGAAGTAGTAGGTATGCATAAAAACTGTTATATGGGCGAGGGGTAATCTTATGCCGTGTTCACACTGCGAGTGTGAACAACGCGGCTTTTACCCGTTCTCACTGCTAAGGCAAATTCCCGGGTGAAGCAGTTGTACCCGTTTTTTTTACACAGGTTTTTTTGCAGTGTGAACGGGTCAACCCGTGTCTGCATACCTGGATCTCAAACACAGGTAAATAGAAGGAGACCCGGGAATTTTGACACTAGGGCCCGGTACAGATGTCCACATTGTCCCCTCCTGTCGCTGGCCTAGGGGCCATCATTCCCAATGCACCACATTAGTGTAAGTTTAAAGTGTTAGTAATTGGTAATAAGAAGTAGTAGGTATGCATAAAAACTGTTATATGGGCGAGGGGTAATCTTATGCCGTGTTCACACTGCGAGTGTGAACAACGCGGCTTTTACCCGTTCTCACTGCTAAGGCAAATTCCCGGGTTAAGCAGTTGTACCCGGTTTTTTTTTACACAGGTTTTTTTGCAGTGTGAACGGGTCAACCCGTCTCTGCATACCTGGATCTCAAACACAGGTAAATAGAAGGAGACCCGGGAATTTTGACACGGGTTGACCCATTCACACTGGAAAAATAACTTGTGTTAAAAGGTAAATTACTGGGTCGACATGCTAGACCCAGGAATTTGCCTTGCAGTGAGAACGGGGTATTAATAGGTGTCACAAAGGTTGTAATATAACAGGTCCTAAAAAGGTCTTCTAGAGTCCTCTAGTGCTCACAATGACTATGCTGCCGGCATGAGAGAAGAGGCCCTGACGATGACAGCACATGGCCCCCTCCTCTCAATGCGCCCGTGCATACAGGGTAACAGTTATCTGATCTGGTTTTGCTTTTCATGGCACTGAATGGCCATTTATCCAAATCACTCCTACAGTAGCTTACCAGAGCAAAGGTTAATTAAATGGTAAGACATGTATTGCACATAAATATTTCTTATTTTATATAATAGCAAGATGCTATTTAACCCCTTCACGACATTTGACGTATATATACGTCATGGTCGGGAAGTACTTCCCGACACATGACGTATATATACGTCATGACTTCTAACTGTCACTGCGTCTAGAGACGCAGTGACAGTTAGGTGATGTCTGCTGTCCCTGACAGCAGACATCCCCCCTCGTCGCCCAGGGGGGGCAGGGGTGCCCCCCCCGGTCGGCGATCGCTGTGATTGGCTGTTCAAATCTGAACAGTCAATCACAGCGTTTTCTGTGTTACCGGCGGCTAAGCCGCTCGGTAACACAGAAAACGGTGGTGATCGGTGCAGCACCGATCACCACCGAGCGGCAGCACCCCCCTCCCACCCGCCGGGCACTCACCCGGCAGCAGCAGCAGCTCCAGCGGCTCAACCGCTACGTCCGGAGCGCACGCTGCGCTCCCCTCCTCCCCCCTCCCCCCCGCAGCAGCAGCAGCAGCAGCAGCAGCATCATGCTGCTGCTGGAAAAGTTAAAAATAAATTAAAATTAAAAAATGTGCAAATGTGTGTATATATATATATATATATACACACACATATATATATATATATATATATATATATGTGTGTATATATATGTATATATATGTATATATATATATATATATATATACACACATATATATATATATATATATATATATATATATATATATGTGTGTGTGTGTGTGTGTGTGTGTGTGTGCGTATACCGCACCGATCACCAACGATCGCCAGCCCCCCCCCCTCCCACCCGGCAGCCCCCCTCCCTCCCACCCACCCGGCTGCCGCAGCGCCAGCACCCCTCCCACCCCCCCGCCAGCCGCAGCGCCAGCCCCCCTCCCAAAGCTGGTGACCAAAATGGGGTCACTTGTGGGGGGGTTCCACTGTATTGGTGCTTCGGGGGTCTTGCTAATGCGACATAGCACCCGCCATTCATTCCACCACCAAAAATCACTCCTTCCCTTCTGAGTCCTGCCATGCACCCAACTGGTATTTTTTGGTCACATGTGAGGCATTGCCGTACCCGGGAGAAATTGGGGCACAGATTTTGGGGTGCTTTGTCTCCTTCATTCCTTGTGAAAATTAAAAATTTTGAGCCAGAACTGCATTTTTGTGTAAAAAATTACATTTTTTTACACAAAAATGCAGATCTGGCTCAAAATTTTTCATTTTCACAAGGAATGAAGGAGACAAAGCACCCCAAAATCTGTGCCCCAATTTCTCCCGGGTACGGCAATGCCTCACATGTGACCAAAAAATACCAGTTGGGTGCATGGCAGGACTCAGAAGGGAAGGAGTGATTTTTGGATTTTGCAGCACAGATTCTGGTTGAATGACCCCCGAAACACCCATACAGTGGAACCCCCCCACAAGTGACCCCATTTTGCAAACTACACCCCTCAGGGAATTCATCTAGGGGTATAGAGTACATTTCAAACCCCCCGGGGTTTCACCAATTTTGATACAACTGAGCTGTGAAAATGAAAAATTATTTTTTTTCATTTTCACTGCCCAGTTGTACCACAATTGGTGAAACCCCTGGGGGTTTGAAATGTACACTATACCCCTAGATGAATTCCCTGAAGGGTGTAGTTTGCAAAATGGGGTCACTTGTGGGGGGGTACCTAACTTTTAGCATCTTATGGTGCCTAGAAACCTACATGGTGCCTAAAAAATAATCTCATAAAAAGGAGGCTCCAAAATCAAGTAGGTGCTCCTTCTATTATGAAGCCTGTGGTTTGGTCACCGTGCACACTAGGGCCACATATAGGATATTTATGAAAACCAAAGAATTGGGGGAATCAATTTTTAGTCACATTTCTCTAGTAAAATCTACTGTGTTCCTTAGAAAAATGTATTAAAATTGCAAATCTGCAAAAAAAATGAAATTTGGAAATTTCACCTACACTTTCTTTTAATTCCTGTGAAACACCTAAAGGGTTAACAAACTTCCAAAATGCTGTTTTGAATACTGTGAGGGGTGCAGTTTTTGAAATGGCATCATTTATGGGGGTGTCTCACATACAAGTCACTCAAAGTCACATCATAACTGACCTGGTCCCTAAAAAAATCAGAGTTTGAAATTTTCTTGAAAATTTGAGAATTTGCTATTCATATTTGAAGCCTCCTAGTGTCCAAAAAAATGAAAATGAGGTTGAAATAATGATGGCAACATAAAGTAGACATATGGTCTATGTTAGTTATTCACTATTTTGAGTGGTAAGATTATTTGTCTCACAAGCAGAAAATTTAACATTTTGCAAATCGCAAAATTTTCCATTTTTTTACGACATTTTGGTATTTTTCACAAAAAAACACAGACTGTATCGACGAAAATTTACCACTAACTTGAAGTACAATGTGTCACGAGAAAACAATCTCAAAATCACTGGGATAAGTAAAAGCAAAAAAAAGTTATCCCCACTTAAGTGATACATGCCAGATTTGAAAAAAAGGGCTCTGTCAGGAAGGCAAAAACTGGCTCTGTCATGAAGGGGTTAAGATAATTTGGACACAGTAATTTTACCTTCCTCAGAACCCTCTGCTATTATCAATAATTCTGTTCTTCCATCTGTCAGCAATGTGGGCGACGTAGACAAAAGACAGACCTCTGCACTTATCATACTGAAGCTATAATTCTAATATCCAACATAAAGACATGTATTTGCTGTGCAAGCTAACTTTATCAGTTGCAGTGCATGTCTTTAGTGTGCAAATGTGTGCTAATTTTGAAGAACATACTAGTTTTTTTTTTTAGGTCATATAACCCTAGTCAGTATGAGGGCTCTCATGGAATCATTATATATGATCACACCATGATTAACTCATCTATTCTTTGTTAAATCTATGGAATCTATGATTATCGACTTTTTAAAAGTTTCAAATGTTCTGAAATGGTGTAGGAGTCTTACATTGTGCTGTTCTAACCATGTCTGCATTTCTGGGTGAGAGGCGTTGGGCGAAATTTAATAGGGGGCGATTTTTAGGCATGTTTTAAAATCGCTCAAAATCGCAATTTTTTAAATCGCATTATTGGGCAGATTTTTGCATATTTATTGATATGCGAATTCGCGGCAAAATAGCGCTATAAAATTCGATATAGAGCGATTTTTCAGTCATGAAAATGTGCGATTTTCCGTCATGAAAATCGGCACATTTTCAGAAATGTGCGATTTTGGTTTAATAAAAAAGTGAAAAAAAAAAAAACTGCGTGGGGTCCCCCCTTCAGAGCATAACCAGCCCCGGGCTCAAAGAGCTGGTCCTGGTTTCATAAAATCACTGGGCAGAACAAATAGTGTTCCCCTTGATTTTCCAAAACCAGCACCAGGCTCAAGGGCCGGTCCTGGTTCCCAAAATACGGGGGACAAAATGAGTAGGGGTCCCCCGTATTTAAGAACCAGCACCGGGCCCAACCAGCTAGTAGGGTAATGCTACAGCCGGGGGGAGACTTTTTATACAAGTCCCCCCCGGCCAAAGCATTCAGCCCTCTGACCGGTCAGCATGGGCAGGAGTCCTGGGGGAGTGGGGACCCCCCTAAAGAAGGGGTCCCCCCCTCCAGAACTTACCTGCGCATGCTGAAGCCCGGGGCTGTCCTCGATGCCCCTGGGCATTGGGCATAGAGCTGATACTGGTGTAAAAAAATTGATGAAAAACTATTATCTTATACCGTGGAACTATGAGTCCCAGCAAGCCTCCCCACATGCTGGGACTTGGAGAACCACAAGTCCCAGCATGCGGGGCATTAAAGGGCCCGCTTGCACTTGTAGTTCCACAGTAAAAGAAATAGTTAAATAAACACACTGACACCCATTTAAAATAAAACTTTAATACATACAAAGCCCATACATACTGATACTTACCTATCTTGAGCCCGTCGGTAGGTCCCTGGGTCCGGTCCAGGGGCTTGGTTCCGGGGCTGGTCCGGGTCCGGGGCTCCAGGGCTGAAGAGTCCGGGGTCCTGGATCCGAAGATATCCATGGGGGACCTGTGGAGGGAAATCCTACTCACCCAAGTCCTCTGGCGAACATCCCGACATCTATTGGCCGCCTAGCGGGCAATCAGGAGCCGAGAAAGTCACCTCCTGATTGGCCGCTAGGGATGGGATGGTCGCACATGCGCAGTAGGAAAATCATCTGGAAATTGGCCATTTTTCCTGCAGACCTGCACATGCGCACTACACTGGCACAGTGCTAGAGTCTATTAGTGACCCTAGGGCTCGGGGTCCACTGCTGTGGGGGCCCTGTTGGGAACTGTAAAAGGGTTTCCTCTTCTCTTAATATGCCCCTGTCCAATAGGCATATACATTGGTGGGTTTACCATTGATGGTCACCGATGATGGTACCACTGGTGGGATGCAGTTACAATCCCGGCGGTCGGGATCCCGGCGTTCAGAATCCCGACGCCGGAATCCCGACCGCCGAAATGCCGACACATTCTCCCTCCGTGGGTGTCCACGACACCCCTGGAGGGAGAATAAATTAGTGTGCCGAGCGTAGCGAGGCACCAGGCCCACTGCATGGCGAGCGCAGCGAGCCCGCAAGGGGGGGCGATCCACGCCCCCCCCCCCTTGTCGGCATTTCGGCTGTCGGGATTCCGGCGTCGGGATTCTGAACGCCGGGATCCCGACCGCCGGGATTCAATACTGAATTCCCACTGGTGAATAACCTTGATTGTATTAAACCATTGTTAGGGGACCAGTAATGGTTTTGCCAATTGCTGCTCTCTTACTCAGGGGCAGATTTATTAAGCTTGGAGAAGAGATAAACTGGAGATAAAGCGGAGAAAAGGTAAAAGGAGATAAAGCACAGCCAATCAGCTGTGTTTGAAAAAGACAGTTGGGAGTTGATTGGCTGGTGCCTTATCTCCTTTTACCTTTTCTCCACTTTATCTCCAGTTAACTCTTCTCCAAGCTTAATAAATCTGTCCCTCACTGTGCAGAGGCTAAGCAGCTGTGGAGGCGGGACTTCTCCATGCACCCTCGCTCCATGTGATTACCGATTAATTACTGTTGGTGCTGACTCTCTCCCACAGCAAACACTGAAGATCAGATCAATGTAGTATTATTAATATATGTAAGTGTATGTGCCTGGGTAAGTCATTTTTGTAATGTATGTGGTGGTGTAGCGAGTGTATACGGTGATAAAAATAAATTGTGTGTGCGGTGGAAGGGCAATTGTATTCATGTAAAACAAATCTGCCTATTTTCTGGGTGCTCTCTCTAGTAGAGGGGAATGGAGACACAATTTATTCATCACATTACAGGCATTTGTAAGTCATCGGGTGGGGCTATGATGATGAAACTTAGATATCACTGCAATCTATAACACTGCTACTTCAATAGCCTTGTCACTTATAACCCCCAAGGTAATGCATGCACACAGCCAATGCTCACATAAAGCCAGATATACTAAGCTTGAAAAGTGATAAAATAGAGAGTGCTGACAACAGGAGCTGGCATCAGGGGAGCAGAGTCACCCTACACAGCCACTAGAGCAACATACAGTAGGTCTGTGCACCCAACCCTCTTGTGTTTCTAACATGAACCAAGGCCGGCGCCACCACTAGGCAAGGTTAGGCATTTGCCTAGGGCGCCGGCCACTGGAGGGCGGTAGTGAGCTGCAGCTGGCCAGCAGCAGCAGCAGGAAGCTACGCTACCGCAGAGGAGAGCACGGAGGAACTTTGAAGTAGAAGCTGCCTGCAGCGTCAGCGATCATCTGCAGTGACAATAAGCATCTATTATAGGTGAGATAATTCCGATTCCCCCCCCCCATCTCCCCCGCCGGAGCCTGCCCGTGCACCTTGCTGCGGCTGACAGACACAGTCAGTCCCCATCCCTGGCTGCCGCCCGGTCACCAGCTATAGCAGCCAGCGGCAAACTTTGGCGGCGGGCGGCGGCATCCGCCCCAGCCCCCGCTGGCCAGTCACTACAGCCAGCCTCAATACACTGCCCCCCCCCCGGTGCGCTGGACAGTCACACAGGCGGCACACTCAGAGCAGTGCTTCTTTGAATCTCCGCCCGCCCGGCTACAGTGACTGTCTGTGCTGCCTGTACATACTGATAAATAATCACTGTCTGTAGTAGGCAGCTGCTGGCCTGTGTGCCCACTGCCCAGTACAGTATAAACATGCACCCACCCTGCACATAGAAATGAATGGACAGCCAGTGATTGGCTGAGAGCTCTCTGACTGAGAGAGCTCTCAGCCAATCACTGACTGTCCATACATTTCTATGTGCGCCCGCTGCTACCCAGCTTCCCCTACGCCAGTGGCGTAACTCCAATGCGACAGACCCCCGCGGTGGCTTGGAGGAGCCAGAGCCAGCGCTGCGGGATCTGCAGAGAGCGTTCTGAAAAAATGCGTCACTTGTCTTCACCAGTACATGTAAATCAGGGATGCTGGCAAGTGCACGCATCCCTGACTACTCCTGCTGACAGTGACCGATTCCCACAAAGCCGGCCGTGCCGCACCCTCTCTCCCTGGCCGCTGAGGATGGAGAAAGCAGCGGCGTACACATGGGAGATGGGGTTATTTAATAGTCAGCTGGCTGTTTCACAGAAGCATCCCTGTAACTGCACAGATGGAACATAGCAGGGAGTGTGCAGCCTAACTTTAACCCCGTACCACAGACTAACCATCACCTTCCCTGCTGCAGCCTAGCCGTCACCTTAACTGTCACAGCCTAGCCATACCCCCCTTGGCGCAGCCTAATGCTAACTTCCCCTGACACATAGCCGCCACCTACCCTGCCGCAGCTTAACCGTCACCTTCCCTGCCGCAGCTTAGCCGTCACCTTCCCCGCCTCAGCCTAGCCGTCACCTTCCCCATCGCAGCCTATTGTTAACTTCTCCTGCCACAGATATTTTGCTTCTACTGTGTGGGGTAATGTGATTTTTTGGCCCTACTGTGTGACTTAATGTGATTTCTGGCTCCTACTGTGTCTCATAATGTGATTTTTGGGCCCTACTGTGTGGCGTAATGTGATTTTTGGGCCCTATTGTGTGGCATAATGTGATTTGTGGCCCCTACTGTGTGGCGTAATGTGATTTTTTTGGCCCTACTGTGTGACTTAATGTGATTTCTGGCTCCTACTGTGTGTCATAATGTGATTTTTGGGCCCTACTGTGTGGCGTAATGTGATTTTTGGGCACTATTGTGTGGCATAATGTGATTTGTGGCCCCTACTGTGTGGCGTAATGTGATTTTTGGGCCCTACTTTGCAGCATAATGTGATTTCTGGCTTCTACTGTGTGTCATAATGTGATTTTTGGGCCCTACTGTGTGTCATAATGTGATTTTTGTCTCATACTGTGTGGCATAATGTGATTTGTGGCCCCTACTGTGCAGCATAATGTGATGTTTGACTCCTATTGTGCAACTTAATGTGATATTTAGTCCCTACTGTGCGGCGTTTATGTTGTTAATCTAAAAATATAGCTAATAAAAATGTTAAAAGTCAATTGTGTATGTAAGAAGTTGGGGGGTGGGGGCGGGGCGGGGGGGGGCGGTATCCTGTAGGTTTGCCTAGGGCGCCTAGATGCCTTGCACCGGCCCTGACATGAACTGCTACTTTACATAAGTGTACACTGAGCATGGGCACATATATAACCTCTCACCTATTCCACTGCATATTCTGCATCCAAAAGTCTGTGTACTACATAGTGCAAATACATTCATCTAGCCCTCATTGCAGGCAGTAAAGTTGTCCCCAGGAATCACTGAGCTGTGGTGCAACAAGTACAGACCTCTGCGTTTCCTCAGTGTCTTTAAAGTGCACCATAGCCTATTGTAGTTTGGATGTATTAACTAAAGGACAGTGTCCTTGTATGTTATTCCTCCAAAACTGTGTGAAGTGTCAGCACTTGGTTGTAATTTTTCTGTGATTGTATTCTATACTGTATATATTCTATATATAGCCTTTCATGCTATACCTGAGAGTTCTGGGACTGCCCATTGCATCCAGGGCCGGCGCTACCCACTCAGCAGCTCCTGCAAAGCAGGGAGGCGCCATGCTGAAAAGGCGCTGTCTCCCTCCCTGCTCTGCTAAAGCTGCCTCAGCCCTCACTGCCACTGCCTCCTGCACACCGCCCGCAGCACCTGTCTGACAGCAGGCGGCAGTATGGAGAGGCTCAGCAGCTCCCTGCACCACGCACACACTGTCCTCCTCCTGTGACCTGCCCCATCTTACTCACGGACACTTGCGCTGAGGCATGTAGCGCTGTCTGTGAAAGCCTGGATGACATGTCATGTCAATCAAATGACGAACAGGCAGCGGCACCGCCTCCCCTTCCTTCCCTCTTCTCAGTGTGCTGTGCCAGTGCCACTGCCAGTCCTCAACACTCCACCCCCTCAATCTCCTCCCCTCTTCTTCCATCTCCTCCTTCTCTCCCCTCCTTTCCACCTCAGTCACGAGTGCTGCACATACTTTTTGTACTGCTTTCGGATCGCATCGCACAAACATTGCATACATGCTGTGCAATGCGATTTAGCCCATAACGTATGCAATTCTCGCAGTGTGTGTGGGCACCTTTAGTGCCTGCAACATTTTGCGGACACAGCACTGAGATGGTGTATGCATACATGTATATGCACCCGAGATCCTCCATAGGATCGTATGTTGCATACACTCCCACAATCGGGTTGCAGCTTGTTGCAATGGCAATGTGAAAGGGCGCAAAATGTATGGTTTGCAGGAGGGCGCCGGACACCTTAGCACCGGCCCTGATTGCATCTATGTATAAAGACACTCATTCAATACTAAGCTACATGATTCACAGTTACCTCCTGCCCACATCTCAGGAGTCCATTTCTTTGCCAGGACTGATTGTGCCAAGGTTCAATATATTTGCATTTACGGAGTAAAGAGTCATTTGTTTTTTGTTAGAGGACCTCATTTTACAGTGAATGTTAAATAACAGTATGATGTTTTGTGAATGTATTTGAACTGATGCATTACTATGTTTTTGTATGGTTACATATATCATATTCTTTAGTGTATTACGGTTCGGCCATGGTGTGTGTTGCTGTATGGCCTTCAGTCGTGTGACTAAATAAGTATTGATGAGTGTACAGTATCAACATTATTTATTATTTGCATATTTCATATTGCATTATTAGAATTGCATAGGTAAACAATGTCAGGCCTAATAGTGTTGCCTATAGCAAAAACCAATATTGTTAGTACTATTGAAAGATAATTTTATGTTGCACCTGTTATTGACCACAGTTTCCATTATTGCAGATATTTTAATTCAAGTGGCAGATTACTTCTTAGTTTCCTTCTTGTTTTAGTGATTTGGGGGTTCTCTGTCCGTCTGCCATGCCATTAAAGGAAGAAGATAACCCTTCTGAGAACATATACAATCCACAGTACACACAACACCCTCCACTAGGGATACATACCACATATCGGCACTGAGGATACCATGACGTCTTGATCTGGAGATCCCGACATACACCCCCCCCTCCACACAACCTTGCCCTAAATTTAATCCTAGTGCCTAAACCTAAACCCCCCCCCTTACTCAGCCTGATTCTAGCCGGCCTCAGCATACTTACATTTGGAACGCTGGCTATTGGGATTCCATCATCTGCAACCTCATCCATGTCGAAGTTCCGGCGCCGGTGTTCTAATAGCAGCCAGGATTCCGGTCAGCCGCCACCCCGACCGCCGTTACTATAACTGTATTCCCACATAAGATCTCTGCACAGTGATTTGCATCAGTTAAAGTACATTTTAGATGAACTCTCCTAAATAGAAAGAAATCCTATTGATCTACAGTATTACATTTATACTAAAAATACCAGTACAGGTGACCAATTTGTGTAAGAAATGCACAAATTCAGTGTACAATATATATTTTAAAATATTGTGACTGTGTGTCTACAAAACAACTGTAATCATACTCCTGTTACAGGTAAGGCCGCAGTAAGCCATAAACATATTTCTCTGGAAAAAAAAAAAACTTTGTATTGTTACCTTTATGCAACACTCTGACAACACTATTTTCAGCAGACAAAACCATAAAAGTGGCAATTACTGTATTTACGAGACATGCAATTGTTGCTTCCACAATTATGCTTGAATGCCAAAAAAAAAGGCTGTAAACTCAGTTGCTATGGCAACTGCCAACTATACCACAAAAATGGCCCCAGAGATTGAATGAGTTAAAAAAAAATATTGTGAAAAAAAATAAGTAAAATATATTTTTAATGTAATTCGCTGGCATAAAGATCCGTAACAATATCTGCTAGGCTTTTAACTTCTTAAGATGTTTCCTGCACATGCTGCTTATATAAAGGCTTCTATTTTTATTGCCTGAACTTCAGTAATGGGAGCTGAGGTAACAGGTGAGGACTTTTTTTTCACTGTCTCAGTAAAATTTAAGATTCTTAAGGGCATCTTTATGCTCTCTTGCTTCCTATGAACTTTGAGAAAACCTTTATTGAAATCTCTGTTATACCGATCAGAAGGTTTTAGAAGCATTAAAAAAATCTAAGTCCAATCATTGATTGTTATTTCAACCTTTGGGTATATCATTGTGCCAAGCGCAGTAAAATCTGGATCTCAAATTACTTTCCATATGTCTATTTATGACCACATAGCAATCGACAAAATGTGTTGCTGGGTTGAATTTCCTTTTTGCACATTACTCAACAAAAAAAAAAATCTCACTAAAAGCAATATATGCAAGTAAGCTTTTACATTCCATCTCTCGTTTTACTTTTTTTTTCTTTGCTTATGCTACAGTAGGTTAGGTGAGGATTCATTAACTCGTTCATTCCTACAGGGAGCAGCTCTGCCTTGTCCTGTAATTTATCACCGTTCACACAGGACTTAAGGGTTTAGCATACTTGATGAATGTTCCTGAATGGAACAGTTCCACATCCTGTTATAGTCTGTTTCTAAGTTACCTCAGGAATTGTATTCCGTTTACAGTGTAGTAGACTGTAAAATAATAATAATTCTGATGGTATTAGTTGACTTGTAATTATTTTCTTATAGATTTTTTGGCCGTGGAAAAATTGTATAATTTGCCTTCTGGATTTTCATGAGGAAGGATAAACATTTTTATGAAGGGTTAAACATATGGGAGCCACAATAAGTTCGGTAGCTTGGCTGAAAACATTCAGATTGTATAAGATGCAGAAAATATGAAATAAAAAATGTTTGCTGTGCTTCCTACAGTAATTTATACTTGCCTAATCTCCCGCAAGTACCGGGAGATTTTTAAGGCAGTCTCCTGCACCCATGGAAGACTGGCCACATCTTCCTAATTCATTGGGCAAGATGTGGAGATAAGCAGGGGACACATGGAGCTGAATGTAGGGGTCAAGTCTAAAATATGTGATTTTTTTTATATGTAGCCCCGCCCCTCCTAGATTCTGACCGGTGGACGGCAGAATTTTGGGGTTGGGGGTTACCGGTGCTTACTTAGCCTGGCCCCGCCCACGCAGTGGCAGATATGCCTCTTCTCCTTGTTCTGAGCGATCTAAGGTACACAAGTATGCAGTAATTCCAAAATTTAAGCATATCCCCTTCCAGACCTGATTTTAAGGATAGCTGTGTATTGAGCACAGGTGGCTTAAACAGTACCTCAGTCATTTTGATGTTTGTACCAGTGCTCATTGTTTGAAAGCTTTAAAAGCTGGATTGAAGCTGGGGTGAACTCAGTGGCATGTTAACAGAGGAGGAGGCCCCCTCCTCCTCACGGTGCAGTAGGCTCTGGCATTGTACTACATACAGTACCTAACACAGTGGTTGCTCAATGATAGCAAATTGCCTGAAATTGTTTAATATGAGCAACAGTGAACTATGGACTTATCACACTCTCCATCCAATTAAGAACTAACCCTAAACCTAAAAGTCCTTGGTACAATAACAGCAAGATTTATTAGAGGGTTTGATTTGAAAGTTGGTAGAATGAGCCATGGTTGATATTAAGTGTTGGGGCCCTTGTAATATACACATAACACAGGGCCTGATTGTACTGTTGTACTGAGGAGAGCGATTATTTGCTAATGTGCATGTGCGGCAATGGTTTTATGATGGCAGTCGCAGTGATGATTTGTTTTCAAAGTGATCGACAGACAAGGAGCACTTGTGGGTGGTAAAAGGGGGCTTGGCCACTAATCCCAGCTGTGCTGCAACCATGTTAGTCCCCTCCTCTCTACAGTAGACTCTGTGCATGCGCATGTTGCCAGAAACATGCCCCCCCCCCACCTCCATGTTACCGATGACGAATCTCTGCCGCTCATGTAGAAATCACTGGTAAAATGGCTATTGCACCATCTGAGTGATTGGGACTCCAGAGAGATAATCATTGAACATACAGATGGAGCCACCTTTATCCATTCCTCTCTTTGCGCGCCATTCGCAGTGGCCTGCCGTGAACCGGGAGCACATGCGTGTGAGACGATCTCACAGCATTCACAGCAATGGATGCTCGCTCGCGTGTGAGATGCTCATGCATCCCTGTATCAGGGAATGGCCTACTGAGATGGAAAGCTGCGGTGCACCGACCAAATTAATGAGCGCAGCTCCATCTGTAGGTGCAGGGTGTCTTGTGCGGGCCCCCTGGGCCCTGAAGCTAGTTTGCATACACTGCACCTATTATACTGTAGATGTCCCTATAACTAGGGTGCACACAACAGTGACAAAAAAAACAATTACGGGCCCCTAGTCTATGTAGGGCCCCTGCTTGAGCCTAATCTGCCTATTGGATAACATAGGGAGCTCGGGGCACTTAAGACATGGCAGCCGGGGGAAAGGTGCTATATTAGGTTGTGCGTACCTTCCAACACAGCCCATTACAGGAGGGACAATAACCTGTATACGATTGGCAATGTAATTGGTAAGAAACACATTTTAACACAGATTATTGCTATCATAAATTAAATCCAGGAAAATCCAGGTAGAGAGCTTTTGTCTCTCCTGGAATGGGTCATGTTGGGAGGTCTGGATGTTGTATATTAAATTTAAAACACTGGACGATGTTACATTTAAAGTAATAGTTTACACTTTTGACTACTAACAAGGTGGAAACCTGCAGGACAGCTACGGGAAAAGTCTGATAGGAGCAAGGGATGCCCTAATTAAGAGCCAACTACCAGTGAGGTAGTGAGATCCATCTGTGTGAGCTACTCTGAACTACATGACTGCTCCTACACAGGTACACTTCCCATCTGTGTGAACTCCTCTGATTTGCACAAATACTCCTACACAGGTACAGGTGAGCTCCTCTGAAATACACAGGTGCTCCTACACAGCTGCACTTCCCACCTGTGTGAGCTCCTCCACACCACTCAGCTGCTTAGTTTTTTACTCCTGCTGCTTGGTCTGCCTCAGCCTCAGGGTCTGCACTCTCTCACTGTCCTGAGTTCCCCTGGCAAATGCCAGCCCCTGCACTACCCCATTCTGCAAGCAAAGCAACCAATCAGCTCTGGGAATTTTCCAGGTTGACTTTGTTGCTGGCTAGCTTGGGTTGCTAGCTTGATCTCATTGCCTATCCTTAGTAGTGGCCAGGAGGGAAGGGTCACACAAAGTTCACCTGCGGCCTGATAGGATTGAATGGGACAGCACTAAACTAATGTTAATAGCATACCTCCCAACATTTGGATAGTGGACGCAGGCCCCTTGAGCTGCTGGCCAAGCCCCAGCCCCTCTGCCTCCTCATGCACACAGCATCTATTCACCGCTGCTCATCAGATCCGCAGGTAGTAGGGGGGACTACCAACCCCAAGTGGAACGCAGGACCGTCCCATAAAAAAGGGATTGTCCTGCAAAAATCAGGAGTTGGGAGGTACGTAATAAAGAAAAAAAACTGCAGGGCTTCAGTCACATATATTAGCCTTTGCATTAAAAGTGGGGGACAGGTGTGCTTTCACCTAGTGCCAGCGCTTGCCTTATGTTTAACCCCTTCCCGACATTTGACGTACATTTACGTCATGGCCGGGAGGTACTTCCCGACACATGGCATAAATGTACGTCATGAGTTTAAACTGTCACTGCGTCTCGAGACGCAGTGACAGAGGGACGATGTCTGCTGTCCCTGACAGCAGACATGTCCCTGCATGCCCAGGGGGGGCTGCGATGCCGCCCCCCCGTCGGCGATCGCTGTGATTGGCTGTTCAGTGTGAACAGCCATTCACAGCGTTTTCCTGTGTTACCAGCGAATCAGACGCTCGGTAACACAGGTGTCAATCACCGCCGGGCGTCAGGGGGCATGAGGGGGTCATCGGTGACGATGACACCTCACCCCACCCTCACCCCACCTGCCCCCAAGGCTGTGATTGGTCCGTGGGACCCACGGACCAATCACAGCCAAGGCGCGACATTTAAACTGACGGTGACTGCGCTGCAGATGCCATTCCGGTCTGGAATAGCGTGCAGAACGGTCACCGTGCCTGCCTGCCGTGAATACCGACCTGATCCTTGCTAATACTTACCTGATCCTTGCAAATACCTTACCTGATCACCTTATCACTGCTTGTAGCGTGCTGGACGCTTCCTGGATCTGACTTCCTGAGACTTCCTGCTGCTGCTGCAGTGTGATAGAGAGATAGAGAGATAGAGAGAGAGATAGAGAGAGAGATAGAGAGAGATAGAGAGAGATAGAGAGATAGTGACAGAGAGAGCTATATTTTGTGTCTGCTACCCCCCCTTTTTGGGGGTGCAGGGGTTTTCTATATATAAATAACTGTCAGTGCTGCTGCTGCAGTGTCATACAGTGATAGATAGTGATAGATAGTGATAGATAGTGAGAGGTAGAGAGATAGAGAGATTTGTGTCTGCTACCCCCCCTTTTTGGGGGTGCAGGGGTTTTATTTTATATATATAACTGTCAGTGCTGCTGCTGCAGTGTCATAGAGTGATAGATAGTGATAGATAGTGAGAGATAGAGAGATAGAGAGAGATAGTGACAGAGAGTGATAGAGAGTGTATATTTTGTGTCTGCTACCCCCCCTTTTTGGGGGTGCAGTTTTTTTTTATACATATAACTGTCAGTGCTGCTGCTGCAGTGTCCTAGAGTGATAGATAGTGAGAGATAGTGAGAGATAGAGAGATAGAGAGAGATAGTGACAGAGAGTGATAGAGAGTGTATATTTTGTGTCTGCTACCCCCCCTTTTGTGCTGATCAGTATATCTGTGCTGATCAGCAACTTTTTGGGGGCGCAGAGGTTTTTTTTTTATATATATACCTGTCAGTTGCTGCCAGTTGCACTGTCAGTTGCACCAAAGGTTGTGCACCTGCTGTCCCTCACTGGTAATCAGTGTCGCATCACTGATCACCTTTTTTTTTTTTTGTGAGTGCTGTGGGGTCTTTTTTTAATTTTTTTTTTACACACACTGATTTTGTGGGTGTCCTGTGGCCACTGTGCGCCGATCAGTGACGTACATCACTGATCAGCTTTTTCGGCACAGGGTTGATCAATTTTTTTTTTTTTTTTTGATCAGATTCCTGTTGCCTTTGAGCGCTGTTCAGTGACAGACGTTACTGACCAACATCTGTGCTCAATTTTTGGCGCAGGACCTTTTTTTTTTTTTTTTAACCCCTTCAATTTTTTATTTTTAACCCCTTCATTTTTTTTTTTTTTTATTGGTATAAAGTATTTTTTTTTTTCTGCACCACATACACACTACACACTACATACCCCCCGGATTGAAATAAAGTTTGTACCCCCCCCTACACTATACACGTGTTGAAACATTTCACTACCAGTAACACAAAAATAAAAATGGCATCCCAAATGTCCTCCCAAATGTCCTCCCAAATGTCCTCCCAGTCATCCAGGAGAATGTATTCAGTGGAGGAGGCATATGCCATGCTTGCCTCTGACTCTGACACAGGCAGTGATGCAAGCGGGGAATTTGAAGGATTCGTCTTAAGCTCCTCTTCCTCCTCTGGTGATGAGGGACCCCCTCAAAGACGCCCCCGTAGATCAGCTGAGATTCCCCCCCCAATAATTGATCTAGTATGGACCCCACCACCAGACAATTTTGAGCCCCAGGTTCCTGAGTTTTTGGCCATGCCAGGAATCCAATTTGATTCCACAGGTCTCAGAGAAATTGACTTTTTCAAATTATTTTTCTCTGATGATTTTATAAATTTAATGGTGGACCAAACTAATTTATATGCCCAGCAGTTTATTGCTCAAAACCCCACGTCATCATTTGCTAGGTGGACCCCTGTAGATGCAGTAGAGATGATGACGTTTTGGGGTCTGGTGTTTCATATGGGCATAGTAAAAAAGCCAGAAATTAGGCAATATTGGAGTACAGATGTTCTGTACAGTACTCCATTTTACCGTATGGCCATGCCCCGGACTCGATTTGAGACAATTCTTAAATTTATACATTACACCGATAATGCACAGTGCCCACCCAGAGATGATCCCACCTTTGACCGGCTATTCAAAGTCAGGCCGGTCATTGATCATTTCAGTGCCAAATTTGAAGAGGTGTACATCCCTGAAAAATTTATTTGTATCGACGAGTCCCTTATACATTTTAAAGGAAGGGTTAAATTCCGCCAGTACCTTCCCAGTAAGAGGGCAAGGTATGGCATAAAAATGTATAAACTGTGTGAAAGCACCTCAGGGTACACCCACAGGTTTAGGGTTTATGAAGGGAAGGATTCAAGAATTCAACCGCCAGAATGCCCCCCCTCCCTCGTAGGTGTTAGTGGGAAAATTGTCTGGGATTTAGTGCACCCCTTCCTGGATAAAGGTTATCACCTCTATGTGGATAACTTTTACACTAACATCCCCCTGTTTAAGGCCCTTGGTTCAAGAGGTACAGCAGCTTGCGGTACTGTGCGCAAGAACCAAAGAGGCCTCCCAAAAACGCACATTGCCCAAGTAATGAGAAGGGGTGAAAGCAGGGGAATATGCAACGAAAATATGTTGTTGGTCAAATATAAGGACAAGAGGGATGTCCTTATACTGACAACAATTCACGGAGACAGTACCACCTCCGTCCCTGTACGAGGTACCAGTACCCACACCGCAAAACCTAATTGTATCCTGGATTACAATAGGTACATGGGCGGAGTGGATCTTTCAGATCAGGTACTGAAGCCGTACAGTGCCCTGCGGAAAACAAAAATCTGGTACAAGAAGGTGGCCGTGTATATCATCCAGATGGCACTGTATAACGCTTACGTGCTATTCCGTTCTACCGGCCAGAGGGGGACATTTATGCACTTTCAAGAGGAAGTCATAAAGGGCCTAATATTTGGGAACCAGCAGGCAGAGGGCCCCAGTACTTCTAGTACTGGCCCCCGTATTGTACCAGGGCAGCATTTTCCTGATGAAATCCCCTCCACTGGAAAAAAGGGCAGGACACAAAAAAGGTGCAAAGTTTGCTATAAAAAGGGAATAAGAAAGCAAACTATTTTCCAGTGTGACACTTGCCCCGACAAACCCGGCCTATGTATAAAGTAGTGTTTTAAAATATACCACACATCTATGGAATATTAGGTTCATAATTTCACCGTGCTTCGGGGGTCTTGCTAATGCCACATAGCACCCACCATTCATTCCACCAGAATCTGAGCCGCAAAATCCAAAAATCACTCCTTCCCTTCTGAGTCCTGCCATGCACCCAACTGGTATTTTTTGGTCACATGTGAGGCATTGCCGTACTCAGGAGAAATTGGGGCACAGATTTTGGGGTGCTTTGTCTCCTTCATTCCTTGTGAAAATGAAAAATTTTGAGCCAGAACTGCATTTTTGTGTAAAAAAATGTAATTTTTCATGTTCACTGCCCAGTTTTATCAAAATTGGTGAAACCCCTGGGGGTTTGAAATGTACACTATACCCCTAGATGAATTCCCTGAGGGGTGTAGTTTGCAAAATGGGGTGACTTGTGGGGGGGTTCCACTGTATTGGTGCAACATAGCACCCACCATTCATTCCACCAGAATCTGTGCTGCAAAATCCAAAAATCACTCCTTCCCTTCTGAGTCCTGCCATGCACCCAACTGGTATTTTTTGGTCACATGTGAGGCATTGCCGTACTCGGGAGAAATTGGGGCACAGATTTTGGGGTGCTTTTTCTCCTTCATACCTTCTGAAAATGAAAAATTTTGAGCCAGAACTGCATTTTTGTGTAAAAAATGTAATTTTTCATTTTCACTGCCCACTTGTATCAAAATTGGTGAAACCCCTGGGGGTTTTAAATGTACACTATACCCCTAGATGAATTCCCTGAGGGGTGTAGTTTGCAAAATGGGGTCACTTGTGGGGGGGTTCCACTGTATTGGTGCTTGGGGGGTCTTGCTAATGCGACATAGCACCCACCAAAATTCCACCAGAATCTGAGCTGCAAAATCCAAAAATCACTCCTTCCCTTTTGAGTCCTGCCATGCACCCAACTGGTATTTTTTGGTCACATGTGAGGCATTGCCGTACTCGGGAGAAATTGGGGCACAGATTTTGGGGTGCTTTTTCTCCTTCATACCTTCTGAAAATGAAAAATTTTGAGCCAGAACTGCATTTTTGTGTAAAAAATGTAATTTTTCATGTTCACTGCCCACTTGTATCAAAATTGGTGAAACCCCTGGGGGTTTGAAATGTACACTATACCCCTAGATGAATTCCCTGAGGGGTGTAGTTTGCAAAATGGGGTCACTTGTGGGGGGGTTCCACTGTATTGGTGCTTGGGGGGTCTTGCTAATGCGACATAGCACCCACCAAAATTCCACCAGAATCTGAGCTGCAAAATCCAAAAATCACTCCTTCCCTTCTGAGTCCTGCCATGCACCCAAATGGTATTTTTTGGTCACATGTGAGGCATTGCCGTACTCGGGAGAAATTGGGGCACAGATTTTGGGGTGCTTTGTCTCCTTCATACCTTCTGAAAATGAAAAATTTTGAGCCAGAACTGCATTTTTGTGTAAAAAAATGTAATTTTTCATTTTCACTGCCCACTTGTATCAAAATTGGTGAAACCCCTGGGGGTTTGAAATGTACACTATACCCCTAGATAAATTCCCTGAGGGGTGTACTTTGCAAAATGGGGTGACTTGTGGGGGGGTTCCACTGTATTGGTGCAACATAGCACCCACCATTCATTCCACCAAAATCTGTGCTGCAAAATCCAAAAATCACTCCTTCCGTTCTGAGTCCTGCCATGCACCCAACTGGTATTTTTTGGTCACATGTGAGGCATTTCCGTACTCGGGAGAAATTGGGGCACAGATTTTGGGGTGCTTTTTCTCCTTCATACCTTCTGAAAATGAAAAATTTTGAGCCAGAACTGCATTTTTGTGTAAAAAAATGTAATTTTTCATTTTCACTGCCCACTTGTATCAAAATTGGTGAAACCCCTGGGGGTTTGAAATGTACACTATACCACTAGATGAATTCCCTGAGGGGTGTAGTTTTCAAAATGGGGTGACTTGTGGGGGGGTTCCACTGTATTGGTGCTTGGGGGGTCTTGCTAATGCGACATAGCACCCACCAAAATTCCACCAGAATCTGAGCTGCAAAATCCAAAAATCACTCCTTCCGTTCTGAGTCCTGCCATGCACCCAACTGGTATTTTTTGGTCACATGTGAGGCATTGCCGTACTCGGGAGAAATTGGGGCACAGATTTTGGGGTGCTTTTTCTCCTTCATACCTTCTGAAAATGAAAAATTTCGAGCCAGAACTGCATTTTTGTGTAAAAAATGTAATTTTTCATTTTCACTGCCCACTTGTATCAAAATTGGTGAAACCCCTGGGGGTTTGAAATGTACACTATACCCCTAGATGAATTCCCTGAGGGGTGTAGTTTTCAAAATGGGGTGACTTGTGGGGGGGTTCCACTGTATTGGTGCTTGGGGGGTCTTGCTAATGCGACATAGCACCCACCAAAATTCCACCAGAATCTGAGCCGCAAAATCCAAAAATCACTCCTTCCGTTCTGAGTCCTGCCATGCACCCAACTGGTATTTTTTGGTCACATGTGAGGCATTTCCGTACTCGGGAGAAATTGGGGCACATATTTTGGGGTGCTTTTTCTCCTTCATACCTTCTGAAAATGAAAAATTTTGAGCCAGAACTGCATTTTTGTGTAAAAAAATGTAATTTTTCATTTTCACTGCCCACTTGTATCAAAATTGGTGAAACCCCTGGGGGTTTGAAATGTACACTATACCCCTAGATGAATTCCCTGAGGGGTGTACTTTGCAAAATGGGGTGACTTGTGGGGGGGTTACACTGTATTGGTGCAACATAGCACCCACCATTCATTCCACCAGAATCTGTGCTGCAAAATCCAAAAATCACTCCTTCCCTTCTGAGTCCTGCCATGCACCCAACTGGTATTTTTTGGTCACATGTGAGGCATTGCCGTACTCGGGAGAAATTGGGGCACAGATTTTGGGGTGCTTTTTCTCCTTCATACCTTCTGAAAATGAAAAATTTTGAGCCAGAACTGCATTTTTGTGTAAAAAAATGTAATTTTTCATTTTCACTGCCCACTTGTATCAAAATTGGTGAAACCCCTGGGGGTTTGAAATGTACACTATACCCCTAGATGAATTCCCTGAGGGGTGTACTTTGCAAAATGGGGTCACTTGTGGGGGGGTTCCACTGTATTGGTGCTTTGGGGGTCTTGCTAATGCGACATAGCACCCACCAAAATTCCACCAGAATCTGAGCTGCAAAATCCAAAAATCACTCCTTCCCTTCTGAGTCCTGCCATGCACCCAACTGGTATTTTTTGGTCACATGTGAGGCATTGCCGTACTCGGGAGAAATTGGGGCACAGATTTTGGGGTGCTTTGTCTCCTTCATACCTTCTGAAAATGACAAATTTGGAGCCAGAACTGTATTTTTGTGTAAAAAAAATAATTTTTCATTTTCACTGCCCAGTTGTACCACAATTGGTGAAACCCCTGGGGGTTTGAAATGTACACTATACCCCTAGATGAATTCCCTGAGGGGTGTAGTTTGCAAAATGGGGTCACTTGTGGGGGGGTTCCTAACTTTTAGCATCTTATGGTGCCTAGAAACCTACATGGTGCCTAAAAAATAATCTCATAAAAAGGAGGCTCCAAAATCAAGTAGGTGCTCCTTCTATTATGAAGCCTGTGGTTTGGTCACCGTGCACACTAGGGCCACATATAGGATATTTATGAAAACAAAAGAATTGGGGGAATCAATTTTCAGTCACATTTCTCTAGTAAAATGTACTGTGTTCCTTAGAAAAATGTATTAAAATTGCAAATCTGCAAAAAAAAAGAAATTTTGAAATTTCACCTACACTTTGTTTTAATTCCTGTGAAACACCTAAAGGGTTAACAAACTTCCAAAATGCTGTTTTGAATACTGTGAGGGGTGCAGTTTTTGAAATGGCATCATTTATGGGGGTGTCTCACATACAAGTCCCTCAAAGTCACATCAGAACTGAACTGGTCCCTAAAAAAATCAGTGTTTGAAATTTTCTTGAAAATTTGAGAATTTGCTATTCATATTGTAAGCCTCCTAGTGTCCCAAAAAATTAAAAGGAAGTTGAAATAATGATGTCAACATAAAGTAGACATATGGTCTATGTTAGTTATTCACTATTTTGAGTGGTAAGATTATTTGTCTCACAAGCAGAAAATTTAACATTTTGCAAATCGCTAAATTTTCCATTTTTTCACGATATTTTGGTATTTTTCACAAAAAAACACAGACTGTATCGACCCAAATTTACCACTAATTTGAAGTACAATGTGTCACGAAAAAACAATCTCAAAATCACTGGGATAAGTAAAAGCAAAAAAAAGTTATCCCCACTTAAGTGAGACATGTCAGATTTGAAAAAAAGGGCTCTGTCAGGAACGCAAAAACTGGCTCTGTCAGGAAGGGGTTAATGCTTTTTCCTTCAATATATAGACTTACAGTACACTGGTCAGAATAGCTCTGATAACTTTTTGGTATCCAAAGTCACGAAGAACACACTGTACTGGATATCTATTATGGCGCTAGAACTAAGGTACTTCCTTATCTTATGCTATGGAACGTACGTAGCATCATCGTCCCCGCGGACTCGCTTCACTCACCACGCTTCGGGCTCGGTGGCTAGCTCTGCTACACTCGCCACAACTTTACTAAAGGTAATAGATGGTGGCATGGACACAGGATTTGTAACGGTTCCCTTGCCGAAAATCCTTATGTACCGGGGGACAATGATGAATATATTGGCTAACGTAACTAGCGTAGCGGTGTCCGCAAAGATGAGGAAGTACTAGAAATATTGTACAGTACAGCAAACATTTCAGCACCTAATTCCAACATAGACTGACAATACTGTATTTGGAGATGTTGAAGATCTATACTTCAGACAACACCTTTATTATCTGATTAAAGTCAGACCTTTATATCTTCAAACAAATTGCCTCATAATTCTAAAGCTAAGATTGAAAACCAATATAATGTCATCTTTTATGAGCTTTAAGGATGTCCAAGACTTTGCCCAATTACTAACAGAAAAACCACCTCAGAAATATTCCCCAAAGCCTAGTGATGCTGAAGTATTGATACACAATTAAAAGCTAACATTTAGGAGTTCTCTTGTCATTATATGTATTTGTAAAAAGAAAAACTGGTTTCTAAATCTGTTTATCATTGCACTCATATAACAAAAACTAATGTTGAACAATATAATATAAAGTTTATTCCGCTATCTTGTATTTGGATAACAAGAAGTTGGCTCTGGTTTATAACTCCCCATGTCTGTCATATCTCAGAAGAGCAGCCAACCGGCAGATGTAAATCCCCCCCCCCCCCCCCCCCCAGCCCCCGAGTGTATACTAAGCCCCTTGGGGACTTCTAATGTAAAGCATGGTACACATATGACAATACTGGTCGAGTCCCCCGTATTTGAAGGTCTCATCTGAAATATTCCAAAAACCGTGTTTTTAAAGAATATTTCAGATTTTTATTTTTCCCCCTCTTGCCCCTTTTTTCATACTTACCAAGTCCCCCGATGTCCACGGCAGCCTTCAGGATCCTCTTCAGTGTCTTGAGCGGTCCCAGGAGTGCATTGTGCGGGTGCACGGGCGCGCAAACTCGCGCAATGCACCCATGGGACCACTGAAGAAGTTCCTGAAGGCCGCCGTGGACGCTGGGGGACACAGTGAACACCGCGGGATGCCTGGGGAACATCGGGGGGATCAGGTAAGTATGTTAATATATATATATATAAAAACGTAAAAATCCCTTATCCAAGATGCTCATGGTCCCGAGCATTTTGAATAAAAAATTCTCAACCTGTATAACAATATCCAGATGATGGAAGTGTGTATCGTTAACAATATAGTGCATATACACATACACACTAGACCTCACCTTATGCACAACAATAATTGTTATCTTTAATCATAACCCACCATGAGCATTATTTATGGTGAGTTGCATTATCTGACATTCAAATGCAATTATATTGGGATTGGTATGTATTTAAAAAGTGGTCAAATATACCCTAGATGCAGCAACGCCAATGCAATAATACTAGTACTACTGTATGTACTAAGTAGCCTGATATAAGACAGGTATAATGTGTCTTACTGCACAGTAGGGAAATCCATATATAAATCCAGTTATTAGATTGATAGAGGTAAAATACACAGAAGCTCAATATTCACATTTTGCAAGATTCATTGTAACAAGTGTGTTTTCTGTACTAAGCAAGTTGATATCAGAAGACTACTTATTCTGTAAAAGATGTCCACTATAATTCTCCTCTTCCGCTGTGCGGGGAAAAGTATTATTACGTCAATTTATATTTCTTCTCCCCTCTACAGACACCACCAGCAGAACACAGGCTGATTCTGAAATGCAGCCGCAATTGGATGAGAAGTAAATATAATACAGTATTATTTATTTTGTCTCAGTAGTCAGTCTATAACCCAGGATATCAGAGATCAACATCAACCATTATGTTCGCCTTGGCTGCTTCTGCATGAACTGTAAAATAGATTCTTGCGAGACACTTCTGGAGAACTGCGGACTAGCTATCCTGTTCCCAACCCTCAATTAACCTGAGCCTTGTTAGAATGATTGTTATTGGTTTACAAAGTTTATAATGTAGAATAGTTATTATAGTTTTGACTTAGGTTGCTGACTATATCATGAAAACAATATATAAACATGCACACATTTTATATACTGTACACACACACATATATGTATAGTATATTAGAGATGTGCACCTAACACTTTTCGGGTTTTAGTTTTGGATCTGTATTTTTTTTATAAAATTCATAAAAACAGATTTTTAGTTTTTAGTAATATTAACCTCAATAACATTAATTTCCACTTATTTCCAGTCTATCCTGAACACCGAACACCTCACACCTCACAATGGGCCTTATTCTAGTTCACTCTTTCTGACAAAATCCTTCTTAGATGGACAAAACCATGTGCACTGCAGGTGGGTCAGATGTAACTTGTGCAGAGAGAATTAGATTTGGGTGGGTTTTACTTCAAAGTGAGATCTATATTGCAGTGTAAAAATAAAGCAGCCAGTATATACCCTGCACAGAAACAAAATAATTCACCCAAATCTAATTCTCTCTGCACATTTTACATCTGCCCCCCTGCAGTGCACATGGTTTTGTCCATCTAAGAAGGATTTTGGCAGAAAGAGTGAACTAGAATAAAGCCCAATATTGTTTTTAGGCCAAAAGTTTGCACAGAGGTAGCTGGATGACTATGCTAAAAGACACAAGTGGCCCGCACAAAACGTGGCACATCTAGGAGTGGCACTGCAGTGGCAGACAGGATAGCAGTTTTAAAAACTAAGCCCCAAAGAGCGAATAGGGCGTGATTCTAGTCTGTTTGGTCCCTGGTGAATTCGCTCATGTTTACGCTCTGCGCATATTCGCATGTCCAGGACTGTTTGGATGCCTTCTGCGACTTGCATAGTTGCCAAGGCGTTTGCACAGGGGGGGCAGGGGTGTTTGCATGGGAATTGCCCAGACTTTCCTGGGTGTTCCCACAAAATGCTGGGTGCATCCAGGAAAATTCTGGGCATCTCCATGTGAACGTCACAGGATGTCAGCCACCAGCCCCATTTTCAAACTGGATGGCACAAATATAAAGTCAGTCAAGACTGACTCATATTCGCGAGCAGAGAAAAAATCATTTGATGGTTGCGACCATCGAATGATTTTGGCCTCCGTCCGCGCAGAGCGAGTCAATCAGAATTGCCCCCATAATGCAAAGAATAGAGGAGATAAATTCACTGCATCTTTGTAGGAGCTGGCAAAGACAAGATGGAGTTGTTGAGGAAAAATCAATGGATGCTCAATGTAGGCTAATCTGACAGACATCCTGGAGAATGATACAGGCAGGTGTGGGATAATATCATTGCGTCTTTCTTTGTAGGAGCTGGCAAAAATGTGGGCAAGTGTGAGATGAAGTCACTATGTTTTTGTAGGAGTTGGAAAAGATGAGGAGGAGCTGAGGGAAAAAAATGGATGCTCACAGTAGGCTAAACTGATGTATAGATCCTGGAGTAGGATACAGGCAAGTGTGAGATCAGGTCATAGCATCGTATCAGCGGAGCTCCAAAGAGCACATAATGCAAAGAAAAGAGGTGCAAGATGGAATTGTCCTTGGGCCCTCCCTCCCTCACTTATATTGTATGAACAGGACATGCACACTTTAACAAACCAATCCTTTCATTTACAGGGTCTGCTACAACAATTTCAACCACACAGGAATGTGGCTCAAAAATTGGTTGATTTGGGCCCCCACAAAAAAAATCCTCATCCTCCAATTCCTTAACCCCTTTAGTGTGTACTGTACATCCTCATCCTCAGTATTAATTCATCCCCACTGGAATCCGCCATCACTGGTCCCTCTGTACTTTCTGGAAGCAAACTTTGACGGCCATCCCTGACAAAGTTCCTGGCTGCACTAAAAACTCTTTTGTCTGACAGGCCTACTTATATGCTGTCACCAATATATTATCCTATACCATTCTTTCAATGGTGACAGCATTATATGCACTGACAGAATATATGTCAGTAATTGAAGGCAGCTTGTTCAGTCCAGACCAGATGTCCAGACTTGGAAGGGCTCCATCCACAAGTCCCACATACTTAGCAGAATTGCTCTGGTTTAGCTCTTCCTTGACTTTCAAGCTGGCAGTGTCTGAACTGACTTCAGGTGTGGCAAATTCGAAGGGTTGGAGAACCTTGCATGACATGGAAATCATTCTCCACTGCACTTGAGCCAGGTGCATCCCCCCTCCTTTGCTATGTCATATATGGATATAAAGATTTTAATGTCATTTTGCTGCTCCTCCAACCTCTGAAGTATATAGAGGTTAGAATTCCACCTTGTTACTACCTCTTGCTTCAGGGGATGGCAGGGCAGGTTCAATAGGGTTTGTTGGTGCTCCAGTTTTTGACATGCAGTTGCAGAATGTCG
Source organism: Crinia signifera (assembly GCF_055691185.1). NCBI lineage: Eukaryota > Metazoa > Chordata > Amphibia > Anura > Myobatrachidae > Crinia > Crinia signifera. The sequence goes on from NC_139217.1 coordinate 95,125,442, forward strand.
AAAGTGGCCAGAAAATTTTCGAGCCACCAACAGAATCTCCTGCACTCCCCTGTCATTTAAAAAAAAAATCTGCATGACCAAATTAATTGTGTGAGTAAAACATGGGATGTGCTGGAATTTGTCCAGATGTATTGCTCGCACAATATTAGAGGCATTGTCAGATGTCACAAATCCCCAGGAGGATCTAAGCGGGGTAAGCCATTGTGCGATGATGTCCCTTAGTTTCTCTAAGAGGTTACCAGCAATGTCACTCGTACAGAAACCAGTGATACACAGCGCAGCCTGCCTAGGAACGAGTTTTATTTATTTATGAACAGTTTCTTATATAGCACAGCATATTCCGTTGTGGCTGCTACTGGTGCCACTGCTGTTGTTGCTGCGTAAGGCAATATATCTACCCAGTGGGCTGTCACAGTCAAGCAGTCCTTAGATTGCCCTGTTTCACTTGTCCACATGTTTGTGGTTAAGTGGATCTCGGAGATCCTAATATATCAGTGGGGGTTTCCAACTGTAATCCAAAGTCTCCCACTCTGCAGCACATTGGAGTAAGTACGGGAGTCTGGGTGAGTGGTAGGTAACAGCCCTGAAAATTAGAGTTTGTATACACTGGATACAGTGTAGAATACAGTATTAATATTTAACAGTACAGATGGTCTTTAGTACAGGCTGTTTCAAACATTTAAATAAGATAAGTGATCAGGAAAAGGTTAAACATGCCATAATAAATAAATAAGTACACAGACATAATAGAACCAGTATGCACTTTCTAAGCTCACATTCTCCCACCTCATATTAAGACTCCTGTCTCTTCATCCTGGCAGCTACTCTCTGGTTTATTGCTATGTTTGAGGGCTCAGATCCACACACACACACACACACACAGAAAACTTGGTAGAAGAAGCTGCTCCCACTGGGTATGTGCAGCAGCTCTGCATTGTCCCTTACACTGCATGATGTGGTGGCAGCTTTATTGATCATCGTATATACCAGTGTTATTGATGTCATAATTTAAGGCACTTGCCAAGAGGAGGGGGGTTTCTGTGCAACTAGAACCCCCCCCCCCCCGTGTTTGCCTATGTATATATAGAGAGAGAGAGAGAGAGAGAGAGAGAGCGTGATAGTCATATTATAAGCAGCCACATTTCAAACTTAATAAAAAAAAATACACATATATAAACAGCTTTTCAGCACTTATCCCTGGAGCACCTTCTGTTTCAGGCAAAGCCGACCTGCAGTTTTTCCATGTGACCTGTTTTTGTTTTTGTATTTGAAAATTAAATGATCCCATTTAGGGGTATTTACTGGTGGATGTGATGGATTTCAGTAGCATGTCAGCAGAATTACCCAGATATTATAAGGAATCATAAGATGTTTTGTGCAATTAGTTTCTGGTATAAAACTGTGCATATAGCAGATGTATTCTCGGTGAGGAAGACCGAGAATAAGATAATATTTATCTGTGTCAGTTAGTACAATGCAGTGTTCTAACCCAGTACCCAGAGGGAGTCCGTCCTATAACGAGGAAGTTACAGTAGCTATAAAAAGTATTATCCGCCTTTGGCATTTTTCAAATTTTACTTTTTTACATGGTGGAATCAAATGGATTTATTCTGGAATTCCTAGCAGTCATCAACAGTGAAATGTCAAATAAAAAAAAAAAAAAAAAAAGTACAATTGTAAAGCAATAATTAATCACTTGCATAATCACCCCATTAATTTAAGTTCATTTAATACTTGGTAGAAGTAATTACAGCTTTCAATCTACTTGTATTAAGCTGAGTACACACTATGGTCCTCATTCTAGTTTGTTCGCGTCCCTGCGCGTTTGCACAGCGGAGCGATGTTTAGTGACTGCACATGGGCATAAACATGTATACGCATGTGCAGTCACATTGTGCGAGCGGGTGCAGCTAATTGTTTATTCGCCGACCTGTTTACAACTAGCGGTGCGGGTGGGGGGCAGTGCCCATGGGAACGCCCAGCATTTCATGGATGTCCCCATGAAAACACTGGGTGTTCCCATGCTAATGCACCAGTGATGGGGGGTGGGCAGCTGTCATAAGCAAATGTCAGCTGCCCGCCTGCTCCCCATACAGGGACCTCCAGATCTAAGACACCAGAAAAGTGTCTTACTGTAGGTCTGAAAATGGTCAGCGACCATCAAATGATTTTGCCCCGCATGCAAAGCTGCGAATGGATGTTTATGCTTAACATCTATTTGCATGCATGCAGGAAAATCAGCTTACAAGGGGGGGGGGTGGACATTCATGCTGGCCAGGGGTGGCATTTAGATGACACGCAAAGCTACAAATTTTGCAGCTTTGCGGGTCAACCAGAATTAGGATCTATATATGCTCCATGAGCAATATCATAAGTGTTTGTTAGGACTCTGCCAAGTACAGCGTGCACCGAGGGTTACCTTTCAGTTTTCTCGCAGGGAAGTGAGTAAAGGGTATCAGGGGCCAACACAGGGGCGTAACTAACTATTTAGCGCCCCCCCCCCCCCCCGCCGCACGTTTATTCGGCGCCCCCCACCCCCCACCTAACCTGCCCCCCCTTCTTACCCGCGATCTGCGTCGTCTCGCCCGGCTCTCTGTCGGGACCTTCCTGACGTCACGGTCCCGGCCGGCTCCTGCTGCTACAATGAAAACGGACTCTTAGAAAATGGCTGCCCCCATACTGCAGACAGAAAACTGTTTGCAGTATGGGGGCAGCCATTTTCTAATTGTCAGTTTTCATTGCAGCAGGAGCCGGCCGGGACCGTGACGTCAGGAAGGTCCCGACAGAGAGCCGGGCGAGACACAGACCGCGGGTAACTATAGCCCCGCAGCCCCCCGGCGGCGCCCCCAATTTCTCTGCGCCCCCCCGCCACCGCGGGGGCTGCGGAGCTATAGTTACGCCACTGAGCCAACAGGTAGCTGGGGGGGGAACTTCTCTTCAGTACTTGGTGGGTCGGATCCCCCGAGTACAGAACATGGGCTGTTCAGATGACCATGTCAGCCTACCAGCTTTTGCCAGTTCCCATCAGCCAATCACAGCCCTCTGAAAGGTTTAAAGCTGCACATTCATTTTCGGCAAAATGCCAGTGCAACCCTTTAAACAGCTTGTATGTGAAAAAGTGCCCTAAGCTCCTTTCTCTGTGTTTCAGCATTTCTTCAGCCTGGTAATTCTGCAGTCCATCTGGTAATTCCCCAGTCCAGTCTGTCTTGTAATTGTCCATTCCGTCTGGTAATTCTCCAGTACAGTTCTTGATTCTACAGTTCATCTGGTAATTCTCCAGTCCAGTCCATCTGGTAATTCTCTGGTCCAGTCCATCAGGTAATTCTCTGGTCCAGTTCTTCAGTCTCCATTCAATCTGGTTATTCTCCGCTCCAGACATATAGTAATTTCCCGGTACAGTTTTTCATTCTCCAGTCCATCTGGTAATTCTCCAGTACAATTCCTTAGTCTCCTGTCCATCTGGTAATTCTCTGGTCCAGTCCATCTGGTAATACACCAGCACAGTTCTTGACTCTTCAGTCCATCTGGTAATTCTCCGATCCAATCCAACTGGTAAGTCTCTGGTCCAGTCCACCTGGTAATTCTCTGGTCCAGTTCTTCAGTCTCCAGACAATTTGGTAAGTCCCCGGTACAGATGACTAGTAATTTTCCGGTACAGTTCTTCAGTCTCCAGTCCATCTGGTAAGTCTCCTGTACAATTCTTCAGTCTCTTGTCCGTAGTAGTAAAAATAATTTTGATAACTCTTACAATTAATATGGAGTATAATTGAAGTTCTTAGCACACATTTGCGCAAATATGTGGGCCCATCCACCACGTCCAGGTGAACTTCATTAGATGGGTCCCTAACATTTCTAATACTAACACATTATTCAAATTTATCTAGGTCTTACCTTCAAATAGAGCCCATATTAACATGCAGTCAGCAATGTAGGAACCTATGCTAATTAAAACACCTGAGGGTAGATGGGAGGGGTGCCAGTGCCAGAATGAAGGAGCCTTACCTTCAGTGTACAATATATACACAAATATTTGGGAAAGAGGGGGGGACTGGACTGCACACCATATTTTTTAACATAATGAGAGGTGCTACCAAGTTAAGGCTTCTAGTACCATACAGGAAAAAAAGAACAATACTGATGCACACTCTAGGTGCTAAGAACACTGATAGTAAAAATAATTTTGATAACTCTTACAATTAATATGGAGTGTAATTGAAGTTCTTAGCACACATTTGCGCAAATATGTGGGCCCATCCACCGCGTCCAGGTGAACTTCATTAGATGGGTCCCTAACATTTCTAATACTAACACATTATTTAAATTTATCTAGGTCTTACCATCAAATAGAGCCCATATTAACATGCAGTCAGCAATGTAGGAACCTGTGCTAATTAAAACACCTGAGGGTAGATGGGAGGGGTGCCAGTGCTAGAATGAAGGAGCCTTACCTTCAGTGTACAATATATACACAAATATTTGGGAAAGAGGGGGGGACTAGACTGCACACCATATTTTTAAACATAATGAGAGGTGCTACCAAGTAGTCCCATACAGGAAAAAAGAACAATACTGATGCACACTCTAGGTGCTAAGAACACTGATAGTAAAAATAATTTTGATAACTCTTACAATTAATATGGAGTATAATTGAAGTTCTTAGCACACATTTGCGCAAATATGTGGGCCCATCCACCGCGTCCAGGTGAACTTCATTAGATGGGTCCCTAACATTTCTAATACTAACACATTATATAAATGTATCTAGGTCTTACCTTCAAATAGAGCCCATATTAACATGCAGTCAGCAATGTAGGAACCTGTGCTAATTAAAACACCTGAGGGTAGATGGGAGGGGTGCCAGTGCCAGAATGAAGGAGCCTTACCTTCAGTGTACAATATATACACAAATATTTGGGAAAGAGGGGGGGACTGGACTGCATTAAACCTGCAAGACTTTTATAACATGGAGCCTGTCAGTAACCACGACCCAAAGCCAGACCAGCAAAAATGCAACTTTTATTTGTAGGGGAAAGCTTTCAACTTTTAGTGAACTCATATGCAATTACATTGGCCTACTTTGTAAAATGTTCGATTTTTGTGAAAAAAACAGAAATTTCACAAGACCTGACAAAAATCATCTCTCATTACATCCCAACATATATATTCTTTCCCTATTCTTTGATCCTTATGATGTATTCACCAAATTCATGCAAATGCACCAAGTAAACTCTCACAGATGTTTATTTATTATAAAATTAATTGAGACACTTTAATCGTACTCAGATGGATTTTGGTCAGATGCATGACCTCTGAAGATAAACTTATTGCAGCAAAGTTTGTTTAGTCTATAATTTTTATTTTTTGTTAACATGACTGATTATGAGTTTTATTTAATGTCAATTAATATTTACTTTTATTTAATTGACATTGTAAAGCAATTTGTGTTGTACAGTGGTACAAATTCCTGACTAAGGGCCTGATTCAGCACGGATCCCAAAAGTAAAATATTTCTCTACTTGGCAAAACTATGTGCATTGCAGGAGGGGCAGATGTAACGTGTGCAAAGAAATTTAGATTTGGGTGAGGTGTGCTCAAACTGAAATTGAAGTTTTAAAATAAAGCAGCCAGTATTTATCCTTTTGATAAACAGTTCTCATGACTGTTGGCAGTAATGCTCCTATGGAGTGGCCAATGTAATCAAAGATACAGTTGTTTCAGAGGTGGCCGGAAATAAAAAAATTCTTGCAATGGGCTGATGGTTGTCGCACACACCGTGATTTGGCTAGACATCTTGAGTAACCTGGTGGCTACTCAGATGTTCGTTGTTCCTCAGATGCATTAGCGGAGCACAGAAGCTAACAGTGGGGGTCTTTTTAATAAAGATGCCTTCTGCAGCTTTACCAGAATTTCACAACAGCCGCTATATGCACAGACATGGGCCCTTATTCTGGTTGGTGCGGATATGTCCGCGTGCGTTCGTTCCGCCGATGTTTTGTGTCTGCGCATGTGCAGAGGCATATCTGTGCATGTGCGAAAGGGACATACGCAGGGCCGGTGCAAGGGTATCCGGACTATTTGTAGACAACAAGTAGATAGACAGCCATTAGGTCGACACCATTAGTTCGACAACTCAATAGGTCGACATGCTTTTAGGTCGACATACCATTAGGTCGACATACCATTAGGTACCCCCCCGGAGCATAGGTGGTGCCGGCTGAAATCCCCCCAGCGGGGAGCGGGCGGCGCGGGGGGAGCAGGGACCATGCCACGGGCGGGATAGGAGAGGGGAGAGGGAGGATGGATCACACAGACTTACCTGCTCCCCGCTCCCCGCTCCCTGCTTTCGGGTACCTCTTTATGGTACCTCAGCGTCTCAGTACCGCCCTCCAGCGGCCGGCGCCCTAGGCAAATGCCTAGTCCTGCCTAGTGGTGGCGCCGGCCCTGGACATACGTCCAAATTCCACATGAATTGTTTACACTACGAACAGGGGGAGGAGAGGGGCGTGAAGGGCTGTTTGGCCTCATTAACATATGCATACGCCCCGCGTTTCATGGGCGTTCCCATGAAAACGCTGGGCGTACATATGGTAATGCGGCCTTGACGCACGTGTAGGGGGCGGACATATGACATTGCCGGATGTCAGCTGCCCGCCCAGATCCCTGCTTTTGCATGGAGAAATGCCCGAGTGGTCTAAGCTTGGGGGAGCTGCCTGACCGCTCGGTCCTGCATTCGATGGTATGCGACCATCGAATGATGGGGGAGGTTCCCAGAGATGGAGGAGGTGTATACATGAGAAATCCACTCGTGCTCCGTGCGGTCAGCGGCTTACCGCATTCGGACGGAGTGAGCGATCCGTACGGAAGGCGGGTTTTAGGACGCACGGTCCTGGCCGCATATTCGGCTCCGGTCGCACAGACCAGAATAAGGCCCATAGAGCCTGTGCTATAGATTCCACCTGTGTATCAACCTCTTTTTTTTTTTTCGAGATCTGAACTGACAGGAGACAAGACCAACGTGTTTCCGGACTTGGATTAATTCAGTTTTGAACCCCTAAGTCAGGGCCGGCGCTACCCACTCAGCAGCTCCTGCAAAGCAGGGAGGCGCCATGCTGAAAAGGCGCTGTCTCCCTCCCTGCTCTGCTAAAGCTGCCTCAGCCCCCACTGTCACTGCCTCCTGCACGCCGCCCACAGCGCCTGTCTGACAGCGGGCAGGCGGCAGTATAAACAGCTGCTCCCTGCACCGCGAGTGCACACAGCCTGAACGCCGCCCGCAGTGACTGTCTCACAGCGGGCGGCAGTATGGAGAGGCTGAGCAGCTCCCTGCACTGTGCACACACTGTCCTCCTCCTGCGACCTGCCCCCTCTTCCTCACGGACAGTTGCACTGAGGCATGTAGCCCGTGAATGCCTGGATGACATGTCATGCCCGGATCCACCCCCTACCCATTGCTCCCTGTGCCTGTCAGCTGTCAATCAAATGACGAACAGGCAGCAGTGCCCCCTCCCCTTCATTCCCTCTTCTCAGTGTGCTGTGCCAGTCCCACTGCCAGTCCTCAACACTCCGCCCCCTCTATCTTCTCCCATCTCCTCCTTCTCTCCCCTCCTTTCCCCCTCAGTCAAGAGAGGGGTGTAATGTGCTGCATATACTTTTTGTACTGCTTTCGGATTGCATCGCACACACATTGCATGCATGCCGTGTGATGCGATCTAGCCCATAACGTATGCGATTCTCGCAGCGTGTATGGGCACCTTTTACTGCCTGCAACAGTGGCGTGTGGTGGGGTGAGGCAGGTGAGGCACAGCCTTTCCTATCATACTAGCGCATATGCCGGCGTTTTGAATTGATAAAGTATGTCAAAAATACAAATAATTTATAAAAAAAATCTTATTTTTATTATTCTAATGATTTTTATAGTCAAAACGCTGGAGTAAAAAGTCTATGGCAAGTGAGGCAGTGCCTCAACTGGCTACCTTTTCTGCACATCTCTTATCAAAACTCAGTGAATCTCCAGCAGAACACACTGCTGCACATGTGTATAATGCTGGTATGTACCCCATGGCTCATATATGGCCCTTATTCTGATCGGTGCGGATATTCCCGCATTCTTACGGTGCGGTCCGCACGCCACGGTGTTTTGCCGCGTGCGGCCATCGTCCGTAGAAACGCCCACGGGTCCTCCGCATTCGGACGGACTCACTCTTTAAGAACAGGGCGTGTTTACGGACGACATACAAAGCATGCGTGTGCGGGAGAAACACTCCGATTCGGCACGGTATTACAGAGTATTACAGAGTATGCTCGGGAATACCGCATCCGAACGGGAGCCAAGCGGTGCTACCGCACGTAAGCGGAGTATTTACGCCAAACAACCCACTATGAAGTATCTTCTGCTATACATCACATGACCCACTTATTCAATTACCTATCCTCATAAAAAACTGCTTATTTGGAATTGGAATCAATTAGATTCCAATATATCCTTACAAGCATGCCTAACACATGCATTGCACACATTAACCCTTACAGCAATTGAAGTGCAATGGTTTGTATTACACCCTGTGTAAAAGATTATAAACAATCTACACATATACTATTTAAAGTGCAAATAAAACCAACAACTGTGAACTTGCATAAAGAATTTATTAAACCACACAATTAACATAACTAAAAAAAAATAGAAAATTATAATTTAAAGAAGCTGATCTTTCAGGTCCTGCAGGTCTGCTTGAGCCAGCCACAGATGGTGCTCCAGTCGCAGGAGGGCCCCACGCACCCCCTCATCTGCCGGTGTGGTGTCATCTGTGGGCATGTCAAAGGGGCAACAATTAGTCATGTTATTCTTGCATACATTTCACATACTGCGACATAAATTGCACAAATGCTTGGTGACATGTGTGTATATATATATATATCTATGTAGAGCATGGGTCCTCAAACTGCGGCCCTCCAGATGTTGTGAAACTACAAATCCCAGCATGCCTTGCCACAGTTTTGCTATAAGGAAGTGTTAAAACTGTGGCAAGGCATGCCGGGATTTGTAGTTTCACAACATCTGGAGGGCCGCAGTTTGAGGACCCATGATGTAGAGAGATAGAGACACACATAGATAAATAGATATGACACATACATATATACATACATGCTAACTTATTTACTACATACTGTCTTTTTCGGCCTATACCCTTTACTCTGCAGAAGACATAACAGTCATATTGTTTCTTCTCAGTCACAACCCACCCATGACTAACCAATGACAAGCAGGTCATGGCCTCCGTCAATAAGAACTTGTCACAATCTGCTCAGTCTAAGTTCAGTGATGGTTCGTGGCATGGGAGTAATGCAAATGTCAGGAATGCACAGTACACATCCTCAAAATCATAATTCTGTCTAAAGCAACCTACAATTCTGTGAGGGAAAAATAAAAATCAGAACTACAGGGGGTGTTTAGGTAGAGGAGGCTCCTGGGACACTGGCAACTTCTGACTCCATTCCAAGGTAGGCCGGGACATACTCCATTTATAGCATACATCCTAGAGTTTATAAATAACATTCACCAACAATATAGATTCCACTATTTGATGGGTCATAATCAACGCTTGCAGCAGGTGAATTTAATCCACAAATGATCCACTCATCCCTTTACGCCAGGATCCTGTTTAACTACAACGGTTATGTGGCAGTCAAAATGGAGCTCCACGCCATCCCACAAACCGGTGTAATTCAGAGGTGTCCTGGATGAAAGGGATGCCTTGGACACCCCATCTAACCCGTACCTGTATCTGTAGCTACCCACTTTGGGGTCTATATGAATAGTATGGGAAAAAAATTTTTTATCACCAGTGCTACATAAAAAATACCAGTACAACTACTTCATGAATGATGCATTATGTTAACATACCGATCTGCTGATCTTCCGGGGCCTGGCACGCCTCCTCCCCTTCATCATCCGAGTCCTCCGGGGCAACCGTGGCCTCCTCCGAACCCTCCTCCGCCAGCTCCTCTGCACCAACAACCTCCTCCTCCAACACCTCCTCCTCCTCCTCCAACACCTCCTCCTCCTCCAACACCTCCTCCTCCTCCAACACCTCCTCCTCCTCCAACACCTCCTCCTCCTCCTCCTCCTCCTCCTCCTCCTCCACCTCCTCCTCCGCCACCAACACCTCCTCCTCCGCAACCAACTCCGCTTCCACATCCTCCTCCACCACCTCCTCCTCCTCCACCACCATCTCCTCCTCCTCCACTTCCTCCTCCTCCACCATTGCCGCCACCTCCTCCTCCTGGTCTTGGGCCTCCTCCTGTGCCAGGGCAGCCTCCGCCTCTTCACGGGCCTGTTGTGCTTGGGCTCGTGCTGTGTGTTAGAAAAAAACATCATGGTCAATGTGGGGTCATTGGGGCACATGTATTAATCCATAACAAGACATACATGGAAGGGTGATAATGATGGCAAACGATGCAGGAAAGTAGCTCCTTACTGTTAATGGATTCAAAATTGTGACATTTAAAGTAGTATGTGATTGGTAGTAATTTGTTCACACATTACAACCCAGGCATTTAGCAATGTGTAACACATATTAGATCTGGCACATTGTATGCATCATAATCCTCAATGCTATGGCATTACATATAAAAGCCACATGACTGCATGTTAACCAGGAAGAAGCACACATAACAGTCTATGGACTTTTAAACCCATGGACACCCACTTATCATGAGACACATTTTATTGTTTATATATGCTATGTTGTAAGTGCGAAATTTCATAGCTAAAATACTCACATTCAGCAATTTCGCCCCTGAGTTGCTCAAGCAGCTGGGGCTGGCGCCTGCGGAGGTCCGACCACCGCCTCTCCAGCTGCCCGAGGGACCTCCGCACCCGAGTGCGGGCGTAAATTCGGCGCCCTGCCGCTGCATAGGCCCTCCGCTTATGCCTGTTGGTTATGAAGGGCCCTGCACGGCCCAGCCTTGTCTCCATGACGGAGACAAGAACCCTCAGCTCCGCATGTGTGAAGGGTTCTGCCCTTCGTGTCTCCGCCATGTTGACAATGGCATCTATCAACCAATCAGCTGGTGGCATTGGTTGATCACAGTTATTTGTGTTAATAACTTTATTGTTCATCTTTACATGAACAGCGTCTCTGCGCCAACACAAATGGTGAAAAATTCGCTTGCCTTCAAAACAGTAGTGTTGATGTATGGCAATGAACAAATCTGATATATATAAAACACAGTGTGTATGCACTTAGCAAATCCAATGACGCCTCGCTCCGCCAAGCAACGCGTGCTATAGCTTAGCAACGCATAGCTGTACTTAGCATTATTTACTCTATGCATCTATGTGTATGCGTACATTTATGTGTAAAAGACACATACACACACTTGCAGGTATCCTGAGACCAGCATTATACAACAGCCCTGCCTGCCTGCCTGCCTGCCTGCCTGCCTGCCTGCTCCTTGAAATGTTGAAACATGTGAATAAATTCTAATATCATATATATATAGATATATATATAGATATATATATATATATATATATATATATATATATATATATATATATATATATATATATATATCTGCAAACAAATCAGACATCAACACATGAAAAAATCCAAAACACATTACAGAATAAATCAATGTACTCACCAGTCATCAGGGATAGTATCAACTACAATAATGAAGATATAACAAACACATAAGATCCCTTTAACAAGGTATAATAATTAGCACCAATATTTATCTTCCCCCCAAACTAAGCACATATGATAAATATCTCCTATTTCTTTGCCATTAGGAGGGCAGGCTGGCTAATTTTCGTGTTGTAACACTGACAACTAACACACTGTACTTATTTGAAGGGGTGATTTGTACAATAATTGGTGTGTTCTGTCAACTCAATAACATGTACCTGAAGTATCTTTGCGCCACAGAGTCCCGCAGCTGGTATCCCCTCCGGCATTCAGGGGCGCGGGATGGGCGCATGGGCGGATCTTGCGGCTCAGATGGTACCTCCCACTCATCAAAGGGTATCTCACGCCGCACAGCAATGTTGTGGAAAAATATACACAGGCCCACGATCCTCGACACCATTTCAGGCGCATATTGTAAGTCACCACCAGTGCGGTGGAGCACTCTAAATCGACCTTTTAAAAGGCCAATTGAGCGCTCCACCACTTGCCTGGTGGCAACATGCGCCCGATTGAATGCCTCCTGTGGGCCCGGTGCTGGGTAGCTGTACGGCGTAAGTAGCCAGGGCGTACATGGGTAACCGGAGTCACCCAGAACCCACGCATCACGGCCTTCCAGCTCTTGGAGTCTATGCCATATCCCGGTTTGTCGGATGACATGAGAGTCATGGGCACTTCCGGGAAACTTCGAGTTGAAGGCGAGAATCTCCATGGATGGGCCACATACCACCATCACGTTCAGTGAGTGGAACAATTTGCGGTTCCTATATATCTTCTCACTTCGAGATGGAGGCACAAATGGTACATGGGTGCCATCCACAGCCCCTATCACATTAGGGAAGCCAGCAATTTGATGGAAGGCCTGCTGGCTTCTGCGCAGGGTCTCGGTGGCAAATGTCATGGCCATGAAGTGCCCCTTGCGCCTGAACATGGCCGACGTCACACGCCTCAGGATTCGGCAGAAGGCCGGCTGAGATATTCCAGCAAGTACTGCCACTACTTGTTGGAATGATCCTGAGGCGCAGAAATGCAACACCGCCAGCAGCTGTGTGTGAGGCGGAATTGCTGTCGTGATCCCGTGTAGAGGTTCCAGATCGCTCTGAATTAAGGTGAGCAGATCCAGAATGACATGTGGCGGTAACCGGTACCTAGTAAGTACCTCATCATCGGGCATAGCAAACAGAGTCACCCGTGTGCGATAGATTCTAGCACGTCCTGGCCTCCTTGGCCGACGAGTGGGGAGAGCCGCAAGTGCCCTTAGCCTCCTCTCCATGTAGCGCATAATAGCTTCAGCAACCTATAAAGAAATGAACATAAATACTGATGCACCTATGCACATAATGGCCATATCCCACTACAAATAGATTTGTAGCCTTCAATACGTACAATAGATGGGCGCCCCATGAAATCCCGCAGATCCATTTGACTCTCTAATGATGACACAATAATATGAACTCAATACACACCGTCCAAAACACACAGATAAAGGTGTCAGCATTTTTTGCCGACATCATGTACTATGACACATTTCATCTATTGCTGGGACATGTTGTCCTGCAATAGATGAACCCACACAGGTTTAAGCCCTGTGAGTGAAATAGTGAACATGTGACATGTTGCAATAATAATACACCACTTTGCTGGCCCAACAATCTGTAGTCAGTGAGGCAATAGTGCATACATTCATACACTTACATTGTTAATGGATATCATATCTACAAGGAGCATGGAAGAGCTTACCTTAGACCCTGACAAGTCCAGATCTGAAGACAAATGATTCTAGCAGGAAGACATTATTTATAGGGCTCTCACATGTGTGGTCTATAACAGTAGAGATGAGTATTGCATGACTTGTGGCCTGGATTCTCTAAGGGAATGGGCTACTTTTAGCTTGCACTAAAACGCCACAATACCACAGTAGTCATGAATGAAATGTCATGTCATGCTAGCAAATAGCATGTGTATTGAGCAATAGTCACAGGTGTATCAGAAGATTCTATGCAATGTTAGCATTGGTGACCAGTATTTCATGTCGAACTTTCGCCAGGTTTTACACAATGGAATTTCCGCCACCGTATGCGGCGCGAAAAACCAGCGACGTACGCTCACGCACGGAACGCAGCTGCCGCTGATGTCCGCCAAACAGATTACACAAACAGTATATAAAGGTGTATTAGAAGGTGACAATGTTGTTGCTAACATGTCTGGATCCCAACCAGAGGTGGACCCAGTGCTGCAGCAACTATTTGACCAGATGGACTCCAGCACCACCTATGTGCCACTGCACATGCGGGCAGTGGGTAATGAGGAGGCTGCTGGCCCTTCTCCAGCAGGGGAACCTGCACCTGACCATTCTACAGCAGGGCAACCTACACCTGGCCCTTCTGCAGCAGGCCAACCTGCAGCTGGCTCATATCCACCATCAGCAGAATTGTTTGGAACACAACAGGGGACTTCACAAGGTAGTACCATGGCCAGCACTTCAAGTGCAGCGACTGGTGCCAGGGGGCGTGGCCAGGGACGTGGCAAGGGGCGAGCCAGTGCAACAGCGGAACCACCCAAAAAAAATAAGGCATATGAAGCACAGGAGCTGGCCATCCTGGTTCCCCGAGCACGTGATTGGATAGAGTGTCCATCCGAGAGGCTGACACACACACGCAGATGGAAGATTTGGGAACAGATAACGGCAGAGATTAATGAAGTAGCGCCACAAGTTCGTGAGACGGACCATGTGAAGAAGAGGCAAGTTGTTTTGTGATACATGTGGCCAGTAATAGCCAAGTAATGATTGAATTGATGCTTAGATGCATTTAGCAAATGGCCCGTGAGGTTGTTACGATACACATACATTATTGCCATGTAATTTCATTGTGAGTTAGAGTAGGGTGATTGTGAATGTGTATTGTAACGGTTGATATCATAGTTGCATGTAATATTATATATGGGACAATAATCACATGTTGTAATATGTAGCACAGAGCAATGGCTGCAACAGCTAACATTGGGAGTGACATGTATTAATATGTCAACTTACATTGCAGGTGGCAGGACTTCAAAACCAACCTGAAGAGGAAGCTGACCAAGCGGTGGGACCACAGCCAGACATCTGGGGCCGGCCCCATGCCATCAGGGCTAGAGCTCACCCCCCTGGAGGTGATGGCCGAGAGCTGCATATCAGTTGAGGAGACCTGGGGGGTGAGCACTATGGATAGCGAGGCCCCAGCTGAAGTGTTTGCGTCTTTTCTGGAAGGTAAATATTGGTCATGCCATAAACTTGTGCAAGTAATTATCGTAGAATGTCTCCTAATTGTGTTTATCTTTGCCCACAGACACCCCACCGCTTGGTGACGACTCTGTTCAGGAGGTGGAGGAGTCCGTGCCACCTGGCCCCAGAGGTAGGCCTGTGCAGCAGCAGGCATCGGGCCAAGCCGATTTGGCCGCCTTGGCCGAGGTGCTTGGGGACATCAACCAGCAGGGAGACTTGGCATCAGAACGGGTGCGTAGGACCGAGGAGATTCTGGCGAGCTTGGTCAGCACCCAGCAGTCCATGGCTGCGAGCATGCAGGCCATGGCTGCAAGTGCTCAGGTGCTGGCCGAGCAAGCCACCCGCCAAAATGATCTCCTCCTCCACCATAATGAGCTTATGGTGGAGCTGGTTACCAGCAACAGGGTCCTAATGGCATCCGTTTCTGGTGCATTACCAGCGGCAACACTCCCTGCTGGCAGGAGGGGTAGACCAGCCAACCCCTCCACATCATCTGCTCCACCTGCCCCAGCATCTGGCCGTCCCCGAAGAGCTGCTGCACAGGCCAAGGAGCCTACCAAGGCCAAACGTGGTCGGAAATGAACTTGTGGCTGCATTAATCTCTGCCGTTATGTGTTCCCAAATCTTCCATTGTGCTGTGTGTGTCAGCTTCTTGTGTCCAATCACGTGCTGAGGGGAACCAGCTGAGCCCTTGCTTCATATGTCCTTTGTGGTTCCCCTGTTGCCCTCTTTTGCCTGGCATTACTGTCAGCTGTACTTGAAGTGATGGCCATGGTACTATCTTGTGAAGTCCCCGGTTGTGTTCCAAATGATTCTGCTGATGGTGCATATGAGCCAGCTGCAGGTTGGCCTGCTGCAGAAGGGCCAGGTGTAGGGTGCCCTGCTGTTGAATGGTCAGGTGCAGCTTGCCCTGCTGTAGAAGGGCCAGCAGCCTCATCATTTCCCACTGGCTGCATGTGCAGTGGCACATAGGAGGTGCTGGAGTCCATCTGTGTGCAATTATATTTGTTTTGTATTATTATTTATTTTGCGGCATTCCTGCCATGTTGTTTATTGTTTGTATGTATTATTTTATGGTCATTGCATCACACTGCCATTGACTGTGACATGAATATAAATAAATGTGTTTACTTTACCCAAAATGTGTGGTTTCATGAGTACATGTCAAATACACATGTGTATTGCTAGTATTAATATTCTGTCATGTCCATTGTTAGCAGTTTGAAAGTGTCTGACAAGTACAGCATATGTGGGTGTTTAGTACGGGTTCCTTGAAGCAGCAATGGTTTCAATTAAAGCACTGACAAGCGTCCTATTAGTGAGTAATGAGTAAAGGAGTAGATTCTATTGGGTTCAGGTGTTAATGGTTGTAGTCATTAGGCGTACGTTCGCCTACCGCATGAACGAGTGGTGTACGCAAAGCAATAGTACACTTGTGGACACCGCACATTTCTGCCCTTTTTGATCGCGTGCATTCGGAGTGGTTTCCGAATGTACGCCCCCCAACATAAGTGTACTCCCCCGTGTCCGCCCATGTTTCCGCCCCGTTTTGCCCACTTTGAAACTACGCCCATGTGCCATTCCGCATGACGCCCATAATACGCCCATATTTCCCGACTGATTGCGGGCAACAGTTTTGGACGGGATTTTGCCGAACTGGTACGGAGTCTAGGCGTGGCACATGCGCGTTGCGTTCTCCACGCATGCGCAGACGGCGAAAAGACGCGATCCGTAAGAATGCGGTAAAGTCCGCGTCAATCAGAATAAGGGCCATTGTGTGCATATCTGGCTCTGGTACTTGCCAGGGACTCTTGAGCCATTTACATCACCACACGTCCATGGCCTGCAACATTTTGCGGACACAGCACTGAGATGGTGTATGCATACATGTACATGCACCCGAGATCCTCCATAGGATCGCATGTTGCATACGCTCCCACAATCGGTCTGCAGCTTGTTGCAATGGCAATGTGAAAGGGCGCAAAATGTATGGTTTGCAGGAGGGCGCCAGACACCCTAGCACCGGCCCTGCCCTAAGTTCAGGTGTGTTCGTATTTCATGAAGACCAAACTGCACATTTCTAGAGACAACACCACATGGGGTGTGACCAGTGGTAATCAATTACACGGGGAACAAAAAAACAGGTTGATTTTGCCATGCACATGATTGCTGCTTTAAAAAATGGGAATACTCTCCCCAAATCTCTTAATTTCTGATTCTCAGTCACACCCTATTAAATTTGGCCCACTGTGTCCATCCACCTTTTCCCAATGTCTGACATTTTTCTTTCTTGATGTCTCACACATCACTGCTGCTTGTTTTAATTCCTGATTCCTTTACTTAACCCCTGCACCACGCATACCTTTTATGCGTCACTCCCTCTATGCACCCCTTGCTCCCTCCTTCTACCCCCTGATCTTGTGCCTCACTTCCTCCTTGCACCATTCAGCCCTGCACCTCACTCACTCCTTGTACCCCTCCATCTTGTGCCTCACTACCTCCTTGCACCCCTCACCCCTGTACCTCACTCTGTTCTTGCACTCCTCACTCTCTCGCACCTAATTTTCTCAGAGATCATTAATTACCCCTTAGTACAAAATGTACCCTTCCCCCTCAGACACATAATTATCCCCTCAGCACAGAAATGCTCCCCTCCTACTACAGAAGATTCCCCCTCAGCCCCCTGATACAGAAATACCCCCATCAGTCTGGGCAGCTCTGCAGGCATGTACCCTCTATGGTAACATAATAATGTGTCAAACTTCCAGCCACAGACGGCTGGGGTATGTCTTCTGTTTTCTTCTCTTTCGGCCAGGTAACATGATAAACAGGAGAGGGTGAGCTGTAAGAGACATGGGGCATGGTTAGAGGAGGAACTAGCTGGACTAGTCTAGACTGAGGTCCCCAAGGGTAGGGGACACACAATGCCCAGTGGTCACAGGCTGGCAGAGGTTCCCCTGCAGCTGCCGACCCCGACCCCCAGCTGCTTCACACTGTCACAGGCAGACATCCCCCTGTGAGAAGAAGGCTGCAGCCACAAATTATCAGCAGTGCAGTCAGTTCACCCCTCTGTCAGTGGTACAGCCCATTTTACCCTTCTGAGTCTGCCGCTCTGCACAGGCAGCTGATAACTGCCTGAGAACTCTATTACTGTACAGCCCCCTCAACTCTGGTCACCACAAGTCTACAGGCTTGTGTCAGGGTGGGAGAACCAAACATTCGGGTGTGCCTGTGCACACCAGACACACCCTGTGCACAAGTCTCTGTTCCTTTATCATCTCCAAGTTGTCCTGCAGTTCAAATACAGGCACAGATTTGGAATGTTTTTTCAGGCTGACCAGAAAATGGACACACCACAATCACAACATTTTGTGGCTCCCAAGCCAACTGCACAATTTGCAACCAGAACATTTTGCCAGTTCCTGTGGTTTGCAATCTCCGGCTCTGCTCAGGTTACCAAATGTGACAAGGAATCACATACACGGGATAAGAATAAAGTCTGTTTCTTTATTGATAGCAGTCAGACAGCATACAGGATAGACAGTTTTGCAAATCAGATGTCACAGCCAGAATGGCAGGTCTTCCAGCAGGCAACAGATAGTCTTCACAATAAGGGTACACTCCAGAGATCCTTAGCTTAGTTCTCCACATTCCCCTAGCCTATTGCCCTACCGCTAAAAGGCATTAGGGACACTGATCCTCTGTTCTTAACAAACATAGAACAGGAAACCACAGTTGCTGTTAATTAGTCAAACCATGACGTCACTGTGATCAAGCCCTATTGCGGCGAAACACGTGTCTCCGACGTCAGGGCATTCCAGCCACATGGACCACTCCTCCACTATCTCCCCCCGGCAAGCGCGGTCAAGCTCCGATGGTGGAAAACATCACGGACAGACTCCGTGTCTGTTGCGGGACCCCCGCCGCTATACTGTACATACAGGTACAAAAGCCTCATGCTCGCACCTTAGCCGGCAGGGTGACCTTAACGAGCAAATTATCAGCGCTCCGTGCCAGCGCTATTTCGAAGCGCTAATGATACATCGTTCTCAGGTTAGCTCAATACCGTTTTCTTGTATATATATATAAGGAATTCTTGTGTCTCTTTATTAACTTCTATGTGCACTATGCAGGTACAACTCTCATATTACTAAGAAATATTGTCACAGGCTCGTTAACTTGTTGCTAATTTTTGCTATTATCTAACTGGCAACACTCTGATTTAACAACACAACGCTCACTGCCTAGAGGGAACCTTACAGACAGATATATATTTATGGTGGTTTTTTGTCTGTGTCTTAAGGAGGCCACACACGCACCGATGTGGGCGGTGCGATGCTGTACGATGGGGTGCGCGCTCCCGCGGCACCTCATCGTACAGTACAAAAAGTATGTGCTGCACATACTTTTTGTACTAGCTTTTTCTAGCACAGCATCGCATCGCATGCACATTGTATGCACAAGGCATACGATGCGATGCTATGTGTGCTAGTTAAGCCCACAACGCACGCCGGGATCGGTGCGTGTGTGGGCTGCATTAGAATATTTCTCAGGAATAACCTTGATCATTGCAATTTTTTCTCCATCTGTTGCTATTTATGTGATATCTGATGCTAATATACCAATCATAAATAGTGCCAGCATTTCTCTGCTTTTGTGTCTGTGAAAAAATACGATTTATCTTGTTTTGCCGCTATCGATTTTATAATCATTGCGCATATTCACAAATTTATCGATCATAAAGATCCCACTCACCCCTGCATGTACTACGGTGCACAGCATCCTCCATTACTGGCACGGTGGTTACAAACCGGAATATCTAAGCAGTGGGCACATATATATATCTTTTACCTGTGTACCACTCTTTCTTCCTCTGCTTATTCCATCCTGATTACCATCTGTCATCTGGACTCGCTCACTCTCTCATTTACCTGGCTGACACCAGATGAAAAGCAGAAGTGACATCTGGCTCCTAGTAAGCTTTTGAGGCTCTCTCATCTGTCGATATATACTGCCATACATCGCTGTGCCGCCTGATCCCATCCGAACTCAGCAGCTAAGCAGTGACTGGCTGGATCAGTACCTCTTGGAAGACCACCAGGGAATATCCAGTGCTGTATTCGCATCCAGACAGCAGAAGCAGCAAGTGCATACGAAAAGCATTCTCCTATCTTACCTATAAACTTTGATATACCTTAATAACAACCTAACCTGTGACCGCTAAATTAACAGATGTGAAAAAAATATATTGTATCATATCAATTGAGGGTCCGTAGCAAGATTTGATTAAAAAATCAACTGTATTGATACACCAGACACTCATGTTACTATTTTCTCTTGCATAAAAATAACTCTTTGTGACTGGGAAACTCCCTGTATTCATATTCGCCTATCAGATGGACGTTGTGTAATAACCAGTTTAGAACATCAGTGTTTTTCATTTATTCTAATTGATTTGTTACTACGCCTAAGATTTGATGTGTTTATTCTCCTTGCAATCTTTCTTTTTTGCATTAAAATTGAGACGTGTGCATGTATATATTTTAATTTATGAAGAAATAAAGGTTAGATTTTACTTCACCCATTTTTCTCACATACTTTTCACTCATTTATTACATAAAGTGTGCCCCAAAAACCTTTTTTGTTCTCCCTACGTCTTTCTTTAGACATCTATTTTGACTAAACCATGATTCACATCAGATTAAGAAAACCTGGACTGGATTTAATCAGTCCTGCTACTTCTGCTTTAAACCATGGACTGGATATTCTAGGTACTTATGTATTAGCAAGTCGCCCGGCTACGCTACGCTGACAACGTACCTTAGGCTACGTTGTCAGCGCAGCCTAGCTGGGTGCCTTGCTAATATGTGCCTGCCCACTTACTTAGGGCGGGTGGCGAGGCTTCACCGGCAGGTTCGGCCGGGTGGAGATACCGCCAGCAGCCGGTTGACGCCAACAGCCGGCGGGGGGGAGAAATGTCCTGGCTGGGAGGCAGCAATGTACGTAATTCAGCGTACTGCCGCTGGGGGAGCATCACATGGTTTCCCTGCTCCCCCGGCGGCACTACGCTAATTGCATACATTGCTGCCGCTGGGAACTGTCATGGAGGACGCAAGTGTGGGGAGTCGAGTGCCGGAGGCGCCGGGGACATCCTTGAGGGTAAGTATAATGCACTCCACACACACACACACACACACACTACAAACAGACACACACACACACTTACACGATCATATCCCCACTATCCACATCATACCCCCATACCCTCGCAGGGCTCGCTGCACTCGCCATGCTTCGGGCTCGGTGGCTCGCTGCGCTCGCCACACTTTATATAATTATCTCTACGCACACGTGGATAATGGGGGTATGACGTGGATACTGGGGATATGAACCATTATGAATTAGCACAGCGCCAACTATGTAAATTACGGAGTTTACATAAATTACGTAGTTTGCGTAAGTTACGTCGTTTACGTAGCCAGCATAGTGGTGTATTGGTATTATCAATACACCATTACG
Source organism: Crinia signifera (assembly GCF_055691185.1). Taxonomy (NCBI): domain Eukaryota; kingdom Metazoa; phylum Chordata; class Amphibia; order Anura; family Myobatrachidae; genus Crinia; species Crinia signifera. The sequence goes on from NC_139217.1 coordinate 95,146,910, forward strand.
CAAACTACGTAATGGGCGCCCTGCTAATACATAAGTACCATTTCCTACAAGTGAGGAATTATGCTACCCCTGCGACTATATATCTGAGTCAATATATATTTCCTCAAAATCAGCAAGTCTAGAATCCACCTAGGCACTGTTCTGCTGTAGGAACTTTTATGTATATATTTAAATATGAGGGGCATATATTTAAATATGAGGGGTCTATATTTCAAATAAAATTTGTGGGATATTCATGAAAAATATACTATGGAGGTGCTACAGATATCTCTCCATTTCTGACTGCAGTGCTGTCCTTACAATTTTTATGGGGGTTGCAAAGCTGTTAGTTTTACCAAATGAAGTATTCCAGAGCTTTGCCCCAATAGGATACAGCTAGATAGCATTTCCAATAGTAACCTATAGGCTAATAACTCACATTTCTTTTTCAGTCTAAAGGTGGGTACTCAACTACAGATTTATCTGTCCAATCTATCTGGTGGGAACAAAAAAATGGTAATGTATGGGGGCAAATGACAAATGCTGGAAAACAGAAAAAAAAACATATGCTTGGATACATTTGTTATATCAGTTTGATTTAAACAATTGGTCTGACTGATCATTGCTTTCCACTGTTTGGGAGAACATTTTTGATTGTTTTTTGTTCCCACCAGATAGATTGGTCAGATAAATCTGTAGGTATATATGTACCTTTAGGCATCTTTTGGTGAGGTATGCGCCAGCCAGCTGATGGGAGCCTGAACAATGAAGCAGTGTAATAGCACTATACTATATCATTGCTTCCAGATCTTTACCTGGGAGCTCATCTCCTGGCAAGAGAACATTGGAAAATTTCAGCAAAAATATTTACTTTCATAATAGGAATTTACGAAAAACTATTTACCACATCTGCATTAAAAAAATGTGTCTGTCGGGTTCTTGCACAGTACACATTTGTTATATCAGTTTGATTTAAACAATTGGTCTGACTGATCATTGCTTTCCACTGTTTGGGAGAAAATTTTTGATTGTTTTTTGTTCCCACCAGATAGATTGGTCAGATAAATCTGTAGGTGTATATGTACCTTTAGGCTTCTTTTGGTGAGGTATGCGCCAGCCAGCTGATGGGAGCCTGAACAATGAAGCAGTGTAATAGCACTATACTATATCATTGCTTCCAGATCTTTACCTGGGAGCTCATCTCCTGGCAAGAGAACATTGGAAAATTTCGGCAAAAATATTTACTTTCATAATAGGAATTTACGAAAAACTGTTTACCACATCTGCATTAAAAAAATGTGTCTGTCGGGTTCATGCACAGTACACAATTGTATATGACCTCTATAGTATATGTCTGTGAGGTTTCTACTTTATTATTAGATTTTATGTTCAAAAATATATATTCAACTTTGTGCACCTGTCCAATTGCAGAACATAAAGCAGCTGGGACAAACCTAACAGTGAATCTATTTAGGGAAATGTTTAGTATCATTTGAAATGTTGGGAAATGTATGTTTAATGTTGCACATTCTTGATAAAACAGTATAACAGAAAAAAAGGTCCTTATTGAAATGAGCTTTAATGGTAAATGTATATTCTTAAGTAAATATGTCTAATGCAGTACATAAAAACAGTTCTATTTAAATGTGCTCCTGTGCCAATACCTGAAAACTTAGTAACTCTGCCATTCAGATAAACTTATGGCCACATGTTATATCTAGCTGTAGTCTATTGAGAACCAGATTCATTTAAAACATGGCCCTAGGCAAGGTAGCAGGCTGGGGCCCACTTGCCTTATACACAGACTTAGTTCAACATGTCCATTGTGTTTACATATGTTTATGTACAGTACCAAACCCACAGTGACTAGATCAGCCAGCGCACCTGTTATGTTATTACCAACCAGAACAACAGAGAAATAAGTGTACACCAGTCAGTAGAGCAAAGATTCCATTTTATACCTAGCAGTCAATTGGAGGTGTCCAAGGTAATATGTCAGCCAACATAACAGTAGTGAACAATTCATATTATATCCGCCAGAAAAGCTAAGGTACCTGTCGTGATCAGTAACATTCTCTGATCCCAAAATGAATTGTGTTACTGATCCTTAAACTAAAGTTGGGGGCCAAGGAGCAGCTTGCTAGAAAGATAAAATGTCTGGTGAATCTGTGGCTGCCGTTCACAAACTGTCTTGAATCATGACGCCCTTAGGATAAAAGTTTGTTGTTGATATATTTGGTAAAAAATATAACTTTATGTAAATTGTGCCATCCTGTCCTCCATAGGTTCAGTTATGTGGTGGATTACAGTTGAGCTTCTGATTGCTCACTGAATATGTATGCAGGTAGGTTAATTATAAACTGAAAAAAATAACCTTACTCTATGCACGTGTGTGCAGGTGGTAGGGAATATATATTGTAAGCATCACTGGGCAGAGACATATGTAAATGGCCAAATATTCTCTGTAAAGTGCTGAAAAAACAATGGTTTAAAAAAAATAACTGAAATGGCAGATTAATGCATGCTTACTAGATGGGCAGAACATGCTCAGGCCGTTTCTCTCCCAGAGTGAGACAAAACGTATTATTCACTCACTGGTCATCTCCCGATTCATCTCCTCACTGGCCACTGGACACTATCAGCTCGCTCCCCTCCAGTCTGTCCTCAACTCTGCAGCTAAACTTATCTTCCTCTCCCGCTGCTCCACTTCCGCCAATCTCCTTCAAGAAAATCTACTCTGCTCTATTGCCCAACATACTGTAATTCTCTTAAAACTCCTCAACCTCACATACAAGGTCCTTTCTAACTCAACTGCTCGCCACATCTCCAACCTCATTTCATTACAAACTCTTTCTCACCCTCTCCAGTCAACCAATGACCGTCACATCTCCTCTCCTCTTGTCACTGCATCCCATGCATGCAACCAAGATTTTGCCTGTGCTGCCCCATTCACTGTAATGAGCACCTTGCTTTCACCAACCGTGCAATGCTTCAAACCTTCACTGAAAACCCACCTGTTGATCAAAGCATACCCTCCTGCATAACCTAGTACTGAGGCCACTCTCCCTACTTGTGGCTTCATGTCCTGCCCATCCCTGCCATGCTCACTTTCTGCCATCAGGCCTGTTTGTCTACACCTCATGTCACCTGTCTGTCTCCCCCTCCCTCTAGACTGTAAGCTCATTGGAGCAGGGCCTTCTCTCCTCCCATTCTCACAGCCCCCTTCCAGCATTTCAATTACAGCCATCTATAACGGCATCTCTTCTCACTCGTGTTCATTCATCTCTACCAATGCCAACCTGCCCCTGGTAGCATGCAGGCAACTCATCTGCTTACCTACATCTCAGTTCTATTATGTACTAAGAATTGTGCTGCTGCTATGTCAGATCAATCCTCCCACAAATATCCGTCTTGACTTCCCGAGACCTGATTCTTTATTATCTTTTATATTGTGACATTCTTATACTACTATATATTTGTGTTCGGGCCCCTAGTAAGACATGGAAATTGACCGTGGAAGCCTGGTCACATGATATTCCTTTAATCACATCCCAGAAATCCATTTTGCTTTATTGCAACTCTGCACTGAGGTGACTTCGAAGCTCGTTGTTGCAGGAAGTCCACATACAAACAATTATTTTTGTGTATATTTCCCAGGCACAAAGGAGGCGTATGGTTCTGGGTGAGACTGGGTATTTTCTAAAATGTAAACATCCTAATGCTACCTTTTACCATAATATTTGGCTTTGTCCTAATGTCAACCAATTTTGGTGTAAGATTAAGAATTACATTAACTCTATATTCCCTTGTCATTTTCCCACAGAGCTAACCACATTGTTATGTGCTAACTTCTCTATCTGGAATAAAGGGATAGAAGATAAGTTATGTAGACCTTTACTTACCATAATTGCTACAGTGGCTAAGAAAGTTCTGTTATGTAACTAGTCTTCCTCTACTCCTCCTATTTTGGCTGCTGTTTAATTTGTATTGCTCAAAACATTGTATTATAATAGACAAACCCTTTTACCTGACTTGAAAATAGGGGTAGCACACTTCTACATGAAATGGAAACCTTTTATAGAGTCACTAGTTTAAACTGAAATACTACTACTGAACCACCTTGTGGTGTATACTGCAGAATGTATCTTGATCAGTTGGGAAGTCTGGTGATTGAATGGGTGAAATGAAAATATTTACAACAGAAAAGGGGTGGAGAGCTGCGCTAATGAAAATATCAAGTACCATGGAAGAATACACTTACTGTACACAAAGGGGGTGTTTTTTATATTTTACTGAATATATTAAATCGTATTTTAATTTTAAGAAAAAACAATTGTACATAAAAAATAGTATAAAAATTCATATACTTTCGAGGTGGCCACCTAAAGACATATATCAATATACATTAGTACATAAAAATGCAATTGGATGAATTATAAACGTATACGTTTTATAGTAAAACAGGTGTTTGTACTACACCCTATAATTTGCAAATATAGGAACAATAAAAGAAACAAATCCTGTCTCCGTATTTTGGTACCACTTTAAATTTAGTGGTTATAGTGCAGTCACAGTTTGTGGTTATAATCTGGATTGAAAGTGTCTATGCAGACGCTGAATGCGCGTCTCTCACTTGCGCCTCCGTGCGCTGCTGGCTAGAAGATCTGAGTGTCCCTCCGGAGCAACGGTGGAGGGGAGCTGGCCAGGTGGATGTTGTTGCTGGCTGCCGCTCTTACCCTCCGGACCCGTGCCGCTATTGATGTTATGGGCGGTGTCGTCTCTCTCACAGACGCTGGGTTCACTGGTGCATCATTGGAGTTCTCAGATGTGCCGGATGGAATATGCAGCGAGGTGGCAGGTGGAAATCGCCTGTGTAGGTGCCGTAATTTTTCTGCTAGTTTTGTAAGTTTGCAGGTACAGGTTCCACAAGGCTTTATGCACTGGGCAGGCTGGAAATTCTCCCTCTAACGCGTTTCGCCCCTAACAGGGGGGCTTTTTCAAAGAGCTCTTTGAAAAAGCCCCCCTGTTAGGGGCAAAACGCGTTAGAGGGAGAATTTCCAGCCTGCCCAGTGCATAAAGCCTTGTGGAACCTGTACCTGCAAACTTACAAAACTAGCAGAAAAATTACGGCACCTACACAGGCGATTTCCACCTGCCACCTCGCTGCATATTCCATCCGGCACATCTGAGAACTCCAATGATGCACCAGTGAACCCAGCGTCTGTGAGAGAGACGACACCGCCCATAACATCAATAGCGGCACGGGTCCGGAGGGTAAGAGCGGCAGCCAGCAACAACATCCACCTGGCCAGCTCCCCTCCACCGTTGCTCCGGAGGGACACTCAGATCTTCTAGCCAGCAGCGCACGGAGGCACAGGTGAGAGACGCGCATTCAGCGTCTGCATACACACTTTCAATCCAGATTATAACCACAAACTGTGACTGCACTATAACCACTAAATTTAAAGTGGTACCAAAATACGGAGACAGGATTTGTTTATTTTATTGTCCCTTTATTTGCAAATTATAGGGTGTAGTACAAACACCTATTTTACTATAAAACGTATACGTTTATAATTCATCCAATTGCATTTTTATGTACTAATGTATATTGATATATGTCTTTAGGTGGCCACCTCGAAAGTATATGAATTTTTATACTATTTTTTATGTACAATTGTTTTTTCTTAAAATTAAAATACGATTTAATATAGTCAGTAAAATATAAAAAACACCCCCTTTGTGTACAGTAAGTGTATTCTTCCATGGTACTTGATATTTTCATTAGCGCAGCTCTCCACCCCTTTTCTGTTGTATACATTTTTCCTCTGATTCTCAGCTGGTTATACTATATTTCCAGCTAGAGATCAGTTGCAGTGTACCCACACTTGTACACTCATAGGGCTGCAGCTCTTATAGTATATATTATCTATATATGACCAATTACTGTTTAAAAACACTTTTTTCTGTGCTATAAATTGCATATAGCGCCCTAATTTCGACACTACATAGTGTTGACCATTTTGTCTGTTAAATGAAAATATTTGCAGACACAGTATAGGCTGGAGTAATGTTTGGTATTTCGACATACATTTATAATAGAATTAATATTGTGTATCTTCCTTCCACGCCCCTCTTTTCCCATGTCAAACCCCCCCCCCCCCCATTCTTCTTTCTTAGATTTAAAAAATTGTGATGCTAATTGTTACCTGTGTTCTTCAATTACAGTTATGTTTATTTCTGTGTACCCTGTATTGTTCTTTTGTGCGCCATACTGTATGTACGGCGTTGCAAACCACTTGAGATGCCCTGTAAATAAAATAATTATAATAATAATAATACCTAGTGAAACAAAAAGTATGAACGTTTCAGTAACCTACTTGAGTAATGGGCACAGTAGATGAAAGTGATACACTAAAGTGGCAAAGTTTTATGAAACCATTGAGAGAGATAAAATACAGAAGTTGCCCATATCAGCCAGACAGCTTGTAATAGTAATTCCATAGACTTTGCTAGATAAATACCAAATTAGAATATTGGATTTTCACATTATTTTAGTATTCCAAGAATAAAAGGGAGATTGGAGATTTTGCCTTTAAATTCAATTTTTTTTTGTTAAATAGTCAGATCACATTTTCATACCTTAATGGTAAATGTGTTTTGTCTAAATTTACGCAAATTACATTTTTATAAAATACCAAAGGCAGCTCTGTAATACTAGTGTGACAGCTCTGTGATACATCTTCAGATAGCGTTTTTCTGGCTTCCCTCCAGTCCCGGTAATACAGCTCAGCTTTGGCAAGCAGAGAAGAGCTTAGAGCCAACATAGTTACATAGTTACATAGTAGTTAAGGCTGAAGAAAGACTTGCGTCCATCGAGTTCAACCTTGGTTTAATAGCTTAACCCTTGTTACAGGGGCGTAACTAACTATTTAGCGCCCCCCCCCCCCCCCCCGCCGCACGTTTATTCGGCACCCCCGCACACACCTAACCTGCCCCCCCTTCTTACCTGCGGTCTGCGTCTCGCCCGGCTCTCTGTCGGGACCTGCCTGACCGTCACGGTCCCGGCCGGCTCCTGCTGCTACAATGAAAACTGACTCTTAGAAAATGGCTGCCCCCATACTGCAGACAGAAAACTGTCTGCAGTATGGGGGCAGCCATTTTCGAATTGTCAGTTTTCATTGCAGCAGGAGCCGGCCGGGACCGTGACGGTCAGGCAGGTCCCGGCGGAGAGCCAGGCGAGACGCAGACCGCGGGTAACTATAGCCCCGCAGCCCCCCCAGCGGCGCCCCCAATTTCTCTGTGCCCCCCGCCACCGCGGGGGCTGCGGAGCTATAGTTACGCCACTGCCTTGTTATATGTAGTGAATACTAATATTTTTAAAGACAGATTATTCTTATTTGTACTCCTGAATGTTTTTGACCAATAAATGTTTGTCCAACCTTATTTTAAACGTATTTATTGTGCCTACCGACACCACCTCACCAGGAAGAGAGTTCCATAGTTTGGCTGCCCTGACTGTAAAAAATGTTTTTCTTCTAAGGGAACAATTTTTTTCTTCTAATCTAACCTCGTGCCCACGTGTCCTAGAGTCCATCCTTGCAGTAAAAAGGGTGCTTGACAGTTCCAAATATTGGCCCCTGATATATTTGTACACGTTAAGCATGTCCCTCCTTAAACATCTCTTCTCTAGTGTAAACAGTCCCAATTTGTTAATCTGTCTTCATTTAACTGTAGCTTAAATTCTCCATTCCCATTCCTTATATTAGTTTTGTTGTTCATCTTTGGATTTTTTCCAGTTCTATGATGTCCTTTTATAGTGTGGGGCCCAGAACTGTACTCCATATTCTAGGTGTGGTCTAACCAATGCTTTGTACAGTGGCATAATTACTTTTGAGTCCCTAGTTTCCATACCCCTTTTTATACATGCTAGTATTCTGTTTGCCTTGTTGCTATATGACATTAAGCACTACACCCCAATTTGTTATCTATTTGGACTCCTAGATTCATTCCAAGTTCTGAATTTCCCAATGCCTCCTCGCTTAAGTTATAACTAGCACATTGGTTATGTCTCCCAAGGTGCATATCCTTGCATTTATCAACATTGAACCTCATTTTCCACTTTTTTGCACACTCATCAAGTTAATTAAGATTGTTCTGAAGTGCGGAGACATCCTCGGTTTATTTAATTACTGCTTAACACTTGTGAATAGAAAGAAAATAATAAAACTTACTTGCACACAGCTGCCACCAGGGGTTGGTGTCTGGCTCCTCCTCCCTGTCACCCTGGTTAGCTGATGCCATGAAACTCCATGCCAGCATCTCATCTGTCTGGGGTCAGAGAGAGAAGAAGCCTGGCACTGATTCCTGCCAGAAGCAGGTTCGTTTAGCAGGGTGGTGGTGGTGGTGGTGGTGGTCGTGGGGGAGAGGGGGGGTACGGGGCAATTAGGGGTATAGAATTCGGGTGCATTTAACATATCCAATCCCCATCTGCAATGCACATTATGATAAATAAGCTCTTTAATGACATATCTCTTTAGCTCATAAATCTTCAACTTGGATTCCATTCATAAAATCATTGATGTATAGAAGTGTAGTACTTTGTCTTAAAGTACTGTCTAATGTATTTTAGTTTTAGTGTCCTTTTAAACATTGTAACAGAAATAAATAGCTACTTTTTCATCAATTACTGTAAGTATCGCTAAGGTCTAATGTAGATATTTTTATAATAACGGTGTTTTGAAATGCTAATTTTCCTTGTTTTACTTAAGACCATCATTTTGTTTAGCTTGTACTGATTGACAACTCTGCCTGGCTTGCACATACATAAAAATGTTTATGTGGCAATTTACAGGCCTATCTCAGAATTTCAAAGGACATAATGTTGTTTTGATCAATTTCCCTCAAGTCCCTTATTGATTTAATGTATTTTCCTCAACGTGCAGACTTAGAATGTGTAGCACTGAGGAAATGCAATGAACAGAACACATCTGGCATTTTAAAATAATTTTATTGTGTGAGAAAGGGGTTATTATTTTTAGTTTCTCTAGGTAATTAGTTGTGCATTGTATGCATTTTAAGCCAGGAGGCTGAACCTACTCACACAACCAAGGCTCTCTCCAAGCTTAGTCTGGAAGTTTTGTTTAATAAACACTCAATATAGAATTGTTGAGGTCAGCAGAAGGTTAAACAAAATCCTGAACATAAAATGATTGCTTGTAAATGTAGAATTTAAAAAAACAACATTGCAAGGGCTCTCCTACCCAGCTCATGGGGGTAGTTTCATAGTGATCCCAATTCCAGGGCATTTTTTTTAATCCAGTGATTGTAGACTGAAAAAATGCTCCATCCCAGGCCTCCCTAACAAGAAAAAAACACCCCCGGGTGGTACAGCTGGGAGCGTGGTGTACAGGAGCAGTGTGGCAGTTTGGCGGTGCTGCCAGGAGTGGCAGAGTGGCAGTGCTGGGGTGCAGTGGCCAGTGAGCTACCTTACGCAGTGCAGAGCCGCACAGTCGGAGATGGGAGCAGCTTCAATTTGCAGGGTGTTTATGAGGACACTATAGCTATAGTATTTTTGTGTACTAAAGGTGATAGGGGTCAATCATCCTCATTTCAGAGATTGTCCATGTCATCTGTGGCTGAAGGGATATGGCCAGCCTTTAAAAGGGAGTGGCATTGCCCAAGATAGATCTGGATTGGAAATGTTGGCATATTGTCCCCATTTAAGCTATTGGTCATAACTATAATGCCACAGTTCCTTAATATATCTAAACTACTGTATGCTATTACGGGTGCCGGACAGGTTCCCGACAGTCGGGATCCCGACAGTCGTTTACCCGACGTCAAAATGCCGACAGCCGGGTGCCCGACGGCCACTCGCTATTTTCCCTCGTGGGGGTCCACGACCCCCATAGAGGGAGAATAGAATAGGTGGCGAGCGTAGCGAGCCACCGTGCCCGCAGCGTGGCGAGCGCAGCGAGCACGCAAGGGGACTTGTTGCGCTCGCCATGCTGTCTGACTCCAGGCAGTCGGGATAATGACTGTCGGGATCCCGACTGTCGGAGTCCTATACCACACCCTGCTATTACACAATCCACAACTAGCTTGATTACACTATTTGAAATTAATGAAACAAATCCAGTATAATCCATATATATATAGTATACAAAAAATGGTTGAGTACAATCCCTACGGAATCTCACAAGGTGGAGTGTGGTTGATGAGTGGAGATTGGAGAAGCATATTTCAATTACCATTTTAGTGGCCAGTATTCAACTATGAACTCCATGAATTCCACCATCTGCCTAAGTACTGTAGGTACATTAGCAGTTCCTTATTAGTTTGACTGGATGCCTTATATGAGGTAAAAGCCACAAAGGGACTTTGTTTACTTCAATGCATAGTAACTATTATTCAGAACAATTGGGAATATTCACAATACTGATACTTTATAAGACATAATGGAACCTGGATAGGGGCAATATAAATATCAGATAGCTGGTTCCTATGCTCCATCTGGCATCCAGTCGTTAGGTTGGAAGGGCCTAGGTTGACCGACAATAGGTTGGCACCATATGGTCGACATGCACAAGGTCAACATAAGCAATGGTCGACACAAGCAGACGGTCACCACATGAAAAAGTCAACATGGTTGTCATTTAAATTTTTTTTCAGTTTTTTAGACTTTTCCATACTTTACAATCCACATGGACTTGGATTGGGAATGGTAAAGTGACCAAAGCAAGGCAAACAAAGCAAGTCACTCGAGGTGATGTGATACACTGATTAGGAGTCCATATGATGAAATGTAGAAATTGACACAGAAACATGAAAAATCCATGTCAACCTTTAGTTTGTGTCAACTTTTTGTTTATGTCCACCTTGTGCATGTTGACTTTTTAGTGTCAACTTTTTCAACCTCGACAATGTCCCCTCTTTATACCATAACCGCTCCATCTACAGTCATAGTTCTATAAAAAGTTCAGTTAATATGCTATCGCCGCTAGATGATGCTTATCACCAATACCATCGCCGGAACCAGGATTTTGTCACTCAGCACGAAGCAGTCATTTGGGGCATATTTATTATAAATGCATTGTACCATTGAAATTAAAAATACGGTACTTGTTTCCTAGCACGGCCACAATCTTAAGTAATCGTGTCCCTTAATTAAGGGACACGATTACCCCCGATGGACCCGATTTCTTTTGAAATCAGGTCCATTTAGCCGGCTAGGAGACAATATCGGGGGCATCGCGTCGGTCGGGACCTTTAACATTGGTCCCGACGCGACCGACGCGATGCCCCCGATATTTCCATAGACTTCAATGTTAAAAAAAAATTTAACATTGAAATCTTGTCGGGAAAGGTAAAATATCGGGGGCATCGCGTCGGTCGGGACCATTAACATTGGTCCCGACGCGATGCGACGCGATGCACCCGATTTTTGCATAGGCTTCAATGTTAAAAAAAATTTTAACATTGAAATGCTGTAAAAATGTGAAAAAATGTGAAATGGGCCAATATGACCCATTTCACATTATAGATGTCCCCGTCGTCACCCCACGATAGACGCCAACCCGAAGCGTGGCGAGCGCAGCGAGCCCGCGAGGGGCGGCGGTACGCGTCCTCCGACCTTTTCATGCCCTACTATCCACGTCGGCGTGGAGTGAGAATAGAATAGTGTGGCGAGCGCAGCGAGCCACCGAGCCCGAAGCGTGGCGAGGGGACGCGGATACCTTCACAGTTATACGCGTCCCCTTGCGGGCTTCACAGGTGTCCGTGGCGACGCGGACACCTGTGAAGCCCGCGAAGGGACGCGTTTACCTGTGAAGGTATCCGCGTCCCCTCGCGGGGCTCGCTGCGCTCGCCACGCTTCGGGCTCAGTGGCTCGCTGCGCTCGCCACACTATTCTATTCTCACTCCACGCCGACGTGGATAGTAGGGCATGAAAAGGTCGGAGGACGCGTACCGCCGCCCCTCGCGGGCTCGCTGCGCTCGCCACGCTTCGGGTTGGCGTCTATCGTGGCCTGGGGTTAACGCGCTTTAATTTGGGGGGGTTGGGAATTTTTTTCATTGAATCCAATGTAAAATTGGGTCCCAGGGACCCAATTTACATTGGATTCAATGAAAAAAATCGGGTCAAAAATCGGTCGGTCGCGTCGATCACATCGCATGCGACCAAATCGCATGCGATGCGATCGACCCGATTTTTCCGACACGACCACCCCGATCTGAATCGGTGTGGCCGTGCTAGGAAACAAGTACCAAAAATACTTATCTCTCCATGTCATGGCAATAAGTAATATTTTTTCATTGGAACGCAATAACATACAGCTTAGATATCTCCTACTTTGTATATTATTCCATTGCAAGGATACCTCATTTTGAGGTAGATTTATTAAGCTCAGTGAAATGTGTCTGGTTTATATCACCGACCAATCAGCTCCAACCTGTCATTTTTCAAACCAAGCTTGTAACTTCACAGTTAGGAGCTGATAGGCCGGTGATAAAAAACAGACACTTCATTACTTCACCCATCTAAATAAATCTGCCCCTTTGTCCCTAATCATGCCAACCAGCTTTTCCATATTTTAAGGGAAGATTTGTCTAATAGATATGCCCCTTATTCTTAGGGGTAGCTGAGTATCTGGAAATTAATCTAATTTTACAAGAAAGGCAGCTGCAATAGGTGAAGTCCTTGGAACGGTTATTCTAAAAGTTTATTAATCCTGACTAACCTAGTAGTCATGTAAGTAGTTAATAACTAAAAGGGTATTGATGAATCTCTCGGCGCTAATACTATTTATAGGTCGCCTGCTAGGAGCAAAAGGGATATTTCCTTTATATCCCCAGTATTAAATGCAGAAAAAAGATTTGTTTTTACTCCCAGCTTGGCGCCCCTTTCACAGACATAAGAATGAGGTAAATAGTAATACTCTCCTTCTCTCCACGTTGATTCCTTCTGTCCCCTTCTCCCTTCTTTAGATGATCCTCGGAGATGATAAGAATCCAATGTGTAAAGAATTTTGTATATTATTCAATATTCGTGATTATTCTGTGTATATATCACGGGAGCGTACATCAACTCACTATTGGTAAGCTGAGACACACATATCTGGGTTTCTTTAATAATGGGATATCGTGCCCCTACTCACGATGAATCGTAGATTTCCAAGTACATAAAGGTATCTTTCTGATATTTTTCTCATAAAAATCGATTTATTCAAATACAAACTCCAAATGAAAGCATAAAAAATACACTATTATGCCGACTCAAGTTGGAGGGCAGTGGTGCAGTGTAGTCTACACACAGATTTTCCAGAATTCCGGACCTGAAAAATGTGTGGACAAACACTCACCCACTTACCCTCCTGCCTTATAATCTGATGTATAGGTATCGATGATAAAAACAAATGCAAAGCACTATTCCAGACACAACATGTTTCGAGACTAAAGTCTCTTCCTCAGGTCCCTGGATAGTGCTGTGAATGACATCCGTTTAAGTACCTTCCGGTAATTCACAATTCCTTACAGTTTGCCTTTTTTACCCAATATGATAAAAATCATAAAGACTTTGAAAAAGTGGTGAGAAAACACTGGCATCTCTTACAGGAAGATCCGGTTTTAAAAAACTTGATTCCGGATCGACCGAAATTTATTTATAGAAAATCCACAAATTTGAAGAATCATTTGGTCAGAAGCAGTTTACCGGAAGAGAAAAGGAATTCAATACGCACAAAGGGATTCCCTTTATGTGCTTGGAAATCGAGTAGGGGTACGATATCCCATTATTAAAGAAACCCAGATATGTGTGTCTCAGCTTACCAATAGTGAGTTGATGTACGCTCCCGTGATATATACACAGAATAATCACGAATATTGAATAATATACAAACATTATTTACACATTGGATTCTTTATGTTCTCTATTTGCATATCATCTCCGAGGATCATCTAAAGAAGGGAGAAGGGGACAGATGTAAGTAGTTACGCTTGAGTCCTTCATAGATAATAATACTGTACGTTTCCATTATTTTCTTTACTTTGTTCATGATATTCCTTTAAGTTTAAAAAGAAAAATCATTGCGCTCTTAAAATTACATTTATATTTTCTGAATTGTTTTCAGACATTTATCCTGTTTTGTATAGTGCCAGCACATGTTAATCAAATCCACTGGCTCTTGAATTCCTGCATATTTGATTTTTGTAGAGATTATCTAATTTAAGAGCTGGCAGGGTAGGTCAGTGTTGCCTTTTATAGAGCAATATCAAATGTAATTCTCCGTGATTTTAAAAAGTGCTATTGTTATCTTAATCATAGTGATTATAAAAACAGCATTATTCCATTGTGGTTTTGTGTTTCATGCATTTGATACTTAAAAAAGTCCTGTGTTGCATTAGTAGGCAATGTTTTTAATGTTGATAGAAAGAAAAATGTCATTGCCTCATACTGCAAATGTCTTTGTTGCTAGGTCTAGAGGATTCTGGAACCTTATTCTGTCATTCAAAATGCACATTGGGCTAATGGCCTCATTTGCCCCAATTTAAATGAGTGTGGAAATTATCTAAGCACCGTAAGGGGCCATGAAATGCAAATATTTAGATTGACCTAGGTCCAAATTTGTGAAACCAATAGGTGACCAGGTTGCAATGATCTTGCATGCCATTGGTGGAATGGTATTATTCTTTGCAGCACAAACAAAGGGATCTGATGACGGATAAACATACAGACAGGTTAGGTGTTTGTCTTGATTTTCATGGATTATCCTATAGGATGACCTATTAGAGTTTGTAGGTTTTTTGCACACATAAATGCTGAAATTTTGGCCTAAATTAATGTAATAGGTAACAAATTTATAGCATCACTGGGCAAGCCTAATTAATACCATTGTATTGGGTGTCCCTCCTCTGGTTTCTGATTAAGACAGATCCAATATTATTCAGTTAATCATCCTAAAACTCCAGAGGCTTTTGGGATCCAAGGAAGACTGCAAACGAATGGTCTTTACCCCAGTGGTGGCTAAAAGAGGCATGGGGGTATAGTCAATTGATGTGGAAACTGCCACCTTGCCGAAAAGATGGCAGTTTTCGACATGAAAAGATCGGAAGGGGTTCCAATCTATTCAATGCTAGATTTTTTTTTTCAGCAAGTCAAAATGTTCCGTCCTGCCGAAAACCAGATGGATTGACGGAATAGCATAATTCATTCTAGGGGCCTTCCAGCTGAGGTAGATTGGGCTGTGTGCATCTGCCTCCTGAGCTTCTTGGGAGGCAATAGAGAATTCTGCCTGTTTGCTCTGATTGTGAATTACACACAACTCGAACAGCCAGGCAGCATTCTCTTCCTGCTTCCCAGCCTGCAGCCAGACCATCAATGGCTGTCAGCATGCTGATTGGTGGATGGCTGGAGCTATCCACCAATCAGAGTGCTAACAGCCAATCACTGTATGGGAGAAGGTGGAGAGATGGCACAGGACCACAGGAGGGTGCATGTTATCTTTTTTATATATATATTTTTTTTTTCCCATGAATGGGTGTGAAGGGGCCCCAAATGCTTTGTTTTGCCTGGAGCCTACAATGCTGTTAAGACAGCTCAGCGAGTTGCAGGCTTGGCTGGGATCACATGCCCTATATTTTGCATACAGAGGAACCACATGCAATATATCACAAGCGACCCTGAGTAGGTACAAATAGGGAACACCAGTAGCTAGCATATTATTACTATTATGTTGCCACACATCTTCCCAATGAAGCCAAAACCTATTTTTAGTGTGTGTATGTGTGTCTTGGGGGGATTGGCCAATTCCTTTTCTGGTATAGAATACAATTAATAAAAAATTAAAGACCATCAAAATGTTCCATATTCAATATAAAACACTTCTACTAGCATATAAAGCTATTAACCATACTGCACCAGCATATATCTCTCTACTTATCACAAAATATCTCCCATCTCGACCACTCCGCTCTGCACAAGATTTGCGTCTCTCTTCTGAACGGATCACTGGCTCCCATTCACTATTACAGGACATTCATCGGGCTGCTCCCACCCTATGGAATGCCCTTCCACGCACAATAAGACTCTCCGCTAGCCTCCAAACGTTCAAAAGTTCCCTAAAAACTCACCTCTTCAGGCAAGCCTATCATATTTAAGTTCTACACACATAACCCTCTGAGGCACTTATGTATTATATAGCTTCCCTTCTGGACTTGTAACTTGGTGGGACTGCTATGCTATTACTGGTGCCTGTCCTTGTGTTTCCCTCCTATATCCCTATAGATTGTAAGCTTGCAGCAGGGCCCTCTAACCCCCAAGTCTGTCTGTTACCCAGTTTGTTTTATCACTGTCTACTATTGTAAAGCGCAACGGAATCTGCTGCGCTATATAAGAAACTGTAAATAAATAATAAATAAATGTTTCATATTTTAAATTGCGTGGACCTGCATTTGGCCCCTATGGAGGTGCTGTGCTGCCACTATGTCACATCATACTGGGAGCATAATACAATTGAAACTGTATATCAGAATCAACAGAATTGAAGAACTCTAAATGAAGAAATCAACATTGATTCCCCATATAATTGAACTATATGTCATATCTACAAGAGATGGCGCCCCCAAGAACTTCTTCACAGGGTAATACAGTGGGGTATATTCAATGCTCTAGCGAGCTGTGATGACAGGCAGTGCCAATAGCTCGCCCTCACAGCTCACGGGTCAGTATTCAACTGACCCCTCTCCAGTGAGGTGGAAACGGCGAGTGCATCTGTAAAAACGGCAAGGCTTGCGGCTAAATGCATTGTGCTTGCTGCATTAGCAGCGAACCTTGCCGTTTGGGGGAATCCTCTGACAGTGAGTAGTCCCCTGGAACGATGAATAGGTCGAGCAGCTGGCGCGGGGGTTAAATGTCGAGGATGGCTTGTTTTTGGTGATCCTTGCCGAAAACAAGCCACCCTCGCAGCCTCACAGCAGACACCCCCTCATCGACTACATTTAATGCCACCCAGTGTTTGCATCTAAAAGAGCAAAATATACGTTTTCAGAAGGACCCAAATGTATGACTGTTCCAATCCATTGTCTATGGAATTTTTATTTCAATACCAAAATAAAACTGCATATTTAAATAACTGTAAAAAAATGTATAGACACAGAAAGAAATTATCTGTTATGTTTCCGAAATAGCCAACTGCTGATGTAGCTTTATGAGTGCTGATGTTGGCATAGAAAGAACTAATATCAAATTGCACATCCATATAATGCAATTTCTTCCGTAAATCACTGGTATCACACACATTTTCAGGAAGCTGTTGAATAAATTGCAACATTTATGAAATTGACTCCGCACTGTAGCGGAGACGGAGACCCTGTGACAGGGTCTCCATCTCTGCTACAGTGCGGGTCATCAGTGCGGCTGTCAGTGGCGAGTGCGCAGTGGCAGAGAGGACAACGCTGGAGCAGGTGAGTATGTGCGAATGTTATTAAAGTGCAGACAGGGAGATGCCTGCTCGGTGCAGGAGGCTGATGTCATGTGATATCAGCACCTGCCCTGTCTTCGGCGATCATCGGAGGAAATAAAAGGTGACCATGGAATTATTTCTCCTGTTAATGGACACATGTGAGGACACTGGTAGCCCTTCACATGGCAGCTAAGGGATGTGGGGGGAGGCAGTGTTATGGTACTCGCTAAGCAGTGAACAACCACTGCTTAGCAAGTCAACCTGAATTAGGCACTATACATCTACAGTAATACATTTCTAAAGAACACGGAATTAGCTGGTCAGAATGTAAGGACATATGTGTGAGAGAAGAGTGGAATATGCTCAGTGATACGGGCATATTACAATACTATGTGTCCTTACCTCAGTCTGGGGGTTGATTATAGACAAAAATTGATTGTTACCAAAATAATGAACTTTCCTTCCAGTGTTCATGCAATCAAAATTAGACAATGGCAAAAAAGTAGTGTAGTGCTGGCTCTCAGGGGTTGGGGCAGTCAATGAATCAATGTCTGTTGGTTGAACTGGAACCTGGATCAGCGATGTCTGGAACAATAACTGTAGGGTGGGTGTTGTGGTTTGGTGTCCGAAGCAGAGGGAACAGTTCATGGGGTGGTGTGATAAGTGAAGCTGTCCCACGACGGGTGGGCACTCACAGCTGGCAAACTTGAGGCTGGGGGTTCACCAATGTCAGCCCTTGCATCAAGGTTACTCTGGATGTTGATACCTCCGGTATAACAAGGGTATGGATCAGTGTGATAAATGCGTGCAGGAACAAACATAGTGGTAGCTTACTAGAAGGTGTAGGTCGATCAGCATGCTCTCTGGTTTGCGTGTTCCATGCAGTGGGGGTGAGGGGTTAGGGGGATGAGTTGTACCGAATAAAGACTGGAAGACTGGTGCTTAAGTAAAAGCACAGTTTAATTTGCAACCTTATGTATAATATCACAGAAGGTGGGTAAATACGATCAAAATACACACTGTCTAGTGCATATATAATACCAGTATAGGGGCTAGGGTAGGTGTCCCAAACGCGTTTTGTCCCACTAAGGACTTTTTCAATGGGTCTATGACCCATTGAAAAAGTCCTTAATGGGACGAAACGCGTTTGGAACACCTACCCCAGCCCCTATACTGGAATTATATATGCACTAGACAGTGTGCAGCTAAGGGTTGAAACTCTCAGAGCGCTGTGCAATCACCCCCATTCTAGTCAAAATTAGACAGTTACAAAAGGTAGATACAAGAAAAATGGTTGACATAGAAAAGGATGACACATGCAAAGGTCGACATCAGTTTTTTACAACGTTTTAAATGTATTTGGATTTTTTTCATGCTTTACCATCCATGTGGTACGGTATGGGAACGGCATAGTGTGCATTGGCCCAAAGCATAGCAAACACAGCCATGTAAAGGCACACAATACAATTACAATTACATGCTGAAGTGTCAAGATCGACACACAAAAAAATTAAACACTCAGTTTGACCTTTCCATTTGTCGTGCTTTTGTCACTCTCGACATTCTGACTGGATACCTTTTGTCAATGTTGACTTTTGACTGTCGATCTTTTGTCTTTGTATTTGTATGTCTATTTTTGCATTGTGACTTTTTTATATGTAATTCCAGTTTAAAAAGTTGATGTCCTTATTGCTGTAAAGATATCCATAGTAGGCTGTTCAGAAGAGGCCTTATGAACTGTAAAAGGAATATGTATTAACCACGACTATAACTAGGGTGGTGGGACAAGTGCAGTGGCGTCTGTCAAATTTCTGTTTTAATCATCTCACTTGTAGCCTTTTTCATCCGCAACATTTCCCAGGCAAACTCCTTATTAGTGTGGCCACCTACCGTTCACATTCCCAAGCACCTTCAGTTACATCCAGGTATGAACTGGGGTGTCTGAAATGACCCCAGCACTCTAGCAGGGTGGCACGCAGCAAAGAGGCTTGGCCAGGCTTTTGTACCACTTCGGCCCATTAGGTCATTGGCCATTCTGACATTTGCTAGAAATGCCAAATGGCCCACCTGGCTGTTTCTGGCCAAGGGCACCAAATAGTCTAATCATAGCTCTGGTATTAACTGATTAGCTATTTGATGCACAGTTGCAACATTCTATTAAGGTGCAGGCTTGTAGTTGCCTTCTTCACTGTGTGGTGGCAGTTACAAGGGTTCCAAATAAGTTTTGTATTATAATCAGTGACATTTTCAATTAATGATTACATTAATCATTAATGGTACAGGAGGTGATTGGTCTAAATAACTAAATTTGTAAATGCTATCAGTGTTGAAAGATGAAATTTATTTTCACTTTAAAACTGCAACTCAGCCAGTATTTAAATTTTAAGTCTCTTGGGGTCAGAGAGTTAAACTGGAATATTCAAAACTGTCTGTAAAGCAAATGTCTGGTTCTATCATCTCCTAAAATCAATATCCATACTTTAAAGAATACAAACAAGATGTTTATGCCAAAGCAAATGTTCAGAAAAAGGGTCTTATCAAGAAATGGTCAATCTGCACCAACGCGCTCTAAGCAGAAGCTCCTCTTCCTTGTGTGTACTAATGTTGATGGGCTGGCTGGACATATTATGATTCTCTTTGTAGTTAGATAGTAGACCAATATTTCCTAGTTATACTGAACACATGAAACAATACAGTTTAGTTTTTTTTTTTACTTAATGGTGATTCTAAAAAACTTTTTATGTAATTGAATTGTAAAGCATTGGGTTTATGTGTGCTTATTATTTTATTTATGTATAAAATGCCTTTTGACATTATTAAAGGGGCTTCCTATTTAAAAATATGTAAAAGGTTGCTGTACATATATGGAAATGCTGGTTTCAATCACTTGATGTCCTAACCCAGGGGTGGCCAAACCTGTCCTCAAGATCTACCAACGGTGCATGTTTTCCAGGCAACCTGTGGATCTATAGTAGGAATTAATGCAGCATGTTTTAAAATGTGACAGTTAGTAATGACTGCAGCTGTGCACCTGCTAGGTAACCTGGAAAACATGGACCGTTGGTAGATCTCGAGGACCGGTTTGGCCACCGCTGTCCTAACCCATGGTTGCAAGATTATTATACAATAATAATGCTCAATAACAACCAGGGCCGTAACTTTGGGTATGCCAGCGGTGCCTTTCCCACAATGCATATGCATTGTTGATGTACAGTATCACGGGCAGTACCCTCCCTCAGGACTCTGCCGCCTGTCCGCCTCTTACCGTGGTTGGAAGTTGCAGTGGCAGCACTGCCAGACTAGGTGGCTACTTCTCACAGCATCATCAGGGCTGCGCAGTGGCACTAAGGCCCTCATTCTGGTTGACTCAGTAAGCTGCGAAGCTCGCAATTTACCAAGTCCAAGAGAGGCCACCTCAGCGAATACACACCTCCCTGCCACCATATCCCCTCAAACCATGCGAGGGTTTGTGTTATGAAAACATATCCCCTCACATGTCCTGTAGCAGGAGAAATCATTCGATGGTCACTGACTTGTGGGACACTCCATGGCAGTGGCACTAATGAAGATGAGTATACTCCAGATGACACTCTATCTGACCTGCCAGCTTAGTACTTTTCCATGCAGTCCACAGAAATTTTTTAGACACTGAATCAGAAGCACATGGTCCACAGTATCAAATGCTGCAGAAAGATCAAGAAGGATTAAGATTAATCTGTCTCTTGCCATCAGAAGATTATTTAGCACATATTCCAGGGCTGTTTCAGAGCTATGTCTTCTCCTGAATCCTGATTGGAATGGATCATACATATCATGAGTTGTCAGGCAGGTTTCCAGTTGATTTGCAACCACTTTTTCAATTACTTTTCCTAGAAGAGGAAGGATTGATACAGATCTGTGGTTGGTCATGCAGTCTGAATCTAAATTAGGTTTTTTAAGAAGAGGTCTAACAATTGGTAATGTAATGTAAAATACGGGGGACCCCTACTCATTTTGTCCCCCATGTTTTGGGAAATCCCACGCCGTTTTTATTTTTTTATTTAAATAAATCCACACACTTCAATTTCTAAAAAAATTGCAGTATCTTTACTAAAAATCTCACTTTTTCCTTACTAAAAATTGCACTAAATCGCATGCGAATTCTGACTTTTTCTAAAAAATCGCACCCTATTATGTTTGCGAGTTTTTTATAAAAATGTGTAATTTTTTTGCATCCAATTTAGTGCGATTTTAATACATGACTTACATCTATACTGTATAATGCAATTTCTTCCATAAACCACCAGTATCATTCACATATTTGAGGAAGCTGCTGAATAAATTGCAACATTTATGAAGTCCCCAATATAACTGTTCTTACAGTTCTCTTTTAATTAGGATACATTTTTGGAAGGCCATATATGGATGATCTTTCGAAATGAACTCTCTCTCCTTTTTTCTGCTTGCTGGTACCTGTAGTCTGCCTGTAAAGAACAATTTTATGATTCTCTCAATTATCCCTGCACGACTGCCACCAGGGTGGCAAGGGATTAGATCCAAGGTTTCTGCCCAGTCCAGCTGTTTGTTTGGGGGGGGGGGATCCTACTGACTTCCATGCCTGAGTTTACTTTTTTGGAACTTGTTGCTAATATGGAAGGGGAACCCTAATAGTATGTTCCCCTGCCATAGCTTTAACCAAGCTGGTTCAGTGCATGTGTGGAGGACAATAAAGTAATTTTTACCCCTATTTTCCCATACCAACCCTGGCTTAGAGGTCTGGGGCTGATTGGGGATGGAAGGAGGAAGGACAAGGACATGTATTTATTTTTAAACAATGGAACTTTGTTTTTGCCTTGTGCTTATGTTTTCAAATGTAATGATCAAGACCAAATTCATTAAAGGCCTATACACACTTTAAATTAACTTTTTCCAGCATGGCTGGTTGGAATGAAAATCTGGAAATTTCTGGAAACAAATTACAAACAACCATTAGCTCTTCTACATAAACTGATTTAACCAATTTGTCTGAATTACCATTTTAATGTTTTCCATGTCAATTCTCATTTGCTCTCCAAAATTTCCAGATTTTCATTCCAACCAGCCAGATTGGAAAGAAAATGTTATAGTATGTATGGGCCTTTAGTGCTGATAACAATGACTGACATCGACATCAGATTTCTATTGAAGCTGAAACCTGACAGATGATATATCGTCAGCTTTTCACAGCTAAATCCTGTCAATGTATGTCAGTTTCCATAGGTTTTGCTTAGAACATGAACCCCTTAAATTACTAAAGTCATAAAAAAGTGTCAACTAAGAGCAATGGGTGCTGACCAGTGGCGTAACATAAAATTTTGCTCCCCCCCCCCCCCCCCCCGCCGGGACAATATCGTCTCCCCCCCCCGTTAAAAGACAGGGGGGGGGCGCCGCAGGTGGGGTCCGTGCGGCACGGGGGTACCTGTGGTCAGGGACTCGGGAGAGCCTGGAGGACCCTGCGGCGCTGATTATGAGTTGCCGGGGTCCCTGCAGCGAAGTGGAAATACTGCGCTACCGCCGTGCAGCGGCGCGGGAAGCACTTCTGACTCTGAAAACACTGGGCACATGCTGATTGGCTGAATCTCAGCCAATCAGTGTGCGGCCGCGGCCAGTGTTTTCAAAGTTAGAAGTGCTTCCACTTCGCTGCAGGAACCCCGGCAACTCATAATCAGTGCCGCAGGGACCTCCAGGCTCTCCCGAGTCCCTGACCACAGGTACCCCCGCGCCGCACGGACCCCCCTGCCAGCTCCCCGCTGCACCCACAAGCAGTGGGGAGCTGGCGAAGAAACAACAGCGCCCGCAGACCTCCGGCGCCTCCCCGCCACCGTGGGGGCTGCGGCCCTTTAGTTACGCCACTGGTGCTGACACAGAGTTGCATAAGGTACCTTCCGCCAATATGTGCTGGGAATGCTCAGAATATAAACATGTGCAAAGGTGAAAATGAAGAGTCAGATGCCTCCTGTTTCCATCTACACTTGCAGCATAGAGAGGGAATGTGAAGGCACTGGCATACCTTTGGGTGCAGAGTGCACAATAAACATGGCTATAGGGCAATGCACCACACACCCTGCACCCAGAACAGTATATACCTACATAGGGTATTCCTGTCCATTTACTGGCAGTGACATCTTTCATCTGATAGATTTGCAAAGATAACACCAGTGCAGGTCATAGTAAAGGATGTGACGTGATGCCATATCCTTTTTTGGCTTATGCATATGTACCGCATAATCTCTTACCATTGGATGCTATGCTGAAGAGAAGAAATGTTGCAAAGTAAGAACGCTTTGCAAAATAGAAGTGTTAATAGTTTTTTTTTTATCAACAAATTGGTGGTCCCACCAAATATTCATTTGATTTAGTCTTCACTTCTGTTCATTCACTTTGCATTCTCTTAATTGGTAAAAAGAAACCAACACCCTCTTTTAATTTTTTTTACCACATCTGCATAGAACTTTTGCACAGTATTATGCGGGACATTTACCAAAATGGATTCGTAGAAAAAAGGTGTATTCGTAGGGAGAAATACACCTTTTTTTTACGAATTTGTATTTTCGGGATTTACAATCCCAAAAATACAACAATTCGTATTCCTAAAGATGGAACATTCATATTTGTATTTACAAATACGAATGTCTACACCATCGATAGAATACGACAGAAATCACCATTCAAAAGAATGGTGGTTCCTGATGTACTAAGCAGCCGTACTGATAATACGGCTGCTAAGTGGTGTGAAACACCCACGCAAATACGACAGGAAAATACACCTTGCTTTCCCTGTCGTATTTGCTTAAGCCTGCACGGATCAGTCAGATCTGTGCAGGCTTTAGTGTAAAAAAATATATAAAAAAAAAAACGGCGTGGGGTCCCCCCCACAGCTGTAACCAGCACCAGGCTGAAGGAGCCGGGGCCGGTAATTAAAAATCAGGGAACCCGACAAATAGGGGTTCCCCGATTTTTAACAACCAGCCCCAGGCTCCAGGTCCGGGGCTGGTTCCCAAAATACGGGGGACAAAATGACTAGGGGTCCCCCGTATTTCAAGAACCAGCCCCAGGCACAACCAGCCAGCAGGGTAATGCCACAGTCGGGGGGAGACTTTTTATACAAAAAAAGTGGGGGGTCCCCACTCCCCCAGGGCCCCTGGCCAGGCTGACTGGTCGGTAGGGTTAATGCTTTGGTCGGGGGGGCCAAAGCATTAACCCTACCGACCAGTCAGCCTGGCCAGGGGCCCTGGGGGAGTGGGGACCCCCCCCAATGAAGGGGTCCCCCCCTCCAGGACTTACCTGACCAGGCTGAAGCCTGGTGCTGTCCTCGATGCCCCTGGGCGGTGGGCATCGAGCTGATAAATGGTGTAAAAAAAAGATTAAACTATTGTCTAATACTGAGGCACTATGAGTCCCAGCAAGCCTCCCCCGCAAGCTGGGACTTGGAGAACCACAAGTCCCAGCCTGCGGGGCATTAAAGGGTCCGCTGGGTCTTGTAGTGCCACAGTATTAAAAATAGTAAAATAAAACACACTGACACACACTTAAAATAAAACTTTAATACATACAAAGCCCACACATACTAATACTTACCTATCTTCTTTCCGTAGGTAGCCCATGTCCTGTGTCGTCTTCTGGTCCTGTGTCGGCGGTCTTCTGGATCCATGTCGACGTCCTTCTTCAAGTCGACGTCGCTGTCGGCGATGGCGTCCGGATCCGACGAAATCCATGTGGAAGCTGTGGAAGGAAACCATACTCACCTGTCCCAGCGCGACGTAGTCCAGGTAAGGGTCTTGGCAAAAAAACAAACCGACACCCGAAACCAGCCCGGACATGTGTTTGTGTACATCGTGCGGCTCCGCCTCCCGAATGCCGCTATTGGCCACCTTGCGGCCTAGCGGCTCCTGATTGGCCGCTAGGCCGCAAGGCGGCCAATAGCGGCATTCGGGAGGAGGAGCCACACGATGTACACAAACACCATGCGGCTCCCTCTGTCCGGGCTGGTTTCGGGTGTCGGTTTGTTTTTTGCCAAGACCCTTACCTGGACTACGTCGCCCTGGGACAGGTGAGTATGGTTTCCTTCCACAGCTTCCACATGGATTTCGTCAGATCCGGACGCCATCGCCGACAGCGACGTCGACTTGAAGAAGGACGTCGACATGGATCCAGAAGACCACCGACACAGGACCAGAAGACGACACAGGACCAGGGCTACCTACGGAAAGAAGATAGGTAAGTATTAGTATGTGTGGGCTTTGTATGTATTAAAGTTTTATTTTAAGTGTGTGTCAGTGTGTTTTATTTTACTATTTTTAATACTGTGGCACTACAAGACCCAGCGGGCCCTTTAATGCCCCACAGGCTGGGACTTGTGGTTCTCCAAGTCCCAGCTTGCGGGGGAGGCTTGCTGGGACTCATAGTGCCCCAGTATTAGACAATAGTTCAATCTTTTTTTTACACCATTTATCAGCTCGATGCCCACCGCCCAAGGGCATCGAGGACAGCACCAGGCTCAGCCTGGTCTGGTAAGTCCTGGAGGGGGGGACCCCTTCATTGGGGGGGTCCCCACTCCCCCAGGGCCCCTGGCCAGGCTGACTGGTCGGTAGGGTTAATGTTTTGGCCGCGGGACCTTATATCATAAGTGTCCCCCGGCTGTGACATTACCCTGCTGGCTGGTTGTGCCTGGGGCTGGTTCTTAAAATACGGGGGACCCCTAGTCATTTTGTCCCCCGTATTTTGGAAACCAGCCCCCGACCTGGAGCCTGGGGCTGGTTGTTAAAAATCGGGGAACCCCTATTTGTCGGGTTCCCTGATTTTTAATTACCGGCCCCGGCTCCTTCAGCCTGGTGCTGGTTACAGCTGTGGGGGGGACCCCACGCCATTTTTTTTATTTATTTAATTTTTCTATTTTTTTACACTAAAGCCTGCACGGATCTGACTGATCTGTGCAGACTGCCAGAAACATTCGTATTAGCGGGCATATATATGTGCCGCTAATACGAATGGTTACACCATCGGAGGGTTACAAAGCAGTCGTATCTGACTGCTTTGTAATTTCCCCTCCGGAACACGACTTTGCATACGACTGAAACAGTCGTATGCAGCCGTAGGGGAAATACCAATACGAAAAACTAGGTTTTTCATATTGGTAAATTTCCCCCTATATGTCTGAGACCATGTGGGAAGTGAAATACAGTAGATGCCTTCTGTTTCCTCTACCCAGAAAACACTGTGAAGCTTATTAAGGTGGCCTATGAGGTTCAAAAATAGGCTACTAGGCTGACCACTAGAGGGAGCTTAACTGTCATAGATCATACTTGCCTACTTTTGAAAACTAGTTTCAGGGAGATTATAGTTGATAATAGAATTTTGCACAGCGATCCATTGAGGGGGCGTGTCATGCTCCACCTAAACGGCGTGTCTAGTTCCATATATGGAGAGATTGTGAAAAGAGATTGTGCGCATTGCACCTTGAAGCGTGTGTGTGTACTGTTACATATGAGAGGAATCTTGTAAAATGACTTATATCCAAATGTAGATGAGCCCCAAAGCAGTTAGTAAGAGCTACTATACTTGGTAAAGTACTGGGAAATAGTTCTGATGATTCAATGTAAATGTATCTATCTCTCTCTCTTTTTCTCCCCCAAAATGTAACAGTGTAATGTGGGCTAGGTGACATGAGGGAGATTGCTAGACTAATGAGGGAGAGAGGGAGATTGCTGCTATTTCAGGGAGTCTCCTGCAGAATGCAGGAGGGGAGGTAACTATGTCATAGATCCATACTGTATGTACATAGAAGTGATATGTGTATAACAAATATATATGCCAAAAACATGACAGGAGATATAGCAGTTTTATTCTTCTCTCTCAAAGTAAGGTGGGCTTAGGATCAGAAATTGTCTGAGGAGGGCCCATTATTTGTATGGACAACCGTCAGTACAACCTACAGATGGAGCCTTCTTCAACTAGCCTTCTCCGGATAGCCATGGCTCACCAAGGCCTATTGTTCTCAGCTGCAATACAAAACATAGAACAATACAGTAGCATAGGATTAAGACCGACAGCTCTGGCTCACTTAATCCTATTAAAGGCCTAGATGAGGATGGCTCTATCTGTACAAAACCAATGCCTCCGCTGTATGACAGCTATGTATACACTGTAATCTCCAAGCCTAATGATTGTGGTGTAAATACATTTTTAGCTACTGTATGCCATATAAAACAGCTTCTTTAGCGTGTATTGTAACATAATCTATCTTCTTTTTTTTCCGTAGAAAGGCAGAAACAAGGATGCAACACCGACAAAAATGGATTAATAAAGAGCAGGGTTTCAAATCAATAAAACTTTCTAAAAGATTAAACCTGGCAGAGTGTATTTATGCAAGTTTATGTAACATTAAGTGTTATGACCTTGAAAAAACATTTAGAAGTACATATATAATAAAACTGTTCTGATGATGTAGTGCCCTTCAGTTCTATTACTGTTCTGTTTCACACTACCTCAAGGAGACTTTCAAGCATTCTCTAGTGTTTGTGTGAACTCTTGTTGTAGCACTTATCTTATTCTGAACAATTTATTTCCTCCGATAGTTCCATGAAGGTAAGCATGCCTCGCTAAGCAGATGAGGTTACAATTATAGAGAAACCATTTTCCTATTAAGTCACTTCTGGAAAATTCTTCCCATGATACAGCCCCAACACTGCAACTCCCGGTTAGCAAAGGCTGGGATTGCAGAATAAAAAAATCAGTATGTATTACTGAGAGAATGCAGGCATGTATCATGTAATCCAGATGACAGACTGCATTGGTCAATAGGTCAACACCATATGGTCAACTTACATAAGGTCCACAAGTACAAAAAGTAATACATATGGTCAACGCATGTTTTAGGGTTTATCACATGTTTTATCAACATTTTCTTAATTTACATGGACATCGATTGGGAAAAGTAACCTGCCCAAAATGTGTGGCGCTAAGAAAGACCAAAAGACTCTCCATTTGTACTGATGTTGGTCACACAAAATGAAATTACAAGATTTGGCCAACCCCCCCCCCCCCCCCAAACAAAGCCCTTTGTCGGCCATTATTTGTTGACCTTTTGACCGCATTGCCTTATTAAACCTGTGTACCTTAACCACTCTCAACCTTTCATGTCTAAGCCTATTCTGTCAGCCTTTTGTACCTGTTGACCTACTGCTTGTTGACTATTTAGCGTTGACCTATTGACTGCAGACCTTAACAACCTTGTTAAGCATGTAATACCCCCATGGACAATGAGCATGTAATCGCCCATGGGCAATGAGCATGAACCCCTGTGGCAATGACCATGCAACCCCTGGCATTGAGCAAGAAACCCCCGACATGTAACAATCCCTGGCAATAGGCATGTAGGTAAGCGGCACTTATGTGGTGTAATGTGTAATGGCTTCACAGAGTGTTCAATAATGTGTAGTGGGCATTTTGGAATGTGCCATAATATGTATTGGGTATTACAGAGTGTTGCATAATATGTAGTGGGTATTACAGAGTGTTACATAATGTGTAGTGGGAATTACAGAGTGTGCCATAATGTGTAGTGGGCATTATGGAGTGTGCCATAATGGGTAGTGAGCATTATGGAATGTGCCGTAATGTGTAGTGAGCATTATGGTGTGTGCCAAAATGTGTTATGAGCATTACTGAGTCAACCATAATGTGTAATAGGCATTATGTAGTGCGCCATAATGTATAGGGGGCATTACGTTGTGTGCCATAATATGTAGTGGGCATTACGGTGTGTGCCATAATGTGGAATGGGCATTACGGGGTGTGGCATAATGTGTAACAGGCATTACCAAGTGTGCCATAATGTCTAATGGGCATAACAGTGTGGCATAATGTGTAATGAGCATTACGGTGTGCAATGTAATATGTAATGGGCATAATGGTGTGTGACAATGTGGGCATTATGGAATGTGGGATAATGTGTAATAAGCATTATGGCATGCAACATAATATGTAATGGACATTATGGTGTGTGACAAAGGGTGTTTTCCTAATTCGAAATTGAATTCTGACTTGTTCTGACGGCTGAGGGACTGTGTATGCACATGGTCTTTTATGCTCATGTGCAGGTCCCCTTATGGCTTTGTCAACTTGCATAGTCACAAAGCCGTTTGCAGGGAGCGGATAGCGGCGGGGTCGCGATCTCACCCATGGGAATGCCTGGCATTTCATGGGCATCCCTATGAAAACACTGTGCATTTCCATGGGTACACGGGCAGGACGAAGTGTGCCGAGGGCAGACGGTTGACGTCATATAATGTCGGCCGTCTGCCCTGTCTTCATACCACTGCCAGGAACATGCAGCAGTTATACTTTCCAACAGTCTTGGCAGGCAGGGCAGAATTCCTGGCAGTGGAAACATCGGGACAGTCTGCTAGAATCAGGTGGGGGATGTATGAACTAAGCAAAGGTCAAAATAAAAATAACTAACAAGCATTTGTGTTCTTGGATCTAGATGTTTTGCTTACACATAATATGGTGGATATGGCGCCCGAGAAAATGAAGATATAGGGCCCTACATTTAATCTAGTCATACTAATTACATATCATTCCCACATTTTATAACATAATACAATTGATAATAATATATAGATTATGGCTTGCAATCAAATTACTTTTATAACAGTTTCTTGTGTCATGCTTGTGGGGAGCCTGGCTTAGAGCCTTTCTCTGGGTATTCTTGTATCTTAATCATACATATAGTTGCCCCACTTGTAAACATATAATGCCCTGTAGATTCTTTACAAAAACATCCATTACACCGAATACATTTTTAAACGAGAACACTTGGAGTAGTTTCAAATGACTGTTCCAAATCAATGATTACTTATTGCTATCTGCCAGGAAGGGTCAACCTGCCAAAATGCGCACCTGTTCCACAAGACTTTGTATTTTCAATCTGTGTTTATTACTTTGTAGTTCTACACTATTAAAGGGCACTTCATATAGTCTACCTTGATTAATCTTGTGCCCTTCATCTATTTACTGTAAACTTTCGGAAAGATCAGATGCATATTTTACAACGTGTATTTGTCTTTCTTTCCTTTCTACGACTGTGGCCCGGTTTTGACAGGTATCAGGATCACCATTAATTTGCCTGACTTGTTACGGAAAGTAATGGATCTTTTGGTAATGCAGCTTGAGTGCTATTTTTTCATCTATTAGACTCTCATGAGCTTTTTTGATGTTCTGCCAAACCTGCTTGTTCTGCTCCGTTTCTCTTCCTTTGTTCGTCTGATATGCTGCTGTTAGCTTGCTATTCAGACCTAGCAAACTTTCATTGACTTCTCTTTTTCTCTTAGAAACATATGCAATTATATACCCTTTCATCGTATATTGCCTCTTCTTCTACTAATTGTCAACTCTCCAAATCCTAGGAGATATTTTGGGGCCAAGGTTGATATTCTGTATATTTTTTCCTTGACGTAGAGAAAACCAAAGTGCATATTTCAATGTTTGTACAGTGTGCTCCACTGCATAATACTAAAATGCATTAAAACAACTAAATCAGAAATAATAACAAAACAAAAAAATCAGTGATAGTGCATTCTGGGTATTATGGGATCTGTTTCAGTTTGGTGTTGTGGAGGATATCAGTTATGTATATAAAAAAAAAAACAATTGAGCGATTGACCTAAGGCAGGGGTAGCCAACTCCAGTCCTCGAGCGCGACCAACAGTTCACGGTTTCCAGCTCACCTCACAGGTACACAGGTGCACTCATTACTGTCTAACACATTTTAAAAGATCCACAGGTGGAGCTAAATACTTCACTTGTGATTCTGTGAGGAGACATGGAAAACATTAACTGTTGGTAGCTCTCGAGGACTGGAGTTGGCTACCCCTGACCTAAGGCAACCAATAGATACAGAAAAAGGCTACTAAGTTGCTGGAGTGAATTACCTCTATGCAAAGGATGGATGGCTGTTGAGGTGGTTCCTGTGCAACCATGGGAGCCAAGAGAGGGTTTGTGGTGGTGGTGGTGGTGGTAAAGCAAACCAGGCTCTGTCTATTCATGACACACAATGAGTAGACTGTGTGTGGAGAAGAGACCAATAACTTACTTTCATAATATTTTCCCTGAACCTGTTCTAGTACTTCTCTTCCTTTGAAGAATGTCTCCATCCTTGACCTTGTTTAACCCCTTGAAATACATAACAATTTCTATCATGTACCCCCTTTCCCTTCTCTGCCCCAAACTATACATGTTTGTGATGTGACCATTCTTGATTGTAATTATCCTTTGTATACTCTCCAATGTATTTATATCCTTCTGGAGATACAGTATAGGGATGATTCTGGTAGGTTTGCAAAAGCAAACTCTTTCTTTAATGTACAAAACCATGTGCACTGCAGTTGGGAGTTAGATTTGGGTGAGGTGTGTTCAAACTGAAATCTAAAATTTGCATTGTAAAAATTAAGCAGCCAATATTTACAGAAACAAAAAACTCACCCAAATGTAACGCTCTCATCACATGTTACATCTGCCCCACCTGCAGTGCACATGGTTTTTTTCCATTAAAGAAGGAGTTTGCTTTTGCAAACCGACCAGAATCACCCCCATAGTCTCCATAACTAAACACAGTATTCCTTCCCCATACATTAATTATATATTTTTTTACTTACATGCTCATTACCAGGGGTTTCTTGCTTGTTACCAGGGGTTTCCTGTTCATTTTCCAGGGGGTTTCATGCTCATTTGCCAGCAAATTCATGCTCCCTGCCAGGGGTATGTAACCTCTGACAATGAGTTTGAGAGCGTGGGGAGCGGGATTATAGCGTGGAGGAAGATCACTCTGAATGCCAGACGGACCAGCAGGTGACGGGAAGATCATCTGAGTGTGTAGCAGGTGAAAGAGTGCTCTCAGCCAATCAACGGCCGGCCTGTGTTTTGAATTTTTTTTAATTATGCTGCCACTCAACGCTCCCGACACTGTCCGGTCACCCCCGGGTACTCACTGCTTCTTGGGACCCGCCGCTGCTCCCCCACCCCCCAGGGCACTCAAAGCAGTTCGGCACCCACCTCTGCCCACCCCGCCATCCATACCTGCACATAGGTGTGTGCTAGCGTTGCTTCACCACTTGCACACACCTATGGAATCGGATCGAACACATCAAGTGTGCTAAAAAGCCCCTGTGATTTGCCGCTGATGGGTCCAATACGATTGAACCTGCAGCAGCATCTGTAGTGTCTGACCCAATGCGCACTGGACCGTGCATTGAGTTCGGAGGGGATGTCAAACACATCCAATTTGAGCTGATTTCTTGTGCCGATCCATTGGGAACGGGTGAAATCGGCCCAAATTGTACTAGTGTATGGGGACCTTTACTCCCGCCCAGCTTGCCTCCTCATACGTTGCTGCACAGCAGACACAGAAAAGGACTGCTTCAGCGCAGAGTTCCACATAATTACACTGCCGCATCATTGACTATTTTTCATGCATAGTTGCAAATCAAAGAACACATGTAACTGGGGGAGTTATTCTTTATGGTTTGTTTTGCTTAAGTTAGTATCACACAGCCCAGTCAACCAGCCTGTGCAATCTCTTATAGTTATCAAAGCTCAGGGTCCTTCTGAACCTTGGAGCTCTGTACAGGTTTACCACTTGAAATCATCCTTTTACCATGCCTGCAGTGGCTCCCAGCATGGCAGAGACTGTAGTATCAGTTTTGCTTTTTTAGCAAAACTGCAACTGAACCTGAACCAGGCCACTGTACACAAACTTTGTACCATAAACAAAATCATTAGATATATTGTATAAAATTTTAGTGTTCATTCTAGCACCCGCTATCTCTGAAAACCCATGCAGTTCCTCTTCCCTGCCTGGGGTGTTGCTGTCTGCTGTAGTGCTTCTAACACAGTGTGGTCTGAATATCAGCACTGATATGCAAACCAAAAACACCACAGCAGACAGCGACACCCCGGGCAGGGAAGAGGAACTGCATGGGTTTTCAGAGATAGCGGGTGCTAGAATGAACACTAAAATTTTATACAATATATCTAATGATTTTGTTTATGGTACAAAGTTTGTGTACAGTGGCCTGGTTCCGGTTCAGTTGCAGTTTTGCTAAAAAAGCAAAACTGATACTACAGTCTCTGCCATGCTGGGGGCCACCCAGCACAGGGCAAGACCACACAGCCTGTAGAAATCACTGTGACTGCTACCCAAGGATAGCCCCTTGCCTTTGCGGCGCCGCCATTTTTCATCTTGTATTGGCTGCATGTGAACCACCTTAATGCTGCGTAGCCACCCCTTCGCCTCCCCCCTGCTGGCAAACAGATTAGCAGTTCAACACTTAGTGCATGCACGCTGCAAGTGTGCGCATGCGTGCTGCGATTTCTGTGCATGCGCAGAAGTACAAAAATCACCTGATAGTGATTTTCGCACTTCTGCAGGGCAAACTGATTTCTCTCCATTAAACCATCAGAAAGCAAAGATGTCACTATCTCCATCACACTCGGATTTCGGAACTTATTGGATTTTCGGATAAGGCACATCCTGTACTGCCCTAACCCAGGATATGAAATATTGTCAATAAACTGCCTTGCAGTCAAATTGCGAGGGGATTGCGATTAGATCCTTCATAGTTTTTTTGTGCTGTTTGGCCTTGCGCATGCTCACCTAGTTTTGCCCATCAATAATATTTGCATGTAAATAGGATTCATATATGTGACATATTTCTGTGTTGTTTACTCTCTGTTTTTTATCCATTTTAGCAAGTTTTTTATGCTATTGTATTGATCATTGTATTATATCAATTGTGTCTCTTATTTCCCTAAAGTATGACATATGATATACATTTGTTGTGAAAATATTGCATTCCAGATAAACTGTATTTCCTATATAGTATGCACCATTTTCTTTGTAAATGTTTCCATAAAAATCATGAATTAACCCGTGTCCTTGAAGAGCCACTCTACTACTGAGTAGTGTTATGCTTCTGGTTACAATGTTCTACAGAGTAAAGAATGCTCCTGTTTCTAGATTTTTTCTAGATTTGTCTCACATGTTCTGATAACACTCCTACAAATACAGGATTTCCAGAAGGGATTTTCAAATTCTTACTTTTTAGTAATATTGATTATTGATTTATTCAATGTTTGCTGTGCAACATTGTTCTACTTCAGCAGGTTAATTATTTGCTAAGACTTGCAAAGGATTGTGTATTATATGTTGACAGCCAAAATGTCAAGATTACATATGTAGACAGTGATGAAATGGGTGTGGATTATTAGGTCTACAGTTTCTAACTCCATAGTCAATTAGGCAATCACTATTGGTCAATAGACAAAAGGTTGACACGTGAAAAAAGGTTGACATGCACTGGATCAGTGGTCCTCAAACTATTTTGCTCTGAGACCCCATCCGACAATAAAAATAATTACAGGACCCCAGCAAGTTACTGCAGGAGGTCATCACATCACACGTGTAGTCAGCAGACAGCACATACATGGCAGCAATGTGGAGGCACAAAATGATGGGAGGAGTCTAACATAACAGACAATCCAACAGATTTTTCAGGACTCCTTGAATCACTGACCAAGATTAGAAAAGTCATCAGCCTGATTGTCAGCAGCATGGGGTCGCTACCCCATGTTGAGGAGATTGGGACCCACATTGGAGTCAGGACCCACAGTTTGCAAATCGCTGTACTAGATTGACATAGTCAAAAGGTACAAGCAAAAGGTTGACATGGGATCAGTCGAAAGTTTTTCACTTTTTTTCTCGCACATGCCCAGTGAGCCAGCTGGGCCAGCAGAGACAGCGCATCAGTCTGAACTGATGCGCTGTCTCGAGGAAGGAACAGGAAAAAAGTAAACTAACATTGCCACAATTGCACCAACAGAGGTTAGAATTGGATGGACTGATGTTATGTAATGAGGCTGGAGTTATATATATTTGGTGAAGTAATTTAAAGAATTGCTCTGAGTGGGAGAGGAAAGTGTATTGTCCAACCAATTAATGAGGATAATTGGATCATATGTTTTAAGACTTGTTTCAAAGTGAAGGAATGTTTTTACTATCTTTCAGCCTGCAAACAACTTTTTTCCTTGTCATTGTTAATGTCTGTGTCCTAGAAGAAAACGTTCTCCTGCAATACTAAGAGCTCTCCAAATCTCTGTTCTGCATTTATTTTTGTAGCTTGTGTATTGGGGGCTGTAGCTGTCTCTAAGGGGTATGTTCCTTTTGGTGGCTAGGACAATAAGGACCCCTACCATAGGACCCCTTTATGAGGGGCCCCCACTCCACCAGGGAGCCTGGTCAGGGCTGTGTCAGTTAAGGGGTTAATGGCACAGTCGGGGGACCCATATAAAAGTGACCCCCATCTGTGTCATTATTGGAGCCAGGGGGGAACCCCACAGTGTTTTTTTTTAACATTGTGCAAAAAACTAAACATTCACCTCACTGAAAACAAAAATCGCACCCTGCTGTAAAAATCGCACTTTCCTGTTACTAAAAAATTGCCAGAAATTGCTATTGATTTTTGGTCTGCCCTTAAAAATCGCACCCTATTACACATGCAGTTTTCAAGAGAAAACTCGCACATGTCACACATTTGGCCCTATGGTATAAAATATATTCCTATTTGATGGTCTTTTGATGAAACATTTTCTACTTAAAAGTTTTATTATGAACAATAATTTGAACATTAGTTGAACGGCCTACCCACATTCTTTGGTCTTTCCCATTGACCTGTGAAAAAAATAATCCAACCATTCTTTACCATATCGTCCCCTTTGTTTCAGCTCCTTCTGATAATACAGTGCAACAGTCTGATCAGATGGAGATGATTCAATCACTGCAAGTCTTATCCCTGCATCCTGATTTAATTAAAGGACCCTCCACAGCTCCTAGTGCTGTGCTCATCCAGAGACTCATTCCTGCCAAGATCCAATTAAACTGTCAGCTCAGATTGCAGTCATTAAAGAGCCTCAGACACCAGTCATCACTGTTACTCCAGCACAAAGTACAATGGCAGCACAAATACCTAAAGTTAATCTTGACCCACATAGTCCTCTCTCACAAGACCTTTCTTTAATTGTGCCGCGCTATACTGTACATACAGCTTTGTCCATACCAAAAACCAAGAGCCGGCCAGAATATATATTATCCTGGATTTACCTCTGGTATCCTGGATTCACCTCTGGTATGTGCTTTACAAAGATATCCTGTCCTTCAACTCCACAATGGATCAAACTGTATACTGGGAATTCTGTTTCTGCACCTAGTTCTCAGAGAATTCTGCTCATAGATGATTGGTTTCTGCTTCCTGCACAGAGGGTCCATTATCTGCATCTGCTCCATGTGATCCACTCTAGGAGTTTGCTCCAGATGGTCTGTTATCTTTATCTTTTTCACAATCCCCAAAGCAAACAGCACATTTCTTTGATGGTAACTTGATGAAATTTAATGCATTGTTATTTCAAACTCTAGATACAGTTATGTGCGGCACCAAAACTATATGCTGACCTTAGTGGGAAAATACATGGTGAGTCTTAAAGAAGAGGCATTGGCACGGCAACTACCGGCGGCCCGGATTCCGATATCGGTATACTGACTGGCGGGATCCCGACCGTCAATCAGTCATCCCACACCCCTTCAATGGGTCCAATCATCTCACGCTCATTTTCATGTAGCGCACACTATGCAGTTCCTGTTTCTCCACGAGAGTCCAGTCCGTACACTTTAGTATTCACTGCAGCCAAATGCAATTCTCTGCTACTAAAAATGTGCGCTCTGAGTGCCTGATTCAGACCTGATCGCTGCTGGATGAATTTGCAGATGTCTTCGATCAGGTAACCTGCTGCCGCCCAGAGTGAAATCCGCCCCGCACAAGTCTACGAATGACTTGCAAATGGATGGCTGATCTGCAAATGAATTAGCAACTGGCTCACCATTGAATGATTTCCCAAGTCTGCGCGTACCTCTGACCCTTCTACCACCTCTGACCCTTCTACCACCTCTGACCCTTCCACCACCTCTGACCCTTCCACCACCTTTCAACAGAGATAAGCTGACCGAGGCCAGGACTGATATCACACACACTCCCTGAAAACACCTGGGCACACCTGCGTTTTTCCTGACCCCCAGAAAATTTTTGAGTAGCACCCGCAAACAATGACTTTCTGTCAAACTTCAGGGTGACTGTGAATAGTTTGATTGCTGTTTCTTGTAATGTTTATAGTTGTGCACGCTTCGCTGTGATCCAGAAGCATGCACAGTCATTCGATAATCGATAGGCTTGCAAAGTAGCACAACAGCAATAAGATCATAATGATCCCCAAGTGTTCAACATATACAGTGGAAGACTTATGGATGTGAGCGTGCGCATTGTCCAGTTTAATGTACAAAGTAGGCAACCCTTGTTCATATGTAACTTGAATTACAGCAGACATTAATGTTACCTCTACTAAGTAAACACTTACTAAATGAATGTACCGATTCAGGGTCTGATTCAAACCTGCAAGCAAAGCAAAAAAGCACACAACTGGTCAAAACAATGTTGCACAGCAGATGGGCTGATATAAAAGGTGCAAAGAGATTTATATTTGGGTGGGTTCGATTTTTTTCTGTAAATACTTGATGCTTTTGCCTGTAGAATACAAGAATGACTCTCTGCACATATAATGGTTATGTTTAAGTTTGAAAGAATTCACATGACAGTAAAAATAATTAAAAAACTTGAAATGTTTATATATTCTTTGGTAATGTCCGGTCATATATCACGTTTTACACAATGGGGGTTATTTTGGTTCACTCTTTCTGACAAATTCCTTCTTAGATGGACAAAACCATGTGCACTGCAGGTGGAGCTGATGTTACTTGTGCAGAGAGTTAGATTTGGATGGGGTTTTGAAATTGAGATCTATATTGCAGTGTAAAAATAAATCAGTCAGTATTTACCCTGCACAGAAACAAAATAACTCACCCAAATCTAATTCTCTCTGCATATTTTACATCTGCCCCCCTGCAGGGCACATGGTTTTGTCCATCTAAGAAGGATTTTGTCAGAAAGAGTGAACTAGAATAAGGCCCACTATCACACATGAATTAATACAGACATAAAAATAAATCAAATAATAAAGAAAAAAATATCACGTTTTACACAATGGGGGTTATTTTGGTTCACTCTTTCTGACAAATTCCTTCTTAGATGGACAAAACCATGTGCACTGCAGGTGGAGCTGATGTTACTTGTGCAGAGAGTTAGATTTGGATGGGGTTTTGAAATTGAGATCTATATTGCAGTGTAAAAATAAATCAGTCAGTATTTACCCTGCACAGAAACAAAATAACTCACCCAAATCTAATTCTCTCTGCATATTTTACATCTGCCCCCCTGCAGGGCACATGGTTTTGTCCATCTAAGAAGGATTTTGTCAGAAAGAGTGAACTAGAATAAGGCCCACTATCACACATGAATTAATACAGACATAAAAATAAATCAAATAATAAAGAAAAAAATTGAAAAATAAAAATAGAAATGAAAATAAAAAATAAAGCATGAAAATAAAGGATATATATATATATATATATATATATATACACACTGTATATATAAATTATATATATATATATTCTTAATTTTGTTTTATTTTTATGTCTGTATTAATTCATGTGTGATATTGTGTAAAAAGTGATATATGACCGGCTATTACCAAAGAATATATAAACATTTGAAGTTTTTTTATTATTTTATTTTTTTATGTCATGTGAATTCTTTCATGTCAGTAAGCGTGGTCATTATGAATTTTTCCTGGTTGCTTTTGCATGTAGCTTTTAACACTAAATTATTTTAATCAAGATGTACACTTACAATATTGAGGGTAAAAACAAGCGTGAATGGGGACAACCCAGGGCAAAACAGGAGGCAAGTGTATCCTCAGGCAAAATCAGTCCAGTCTGAATCTGGTGTGCGCTGTCCTGAGGTCCCGAACTCCCTGAAGTCCCGGCAGTTGTAACAAGGTCCAATAGGTGAGGCAAGACACGCCAAACTCATTTCAGATTGTTTGGATCCTTCTTCAGATGCTACTGTATATAGCAGAGCGGATAACCGGTGGTACTCTGAGGAACTTTTTCAAATAAAGTGTCTTTTCACAGCATAATAATGCTGAACACATGTTTTGGGGCTGGTACGCCCCTTTGTCAAGGTGAGAGTGAATGAAACATAATAAAACTGTGTACAGTTTTAATATGTTTGATTTGCATTCACCTTGAAAAAGTTCCTCAGAGTGCCACTGTTTATCCTCTACTAATTTATCTGCAGAGACCATGCGCCCCCACAGCGCCAGCTCCCCTACACCACCACTTGGGCTGCAGTGCCATTGTTAAGCTACTGCCCCTGGCACTCTCTGAAGTTTATGCATAGTGTGAGTGTATGCAAAGCACATGTCCCACCATGCCACGAACAGTGTGTACTAGGTGTAATATGGGTGCCGGACGGCTCCCCGACAGTCGGGATTCCGACAGTCATTCCTCCGACGTCAGAATCCCGACTGCTCCCTTGTGGGGGTCCACGTCCCCCTTAGAGGGAGAATAAAATAGGTGGCGAGCCCACAGCGTGGCGAGCGCAGCGAGCCCGCAAGGGGCTTCATTGCGCTCCCCATGCTGTGCAGTCGGGATTCCGACATCTGACTAATGACTGTCGGAATCCCGACTGTCGGGCTAATATACCACACCCGATGTAATATGGGTGAGAGGTACTTGTGTTACACTGGAGCCCCAAGAAAGCCTGCATTTACCACTCATCAACTAAAAAGAATGAGCAGCAAAACTGTTCTTTAAAATGGACAAACTTTCTCACGCCCCAAATTTAAAAAAAAATTTGCGATGTTCTGCAAACCATTGTTTCTACATTGCAACAATCTCCCATGGCCCGCCCATCTCATCTTCTGCTTCTGAGCAAAATGCCATCAGCTTCTTTTCTAAACACACGTGCTTCATCCACAATCTATGTACAATTGGATTTGACACATTTAATGCACAAATATTAAAAAGAGAGCATACAAAGTAAAAACAATAGATTATTACTAATGGAGGCAAATACTGTATTTCGATTAATAAGACTTACTCCTTGTCTTGTAGAAATCATTACGCCCCCTCTTTGCTTAGCATTTCCTAAGGACTTGTTTTATTTCCTAATCCTGGACTTTATGATCTCATAAAGTCTGAAGGTAGAGTTATAAATCACAAAAAATAAGATCTAAACTCTTCCACACAAAGTTGAAGAACGAGATTGTTTACTAACACCCTAAAGTAATTTCAGCATTATGCCAATGAGCAAAATGATGAGGATGTAATTCAATCACTTTCCCCGGAACCAGTCAAAATGACTGTATCCTAAACCTCCTATCTAAAGTTCAATATCTGCCAAGGATTTCTGAGCTTTGTGCCCGCTCGCCTATATGCTTTCTCAAGTGGTTGTTTCCCAAGAGATTAAAGGGGAAAAAAAGACTGAATGCTTTTAAGTAGGAAGCCATTTCAAAGTGCAGAAGTAGTTTAGGCTTTGCTAAAAGGTTTATGTTCTCAGAGTTTGTGATGTTAAGGATCCCATAACCAATAAAAAATCATTGCTACAAATAAATCATTCTGTAACAGCTGTCAGGTGCATAACAGCAAATGTAACTCATGCTTTTCCCAATTGCATTCCCTCCTCATTACATTTCCACCATAAGTAAGAGATGATTTATCCTTGTAATATACATAAAGGTCTTCTCTTGGAAACTGGATGTTTTTAGAGAGACAGAATTGTGTTCCCAATGAACTAAGACAGTAATTACTAGGAAGTGTAGAATTAACGCTGAAGACAATATCTCACCATGGCTTGGTCTTTACAAATCAGAGCATTTTCTAGTTTCTATCTGTGCCCTCACTTGGGAGAACTCTACTGGACTGGGTGATGATGTCATGGTGTGATGTCATTTCCAGTATTTATATTTTTTTCTGTGTTCTGATAGTAATGAGGTGCAATGCTTTACCTAACTGAGACCAACCACATTCCTAGCTACATGCATTATACAGTAGATACCATCAGAGGCGTAACTCTGGGAGTCATCTTCCACCAGGCTCCTGCTCCCAAGGGGGCACCTCTCATCCCCAGCAGGTTTGAATCAGTTAATTAAAAGACGTTGATTCAGTTAATTGAAAGCCATCAATATGGCTTCTGTGGCTGACTCCCCCTCCTAGCAGAACAATACACGTCACACTCTCTTTATTCTAAACATATTTTTTGCAAGTGTTGCACTCTGTATTTCAACAGTTGACCTGTTCCACTAAAGAGCTATTTGATCCTGCATAGGAAGCATGCATATTCTAGTTATTACACTACATAGCTCTGCTTAATAGTAATGGTTTTGAACTAATGGTGCGTACACACGGGTGCAATTTCAGCACATATCACTGGGAATATGGTCGCTGAGCTCCTGTGTGCAGCCCCTGATGGTCGCTGGTCGCAGGAGCTTGCTCCTGCGATCAGCTATTTCCCTGCCTCTTCCCCCGGCAAAGTCTCCTGATTATCAGCGACCATCTCTGGTCGCTGATGAACAGGAGAGACACTCAGCAGTATATTGCTCAGCAATATATTGCTAGCAATATATTGCTGAGCAATATATCTCCCCCGTGTGTACGGGGCATTAAAGTTATACAGTCAGAATCTGCATGCTTACAGTGCAGGAGCAAAAAGCTCTATCAGTAAGATGTCTGCCTCCTGTGAGACAGGTCAGAAGTTCTAATCCTAGGTGCGACTGCTAAGAAATTGATTTGTTTAAAATAAATTATAATGTAAATAAATGTTGTGCAATGAAACAAGATTTATAGAAATATTTTCTGAATTGTTATTTTATATATGTATATCTTGCCTCCAGGCTAATTGGACGAACTTACACCAATGGATACCATTCCTGGTAGATGGTATCAAGAAGGCATATTAATACCCTTACAAAGACCTAAGGATCAAATAGCATTTAGGTTACTTAGAAGTTAAAAAACAAGTGGCAGACTAGGGCCCTTATTCTGATCGGTGCGGATTTTTCCGCATGCGGTCGTACCGCCGATGGTTTTCGACTGCGCATGTGCAGAGGTCACTCTGCGCATGTGCAAGCGGTTTTGCCGTACGTATTCTTTAGACGCCGCACAGGGGGCGGAGAGGGGCGTGAAGGGCTACTTAGCCTCATTACCCTATGCATACGCCCCGCGTTTCATGGGCGTTCCCATGCAAACGCAGGGCGTATGCATGGTAATGAAGCCGTGACGCATGTGTAGGGGGCGGGCATCTGACATCGCCGGATGTCAGCTGCCCGCCCCCATACATGATTTCATACGGACAAGTGTCCGTGTGGTCTAGGGTGGCGGGCGCTGGTGGAGCGTTCGGCCCTGCATTCGATGTTCGGCGACCATCGAATGCAGGGGCTGCTCCCAAGATGGAGGAGGCGTATCCCCGTCCACTTTCATGCGGACCGCCACATATCCGCGTACGGACGGAGGTGGCGATCCGTATGGAAGGCGGGGATTCGCCTGCACGGTCCTGGCCGCATATTTATGATCTGGCCGCACCGATCAGAATAAGGGCCTAGATGAGCCAAGTGGTTCTTATCGTCAAATTTAATGTTTTCATGTAAGAACACTTTTGCAGTTTACTTTCTTTTTTTTCCTTTTAACTTTTGCAAAGTTTACTGCAGGATGTTAGGGGTGCTTGGACACTGATATATATGCAGCATCATTACTAATGGGCATACACATGTGACAATGCAGGAATTTTTTGTATTATTTTTTTATTGAATTTTTGGAAATATATAAAATACAACATTTGGCATTATGCCCCACGCGCCGGGTAAGGGAGGGAGGGGGGAGCCGCCGGGTCCTGCTAACTCACCGCAAAGGACAGCTCTTAATGCAAAAGCTGTCCTTTGCCATAATTATCGCATATGCGATCATTATGAATGCGATGGGCGGTGATGGGGGGGCGGAGCTGGGGTGCGGATGTTAGAACATCCCCCATCTGGACAATACAGGTACAATATAAGAACATACCTTAAAGGGGAGCCAATCATGATGCGATAATGTCTTATATGTTTTTAACTTTCATTTCTGTGCCAGTAATATGATGATTGTGTTGTTCTATAAAATATTATTGTAAGTCAATCCCATTATTTATAATAATTTTTTTTAAATATTGAGTCCAGCGCTGCTTATGTGTTTTTGTTTTGGTTATATGTGCAGGAGTAACGTCTTTGTGTTTTAGTAGCTGCTTGGTGTAATACTGGTGTTGAGCACCACCGCAATCTTTTCTCTTTGGAAACATTTCTCTTTATTATGTTTTAGAGGAGTGTAAGCATTTCATTGTAGCATGATAAATAAATGCCAGTATACAGTGCCTTAATGCATCAAAAAATGAAGGCTAAATGACTGAGTAAGACTGTAGTAATACCATCAATTGAATATACCAGTAATGTTACACAATTTCAAATAGCCTATTTTGCAGCAGTCAGCAGCATGTAAATATAATGGGGAAATTTACTAAGCTAAATACACATAAAATATGCGTATTTGTATAAAAAAAAATACGCCTATTTTATGCGTATTGGTATTTTCGCATTTACTATGCCAAAAATACCACAATTTATATTCGCATTCATGGCACATTCGCATTCGTATTTACGAATACGAATGAACAGATGAAGTGCCTCTCAGCCAGCGCCGGGGCTCGCCAGATTGCCATCTGACTGGGACGGGTGGCGGGGGACGCGAACCCTGCCCGTCTCCGCTTCTGGGACCGGGACCGGTGGGGAGCTCCCCTTCCAGTGGCTGGTGGGGGCTGGCAGATGGCGATCTGACCGCCAGCCCCTGCAAGAATGAAGAGCGCTCCATCTGTATACGGCATAGAAAGAATAAGAATAGGAATCACCATTC
Organism: Crinia signifera; assembly: GCF_055691185.1. Lineage (NCBI taxonomy): Eukaryota > Metazoa > Chordata > Amphibia > Anura > Myobatrachidae > Crinia > Crinia signifera. Next base: position 95,191,304 of record NC_139217.1, read on the forward strand.
AATTGAATGGTGATTCCTAATTTACAAACCGGACGTATGCAAGATAGGGCCGGTAATTGCCATGAAAATATACCTGGAAAATACAACTAATTTACCCGGCATGATTGGCTGAAGCCTGCACGGATCAGTCGGAACTGTGCAGGCTGCAGTGTAAAACAAATATAAAAATTAATAATTTAAAAAAAGGGCTTGGTCTGCCAACTACACCATTGACAGACATATTGATGGTACACACTGACTGATGGTCCAATATATAGGTCCAATATATATGCCCCTGCTACCTCCCTCTTTCTCACATATATCGCAGTCATCTCTGTATGAATTACACATGTATACACGCACCTGCACCCATCACCCTCCATCACACACCCAGCCCTGCACCCATCACCCTCCATCACACATCCATACCCCAGCCCTGCACCCTCTCTCACACACCAATACCTGCACCCAGCACCCTCCCTCACACACCCATACCTGAGCTCTGCACCCTCCCTCACACATCCATACCCCAGCCCTGCACCCAGCACCCTCCCTCACCTATACCTGCACCCCCCCTCACACACCAATACCTGCACCCAGGCCAGCACCCTCCCTCACACATCAATAACCCAGCCCTGCACCCAGCACCCTCTCTCACACGCCAATACCTGCACCCAGCACCCTCACTCACACACCCATACCTGCACCCAGCACCCTCACTCACACACCCATACCCCAGCCCTGCACCCAGCACCCTCTCTCACACACCAATACCTGCACCCAGCACCCTCCCTCACACACCCATACCCCAGCCCTGCACCCAGCACCCGCTCTCTCACACATCCATACCCCAGCCCTGCACTCAGCAACCTCCCCCACACTAATATCTGCACCCAGCACCCTCACTCACACATCCATACCCCAGCCCTGCACCCATCACCCTCCATCACACACCCAGCCCTGCACCCATCACCCTCCATCACACACCCAGCCCTGCACCCATCACCCTCCATCACACAGCCATACCCCAGCCCTGCACCCTCTCTCACACACCAATACCTGCACCCAGCACCCTCCATCACACAGCCATACCCCAGCCCTGCACCCTCTCTCACACACCAATACCTGCACCCAGCACCCTCCCTCACACAACAATACCTGCTCCCTCCCTCACACATCCATAACCCAGCCCTGCACCCAGCATCTTCACTCACACACCCATACCTGCACCCAGCACCCTGACTTACACATCCATACCCCAGCCCTGCACCCAGCACCCTCACTTACTCATCCATACCCCAGCCCTGCACCCAGCACCCTCCCTCACCTATACCTGCACCCCCCCTCACACACCAATACCTGCACCCAGGCCAGCACCCTCCCTCACACATCAATAACCCAGCCCTGCACCCAGCACCCTCTCTTACACGCCAATACCTGCACCCAGCACCCTCACTCACACACCCATACCTGCACCCAGCACCCTCACTCACACACCCATACCCCAGCCCTGCACCCAGCACCCTCTCTCACACACCAATACCTGCACCCAGCACCCTCCCTCACACACCCATACCCCAGCCCTGCACCCAGCACCCGCTCTCTCACACATCCATACCCCAGCCCTGCACTCAGCAACCTCCCCCACACTAATACCTGCACCCAGCACCCTCACTCACACATCCATACCCCAGCCCTGCACCCATCACCCTCCATCACACACCCAGCCCTGCACCCATCACCCTCCATCACACACCCAGCCCTGCACCCATCACCCTCCATCACACAGCCATACCCCAGCCCTGCACCCTCTCTCACACACCAATACCTGCACCCAGCACCCTCCCTCACACAACAATACCTGCACCCTCCCTCACACATCCATAACCCAGCCCTGCACCCAGCACCTTCACTCACACACCCATACCTGCACCCAGCACCCTGACTTACACATCCATACCCCAGCCCTGCACCCAGCACCCTCACTTACACATCCATGCCCCAGCCCTGCACCCAGCACCCTCACATACTCATCCATACCCCAGCCCTGCACCCAGCACCCTCTTTCACACACCAATACCTGCACCCAGCACCCTCCCTCACACATCCATACCCCAGCCCTGCACCCAGCACCCTCCCTCACACACCCATACCCCAGCCCTGCACCCAGCACCCTCCCTCACACATCCATACGCCAGCCCTGCACCCAGCACCCTCCCTCACCTATACCTGCACCTAGCACCCTCCCTCACACACCAATACCTGCACCCAGCACCCTCCCTCACACATCCATACCCCAGCCCTGCACCCAGCACCCTCTCTCACACACCAATACCTGTACCCAGCACCTTCACTCACACACCCATACCTGCACCTAGCACCCGCACTCACACACCCATTCCTGCACCCAGAACCCTCCCTCACACATCCATACCCCAGCCCTGCACCCAGCACCCTCTCACACACACCAATACCTGCACCCAGCACCTTCACTCACACACCCATACCTGCACCTAGCACCCTCCCTCACACACCAATACCTGCACCCAGCACCCTCCCTCACACATCCATACTCCAGCCCTGCACCCAGCACCCTCACTCACACACCCATACCCCAGCCCTGCACCCAGCACCCTCCCTCACACATCCATACCCCAGCCCTGCACCCAGCACCCTCCCTCACCTATACCTGCACCTAGCACCCTCCCTCACACACCAATACCTGCACCCAGCACCCTCCCTCACACATCCATACCCCAGCCCTGCACCCAGCACCCTCTCACACACACCAATACCTGCACCCAGCACCTTCACTCACACACCCATACCTGCACCTAGCACCCTCTCTCACACACCAATACCTGTACCCAGCACCCGCACTCACACACCCATTCCTGCACCCAGAACCCTCCCTCACACATCCATACCCCAGCCCTGCACCCAGCACCCTCTCACACACACCAATACCTGCACCCAGCACCTTCACTCACACACCCATACCTGCACCTAGCACCCTCCCTCACACACCAATACCTGCACCCAGCACCCTCCCTCACACATCCATACCCCAGCCCTGCACCCAGCACCCTCCCCCCCCACACACACACACCAATACCTGCACCCTCCCTCACACATCCATACTCCAGCCCTGCACCCAGCACCCTCCCCCCACACACACACACACACCAATACCTGCACCCTCCCTCACACATCCATAACCCAGCCCTGCACGCAGCACCCTCTCTCACACACCAATACCTGTACCCAGCACCCGCACTCACACACCCATTCCTGCACCCAGCACCCTCACTCACACACCCATACCCCAGCCCTGCACCTAGCACCCTCCCTCACACACCAATACCTGCACCTAGCACTGTCCCTTACACACCAATACCTGCACCCAGCACCCTCCCTCACCCATCCATAACCCAGCCCTGCACCCTCCCTTTCACACCCATACCCCAGCCCTGCACCCAGCACCCTCACTCACACATCCATACCCCAGCCCTGCACCCAGCAACCTCACTCACACATCCATACCCCAGCCCTGCACCCAGCACCCTCACTTACACATCCATACCCCAGCCCTGCACCCAGCACCCTCACTCACACATCCATACCCCAGCCCTGCACCCAGCACCCTCCCTCCCCTATACCTGCACCCAGCACCCTCTCACACACCAATACCTGCACCCAGCACCCTCACTCATACACCCATACCCCAGCAACCTCACTCACACATCCATACCCTAGCCCTGCACCCAGCAACCTCCCCCACACACCCATATACACCAATCCAGCACCCTCCCCTCTCCCTCACACACACAGCCAAAGCCCAGCCCTACCCTAGTAGCCTGTTTTCTCTTACTTCTGGCAGCGCATCAATGTGGTGGCTGGTGGAGTCTTCCTGAGCCGAGTGTCCCTGAGCTGGAGGTGTGTGCTGGCAGGGGGGCGGGCTGCAGGCCAGTGTGTTACTGCAGAATCAGAGCACTGAGGCTCTGTTACTGGACGGAATTAGCCTGCGGAGGCTGTCCCTGCACCCGGAGGAGAGGGTGTAATTGGTGAGGACGGGACAAACACCTCCTCCTCACAGGGGATGACAGGCTGCTGGGGGAAGCGCTCTCTGTCTCTGCCTTCTCCTCTCCTGTGAGCCTCCTGCATGCAGCACATAAAAAAAGGGATTTATCGGCAGCCCGTAGTGCCGCCCTCTAGTGGCTGGTGCCCTAGACAATTGCCTAAAGCTGCCTTGTGGTGGCACCGGCCCTGGGTCCCTGCACCTAAGGCTGTGAATGGCAGTTTATGCAAATCATCCATTTGCAGCCGTGCGGGGAACACACCGAGAAACAAGGGGGCAGGTGGCGTTTAAATCAAACGTTGCGTGTGCACCAGTATAACCTCCCTAGAGTGTCATCCTGGCAAAGGGACCACGACCCCGAAACGTTGAAATAATGTTTTTAACGTTTTCACTACATCACAAGACTTCAAGTGCTGTCTGCAGCTGTGTTGCTATATACTGTATATAAAATGTAACCTAATATAGAAAATGCAGTGTGTTTCACAACTCATCCAATGATATGGCAATTCTACCAGCAACACTGAGAAATACTGAGCTGCCAACACGTTCAGATAAATGATATGAGTAGCCACTCTGCTTTCTCTATAAATATGAATGTCTTCTTCTAGAGAGTTATATTGCACAGTTTTCTCCATCTTATAAAGGTTTTTAACTGCAATATATATAATAAAATATATGGATCACATAAAAGCTAGGGAAACATACATGGCAGGCAATCTATTGTGGAGAATCTACAATTGGTTGGGTACTGTGCTACTGAATCAAGCAAATACTGCCAACATCTTCTACATTTCACAACGTTCTGTGCATCAAATATGGTGGGGTCAGGTGCGATTTATTTGGCATGACAAAAGAACACTCCGGCCTGTGGTCATACGGTTAGTAATGTGTGTCCGTTGATGCAGAATACTGTAGTCGTTGTTAATAATTGTGTTAACCCATGTGCAGTGTTCCAAACCATTACTAATTCTCTATGGCAAGTACAGGGCGGAACACAATTCACAATCCGCTGTGAAATATTTGAAAATACAGACCTGCCAGAAAGTAAGTTATTGTATCATTCGGTACTTGTGTACTTTCACGGCTCCCATCGCATGCCATCGCATGCCATATGTAGTAGCATGCGATGGGATGCGATTTTTGACGTTTTTAAGCATTTTTTAACCCCTTCCCGACATTTGACGTACATTTACGTCATGGCCGGGAGGTACTTCCCGACACATGGCATAAATGTACGTCATGAGTTTAAACTGTCACTGCGTCTCGAGACGCAGTGACAGAGGGACGATGTCTGCTGTCCCTGACAGCAGACATGTCCCTGCATGCCCAGGGGGGGCTGCGATGTCGCCCCCCCGTCGGCGATCGCTGTGATTGGCTGTTCAGTGTGAACAGCCATTCACAGCGTTTTCCTGTGTTACCAGCGAATCGGACGCTCGGTAACACAGGTGTCAATCACCGCCGGGCGTCAGGGGGCATGAGGGGGTCATCGGTGACGATGACACCTCACCCCACCCTCACCCCACCTGCCCCCAAGGCTGTGATTGGTCCGTGGGACCCACGGACCAATCACAGCCAAGGCGCGACATTTAAACTGACGGTGACTGCGCTGCAGACGCCATTCCGGTCTGGAATAGCGTGCAGAACGGTCACCGTGCCTGCCTGCCGTGAATACCGACCTGATCCTTGCTAATACTTACCTGATCCTTGCAAATACCTTACCTGATCACCTTATCACTGCTTGTAGCGTGCTGGACGCTTCCTGGATCTGACTTCCTGAGACTTCCTGCTGCTGCTGCAGTGTGATAGAGAGATAGAGAGAGAGATAGAGAGAGATAGAGAGAGATAGAGAGATAGTGACAGAGAGAGCTATATTTTGTGTCTGCTACCCCCCCTTTTTGGGGGTGCAGGGGTTTTCTATATATAAATAACTGTCAGTGCTGCTGCTGCAGTGTCATACAGTGATAGATAGTGATAGATAGTGATAGATAGTGAGAGGTAGAGAGATAGAGAGATTTGTGTCTGCTACCCCCCCTTTTTGGGGGTGCAGGGGTTTTATTTTATATATATAACTGTCAGTGCTGCTGCTGCAGTGTCATAGAGTGATAGATAGTGATAGATAGTGAGAGATAGAGAGATAGAGAGAGATAGTGACAGAGAGTGATAGAGAGTGTATATTTTGTGTCTGCTACCCCCCCTTTTTGGGGGTGCAGTTTTTTTTTATACATATAACTGTCAGTGCTGCTGCTGCAGTGTCCTAGAGTGATAGATAGTGAGAGATAGTGAGAGATAGAGAGATAGAGAGAGATAGTGACAGAGAGTGATAGAGAGTGTATATTTTGTGTCTGCTACCCCCCCTTTTGTGCTGATCAGTATATCTGTGCTGATCAGCAACTTTTTGGGGGCGCAGAGGTTTTTTTTTTATATATATATACCTGTCAGTTGCTGCCAGTTGCACTGTCAGTTGCACCAAAGGTTGTGCACCTGCTGTCCCTCACTGGTAATCAGTGTCGCATCACTGATCACCTTTTTTTTTTTTTGTGAGTGCTGTGGGGTCTTTTTTTAATTTTTTTTTTACACACACTGATTTTGTGGGTGTCCTGTGGCCACTGTGCGCCGATCAGTGACGTACATCACTGATCAGCTTTTTCGGCACAGGGTTGATCAATTTTTTTTTTTTTTTTTGATCAGATTCCTGTTGCCTTTGAGCGCTGTTCAGTGACAGACGTTACTGACCAACATCTGTGCTCAATTTTTGGCGCAGGACCTTTTTTTTTTTTTTTTAACCCCTTCAATTTTTTATTTTTAACCCCTTCATTTTTTTTTTTTTTTATTGGTATAAAGTATTTTTTTTTTCTGCACCACATACACACTACACACTACATACCCCCCGGATTGAAATAAAGTTTGTACCCCCCCCTACACTATACACGTGTTGAAACATTTCACTACCAGTAACACAAAAATAAAAATGGCATCCCAAATGTCCTCCCAAATGTCCTCCCAAATGTCCTCCCAGTCATCCAGGAGAATGTATTCAGTGGAGGAGGCATATGCCATGCTTGCCTCTGACTCTGACACAGGCAGTGATGCAAGCGGGGAATTTGAAGGATTCGTCTTAAGCTCCTCTTCCTCCTCTGGTGATGAGGGACCCCCTCAAAGACGCCCCCGTAGATCAGCTGAGATTCCCCCCCCAATAATTGATCTAGTATGGACCCCACCACCAGACAATTTTGAGCCCCAGGTTCCTGAGTTTTTGGCCATGCCAGGAATCCAATTTGATTCCACAGGTCTCAGAGAAATTGACTTTTTCAAATTATTTTTCTCTGATGATTTTATAAATTTAATGGTGGACCAAACTAATTTATATGCCCAGCAGTTTATTGCTCAAAACCCCACGTCATCATTTGCTAGGTGGACCCCTGTAGATGCAGTAGAGATGATGACGTTTTGGGGTCTGGTGTTTCATATGGGCATAGTAAAAAAGCCAGAAATTAGGCAATATTGGAGTACAGATGTTCTGTACAGTACTCCATTTTACCGTATGGCCATGCCCCGGACTCGATTTGAGACAATTCTTAAATTTATACATTACACCGATAATGCACAGTGCCCACCCAGAGATGATCCCACCTTTGACCGGCTATTCAAAGTCAGGCCGGTCATTGATCATTTCAGTGCCAAATTTGAAGAGGTGTACATCCCTGAAAAATTTATTTGTATCGACGAGTCCCTTATACATTTTAAAGGAAGGGTTAAATTCCGCCAGTACCTTCCCAGTAAGAGGGCAAGGTATGGCATAAAAATGTATAAACTGTGTGAAAGCACCTCAGGGTACACCCACAGGTTTAGGGTTTATGAAGGGAAGGATTCAAGAATTCAACCGCCAGAATGCCCCCCCTCCCTCGTAGGTGTTAGTGGGAAAATTGTCTGGGATTTAGTGCACCCCTTCCTGGATAAAGGTTATCACCTCTATGTGGATAACTTTTACACCAGCATCCCCCTGTTTAAGGCCCTTGGTTCAAGAGGTACAGCAGCTTGCGGTACTGTGCGCAAGAACCAAAGAGGCCTCCCAAAAACGCACATTGCCCAAGTAATGAGAAGGGGTGAAAGCAGGGGAATATGCAACGAAAATATGTTGTTGGTCAAATATAAGGACAAGAGGGATGTCCTTATACTGACAACAATTCACGGAGACAGTACCACCTCCGTCCCTGTACGAGGTACCAGTACCCACACCTCAAAACCTAATTGTATCCTGGATTACAATAGGTACATGGGCGGAGTGGATCTTTCAGATCAGGTACTGAAGCCGTACAGTGCCCTGCGGAAAACAAAAATCTGGTACAAGAAGGTGGCCGTGTATATCATCCAGATGGCACTGTATAACGCTTACGTGCTATTCCGTTCTACCGGCCAGAGGGGGACATTTATGCACTTTCAAGAGGAAGTCATAAAGGGCCTAATATTTGGGAACCAGCAGGCAGAGGGCCCCAGTACTTCTAGTACTGGTCCCCGTATTGTACCAGGGCAGCATTTTCCTGATGAAATCCCCTCCACTGGAAAAAAGGGCAGGACACAAAAAAGGTGCAAAGTTTGCTATAAAAAGGGAATAAGAAAGCAAACTATTTTCCAGTGTGACACTTGCCCCGACAAACCCGGCCTATGTATAAAGGAGTGTTTTAAAATATACCACACATCTATGGAATATTAGGTTCATAATTTCACCGTGCTTCGGGGGTCTTGCTAATGCCACATAGCACCCACCATTCATTCCACCAGAATCTGAGCCGCAAAATCCAAAAATCACTCCTTCCCTTCTGAGTCCTGCCATGCACCCAACTGGTATTTTTTGGTCACATGTGAGGCATTGCCGTACTCGGGAGAAATTGGGGCACAGATTTTGGGGTGCTTTGACTCCTTCATTCCTTGTGAAAATGAAAAATTTTGAGCCAGAACTGCATTTTTGTGCAAAAAAATGTAATTTTTCATGTTCACTGCCCACTTGTATCAAAATTGGTGAAACCCCTGGGGGTTTGAAATGTACACTATACCCCTAGATGAATTCCCTGAGGGGTGTAGTTTGCAAAATGGGGTCACTTGTGGGGGGGTTCCACTGTATTGGTGCTTTGGGGGTCTTGCTAATGCGACATAGCACCCACCAAAATTCCACCAGAATCTGAGCTGCAAAATCCAAAAATCACTCCTTCCCTTCTGAGTCCTGCCATGCACCCAACTGGTATTTTTTGGTCACATGTGAGGCATTGCCGTACTCGGGAGAAATTGGGGCAAAGATTTTGGGGTGCTTTTTCTCCTTCATACCTTCTGAAAATGAAAAATTTCGAGCCAGAACTGCATTTTTGTGTAAAAAATGTAATTTTTCATTTTCACTGCCCACTTGTATCAAAATTGGTGAAACCCCTGGGGGTTTGAAATGTACACTATACCCCTAGATGAATTCCCTGAGGGGTGTAGTTTTCAAAATGGGGTGACTTGTGGGGGGGTTCCACTGTATTGGTGCTTGGGGGGTCTTGCTAATGCAACATAGCACCCACCAAAATTCCACCAGAATCTGAGCTGCAAAATCCAAAAATCACTCCTTCCCTTCTGAGTCCTGCCATGCACCCAACTGGTATTTTTTGGTCACATGTGAGGCATTGCCGTACTCGGGAGAAATTGGGGCACAGATTTTGGGGTGCTTTTTCTCCTTCATACCTTCTGAAAATGAAAAATTTTGAGCCAGAACTGCATTTTTGTGTAAAAAAATGTAATTTTTCATTTTCACTGCCCACTTGTATCAAAATTGGTGAAACCCCTGGGGGTTTGAAATGTACACTATACCCCTAGATGAATTCCCTGAGGGGTGTAGTTTTCAAAATGGGGTGACTTGTGGGGGGGTTCCACTGTATTGGTGCTTGGGGGGTCTTGCTAATGCGACATAGCACCCACCAAAATTCCACCAGAATCTGAGCTGCAAAATCCAAAAATCACTCCTTCCGTTCTGAGTCCTGCCATGCACCCAACTGGTATTTTTTGGTCACATGTGAGGCATTGCCGTACTCGGGAGAAATTGGGGCACAGATTTTGGGGTGCTTTTTCTCCTTCATACCTTCTGAAAATGAAAAATTTCGAGCCAGAACTGCATTTTTGTGTAAAAAATGTAATTTTTCATTTTCACTGCCCACTTGTATCAAAATTGGTGAAACCCCTGGAGGTTTGAAATGTACACTATACCCCTAGATGAATTCCCTGAGGGGTGTAGTTTTCAAAATGGGGTGACTTGTGGGGGGGTTCCACTGTATTGGTGCTTGGGGGGTCTTGCTAATGCGACATAGCACCCACCAAAATTCCACCAGAATCTGAGCCGCAAAATCCAAAAATCACTCCTTCCGTTCTGAGTCCTGCCATGCACCCAACTGGTATTTTTTGGTCACATGTGAGGCATTTCCGTACTCGGGAGAAATTGGGGCACATATTTTGGGGTGCTTTTTCTCCTTCATACCTTCTGAAAATGAAAAATTTTGAGCCAGAACTGCATTTTTGTGTAAAAAAATGTAATTTTTCATTTTCACTGCCCACTTGTATCAAAATTGGTGAAACCCCTGGGGGTTTGAAATGTACACTATACCCCTAGATGAATTCCCTGAGGGGTGTACTTTGCAAAATGGGGTGACTTGTGGGGGGGTTCCACTGTATTGGTGCAACATAGCACCCACCATTCATTCCACCAGAATCTGTGCTGCAAAATCCAAAAATCACTCCTTCCCTTCTGAGTCCTGCCATGCACCCAACTGGTATTTTTTGGTCACATGTGAGGCATTGCCGTACTCGGGAGAAATTGGGGCACAGATTTTGGGGTGCTTTTTCTCCTTCATACCTTCTGAAAATGAAAAATTTTGAGCCAGAACTGCATTTTTGTGTAAAAAAATGTAATTTTTCATTTTCACTGCCCACTTGTATCAAAATTGGTGAAACCCCTGGGGGTTTGAAATGTACACTATACCCCTAGATGAATTCCCTGAGGGGTGTAGTTTGCAAAATGGGGTGACTTGTGGGGGGGTTCCACTGTATTGGTGCTTGGGGGGTCTTGCTAATGCGACATAGCACCCACCAAAATTCCACCAGAATCTGAGCTGCAAAATCCAAAAATCACTCCTTCCCTTCTGAGTCCTGCCATGCACCCAACTGGTATTTTTTGGTCACATGTGAGGCATTGCCGTACTCGGGAGAAATTGGGGCACAGATTTTGGGGTGCTTTGTCTCCTTCATACCTTCTGAAAATGACAAATTTGGAGCCAGAACTGCATTTTTGTGTAAAAAAAATAATTTTTCATTTTCACTGCCCAGTTGTACCACAATTGGTGAAACCCCTGGGGGTTTGAAATGTACACTATACCCCTAGATGAATTCCCTGAGGGGTGTAGTTTGCAAAATGGGGTCACTTGTGGGGGGGTTCCTAACTTTTAGCATCTTATGGTGCCTTGAAACCTACATGGTGCCTAAAAAATAATCTCATAAAAAGGAGGCTCCAAAATCAAGTAGGTGCTCCTTCTATTATGAAGCCTGTGGTTTGGTCACCGTGCACACTAGGGCCACATATAGGATATTTATGAAAACAAAAGAATTGGGGGAATCAATTTTTAGTCACATTTCTCTAGTAAAATGTACTGTGTTCCTTATAAAAATGTATTAAAATTGCAAATCTGCAAAAAAAAAGAAATTTTGAAATTTCACCTACACTTTGTTTTAATTCCTGTGAAACACCTAAAGGGTTAACAAACTTCCAAAATGCTGTTTTGAATACTGTGAGGGGTGCAGTTTTTGAAATGGCATCATTTATGGGGGTGTCTCACATACAAGTCCCTCAAAGTCACATCAGAACTGAACTGGTCCCTAAAAAAATCAGTGTTTGAAATTTTCTTGAAAATTTGAGAATTTGCTATTCATATTGTAAGCCTCCTAGTGTCCCAAAAAATTAAAAGGAAGTTGAAATAATGATGTCAACATAAAGTAGACATATGGTCTATGTTAGTTATTCACTATTTTGAGTGGTAAGATTATTTGTCTCACAAGCAGAAAATTTAACATTTTGCAAATCGCTAAATTTTCCATTTTTTCACGATATTTTGGTATTTTTCACAAAAAAACACAGACTGTATCGACGAAAATTTACCACTAACTTGAAGTACAATGTGTCACGAAAAAACAATCTCAAAATCACTGGGATAAGTAAAAGCAAAAAAAAGTTATCCCCACTTAAGTGAGACATGTCAGATTTGAAAAAAAGGGCTCTGTCAGGAACGCAAAAACTGGCTCTGTCAGGAAGGGGTTAAAAATCGCATGCGATCGCATGCGATTTTTAACAGAAATGCATCCAAATGCATTGAAATCAGTATCAACATGTTCAATGGCCCCCAAATGTAATTTTTCAGGCTGTACTACCCCCACTATCAACCCGAAGCGTGGCGAGCGCAGCGGTACGCGTCCTACGACCTTTTCATACCCCCACTATCCACGTCGACGTGGAGTTGAGAATAGAAAGTGTGGCGAGCGCAGCGAGCCACCGAGCCTGAAGCGTGGCGAGGGGACGCGGACACCTGTGAAGCCCGCGAGGGGACGCGTATACCTGTGAAGGTATCCGTGTCTGCTCGCCACGCTTCGGGCTCGGTGGCTCGCTGCGCTCGCCACACTTTCTATTCTCAACTCCACGCCGACGTGGATAGTGGGGGTATGAAAAGGTCGTAGGACGCGTACCGCCACCCCTCGCGGGCTCGCTGCGCTCGCAACGCTTCGGGTACGCGTTTATAGTGGGGGTGGTACAGCCTGAAAAATGACATTTGGGGGCCATTGAACATGTTTGATACTAATTTTAATGCATTTGGATGCATTTCTGTTAAAAATCTCATGCGATCGCATGTGATGCGATCGCATGTGATGCGATCGCATGTGATGAGATCGCATGCGATGCAATGCGATTTTTTGCTATGCGATGGACATCGTGGGAGCCGTGATTGTACACAAGTACCTATCATTCATTTATGCATAAATCATTCATTTATGCATTATATTATATGACAATTAGCTACAACGACCCCTTCTCAAAACAATACACTATAATTTACGAAAGGTTGGCTTTCATACATTTTAAATTGATGAAAATCTATCTAAATTGATGTTGTGTTCCCAGGGCTAAAGCACACATTTACTGACAAATGATTTGTTAATATTCATTTTTATTAGTGAATGTGCATTTAAGACCCGGGAACACATTGATTTAGATTGATTTACAGCCATTTGAAATTGATTTGTAAATAAAACAAATGTCCTAAAATAACCTTTTGTAAATATAACCTAATAGGGCTTCTGTATACTGGGGTACTAAATGCACCTCAAGTACATAGATTTTGGCCTAGGGATCAGTTGCCCAAGTGCGCCTCTTGCCAGCCCTCCCTATTTAAGATTTAAGTGGAGTTGCCTGAAACAATGGAACATATAAGGGGGTACATTTACTAAGAGTGGCAATTGTGGGGCGATTCTCATACCCCTAGTGATGCCTGACAGTTTATGCATTGAAAAACAGCTAGCGGTTTGGACAAAATCGCTGAAACAGCTATCTAGTAAGCCAGAATGTAAGCGGTGGCACAGAATACTTAACGCTTTGAGTGCCAACATCTCTGTGAGAAGTGTTCATAACACCAGCTAAAAAAGCACAAATTTGTTTTATAAATTCATATAAAAAAATGTGTAAAAACAAATGTGGCACAATGTTTAACAAAACTGGCAATATCCTAAGTGTTTCATGTTCCTCAACTGCAACCCTGACAGACATCTTGCACTTCTCTCACAGCAACTTTGGCACTCAAAGGGTTAATATAACATAATTAAAGAGCCCATACACTTGGGGGCTTATTCAGATTGATGATTCTGATCCGTGCGCTTGCACAGAACAGCACGGCTGGGGGGCATGGGGTTACGGGCCAGGCAATTCACCCATGGGAATGACCACCGTTTCATGGGCATTCCCATGAAAACTCTGGGCGTTCTCATGGTAATTCCCCGATGACATGGGTGAGGGGGGGTGGGCAGCTGACGTCAGCGGATGTCAGCTGCCCGCACAGGAATTCATACCCCCACTATCCACGTCGGCGTGGAGTTGAGAACAGAAAATGTGGCGAGCGCAGCGAGCCACCGAGCCCGAAGCGTGGCGAGCAGACACGGATACCTTCACAGGTATACGCGTCCCCTCGCGGGCTTCACAGGTGTCCGCGTCCCCTCGCCACGCTTCGGGCTCGGTGGCTCGCTGCGCTCGCCACACTTTCTATTCTCAACTCCACGTCGACGTGGATAGTGGGGGTATGAAAAGGTCGTAGGACGCGTACCGCTGCGCTCGCCACACTTCGGGTTGATAGTGGGGGTAGTACAGCCTGAAAAATTACATTTGGGGGCCATTGAACATGTTGATACTGAATTCAATGCATTTGGATGCATTTCTGTTAAAAATCGCATGCGATCGCATGCGATTTTTAAAAAAAATGCTTAAAAACAGCAAAAATCGCATCCCATCGCATGCCAACGCATGCCACACCAAAGATGTGTCTTACATTTGCGAGCACTTGAAAAATCATTCGATGATGACCATCGAATCATTTTGTGCCCACATGCAAGGCTGCGAATGGATGATTATGCAAATCATCCATTTGCATGTCTGCAGGGAATTGCGGCCGCGAGGGTGGCCGGCGGCGACTGGAGGACTTGCAAGGCTGCGAAACTCGCAGCCTTGTGAGTCAACCAGAATAAGGGCCTTTATGCAATTTCGCACATGATTGTTATGATTTTGTTCAGATCAGTAGGCTATTGTATATGTGTACACACGACGTGTTGTAAGATGCGCACGCCCGTGCATCTTATGAGTATGAAAGTCCTGCATGCAGGCTTGATGTAAGATATTGTGTGATGCTATGCACTTATTGTGATAATAGTAAGCTCACTGTGTTTCGGAGACACACAATCAGACACAAGACTATATATATATATATATATATGGGATGCAGTTAAGATCCCGGCGGTCGGGATCCCGGCGTTCAGAATCCCGACACCGGAATCCCGACCGCCGAAATGCCGACACTTTCTCCCTCCTGGGGTGTCCACGACACCCCTGGAGGGAGAATAAATTAGTGTGCCGAGCGTAGCGAGGCACCGGGCCCGCTGCGTGGCGAGCGCAGCGAGCCCGCAAGGGGGGGCGATCCACGTCCCCCCCTTGTCGGCATTTCGGCTGTCGGGATTCCGGCGTCGGGATTCTGAACGCCGGGATCCCGACCGCCGGGATTCAATACTGAATCCATATATATATATATATATGTAACACCCCCTTCTGTAGTATGCGAAGTGAGGGTATATATGTACCAGATGATGTAGGTGTATCTCACCTCTGAACTTTATTGGCAGTGCCTCCACCCGAATCACGGCTTCTCTTCTGGGGAGTGTTCTGGAAGTACACCAGGGGGAGATTCGGGAAACCCCCTGCCCAGTACTAATACGCTGTGACACACTGTGTGCTGCAGAAGCCAACTTGGCACATTTATTTAACTGGGGCAACTAAATGCAGCTTTTATAATTTTATATGAAAATCATACATTGGAATGACATGACAGAATGACGGGAACAATACAATAATAGGACATTGGGGATGAAAGCATAACACCAGCTCCTAGCTTATACTGTGGACATTTGGCTAGCACAATAACTCTAAATGATTCCAACAGTCTCTGACATAAACATCACTTGTCATACACTGTTACACTGACTCAGTATCTCAGAGACTAACCTTACAGGTGCTGGCTAATGGGAATAACCACATGTGCTGTATGTAGCATATTTACTTATAACTCTACAATACCTTCCATGCACAATGATACCACACACAACCACACAAATGGAGCAGTGCACTGCAAGTTGGGGCCCTTCTATATTGATGTCAGCATGGCTTGGAAACACTCTCTGTCCAGGTTACAGCTTTGCAGGAGTTGTTAATCCTTTGCAGTAAAGTAGAACAATCCCAGTGTGTACACATGTATGCAGCAACAAATAGTAATTCCTCAGCTTGTATCCTTGCTTAGGTGTATCCAGAGACTTGTAGTTCCACAGCTTTGATTTATCATCAGGGGAATACCATGGAGTATAAGTTCAAATGCATGATGCTTGCTGCATATTTACTTGCCCTCCCATCTATCCCTAACTCTTCAGCCCTTGTGGCCAGACACAGTTCAAACCCCACTTAAATAACAGTTACTTATCTGCACACATGGGGATCACAAGACTTGAACTTGATTCTCACTCAAGATGGCTGACTAGCAATGTGTCCTTCCTCAGAGGTGCATGCAAGCCTCTCCCTGGTGCTCCTCACTGTCACTTCACAGCACTCCCTCTGGCTCTGGAATCCTTCTTCAAACTGTGAGTTCTGTCTATATCAAGAATATTGTGACTTCTTGTACAGGGTCCCCTCTCCTGGACTTCTCACACAGCACAGTCTCTCTCTGGATACTCTGTGATCTCCTCTCCCTCATGCACTGGGGGATTCCAGTCCTCCCACACACAGATCCGTTTTTAGCTCCTCCCCCTTTTTACAGTGGCCTCCTGGGAGGTGTAGTTTCTCTTCCTGGAATGTTAAAAGACATTGTCCATCTCCATACCCTCCAACTGTACCGATTTAGCCGGTACAGTACCGTTTTTTAATGGTCTGTACCGGCTAAATCTAACTGTACCGAATGTACCGATTTTTCTGTAGCCAGCTCCTCCGACTCTGGGAGTTGTAGTTTTCTATTTCAGTTCTGTACTGTTAGCTGCTCTTCCGGCAGCGTTTGCTGAGAGGGGGAGTGGCTGGCCCAGAATACTTCATTTCCCAAGGTGCCCTGCAGGGCGATGCAGCGGACCCGCCGGGAGACTTAACCCTGGGTTATGTTGGTCACATGGTATACACGCCGGAGATGCAGGGCGATTTTTCCTACTTTCCGTATAGCATCATGGCAGCACCTTGCTTGCTAGCTGAGCTTGGCTGTCTATAGCAGATACATTCCGTACACAGACTGTACGGCTCACTGGTGCTGCTGCCACTTCAGCTTGAAGCTGGTGGTTTGGCCGAGCACGCTCGCCATCAGTGTACACATCTAGTTTTTTTGATTCCTGCTGACGGTCACTGGGAAGATGGCTGAGACGCTGGAGCATGTTATGTTAGGATCTCTGCCTCCGACCTGCAGAACTTGCTGGCAGCCGGGGACATCACACTGACCAGAGGTAGATAGGGCAGGCTACAGGGGGGCAGGGAGACTTTACCCTGGGTTGTGTTGTGAATGATGACAGACGCCGCCTGATTAGGGAATGCAAGCCTTCCCGCTACTAGCTACTGCAGCGGCACATGGCCAGAGGGCCGGGGACTGATGCAGAGCTGAACTGCTGGGAAAGGTAGGCAGCAGTAGCTCAGCATGTGTGGGGTGTATGACTCCACTTTCTAGTGGTGGGAGTCCTCTTTAAAAAAAAAATGCACAGTACACATTGCACAGTATAAATTTGGAAAGGGGGTGTGGCCACGCTCACTTTAACGGCGGACACGCCTACTTCACATATGGCCACACCCCCTTCCCGAATGTGTACCGATTTCTGCCCTTCAAATGTTGGAGGGTATGCATCTCTCTCCTTATTTGTGTAGAAGTTATAAGTAGCCTCTGGGTACTCAAGTCCAACTGCAGCACTCCCAGGGGTTACATATATATATATATATATATATATATATATATATATATATATATATAAACATAAGGAAGTCGGCACTCTTCAAATGCAGATATACTCGGCCCCGGTGCCTCCAACTCCAAACCCAAGGTAAGGATAAAACACAAATCCAATAGGTGGCACTCGGTTTCCGAGTGCCACCTATTGGATTTGTGTGTGTATATATATATATATATATATATATATATATATATATATATATACAGATGATATGTCACATTGTATATTGTATACAGTTGGAGCCCCTGTCAACTTTGTTCCTTAGGTCATGGCTCACCATGGCTAGCCATGGCTATCCTATTGTTCTCAGCAGCAATAATACAATACATAGAACAATACAGTAGGGGATTAGCATAGTAATACTATTACTCACTTAATCCAATTAACAGGCTAAGGGGGGGATGCTCTAACATCCGCACCCCCTTACCGCCCCTTATCGCTGGCTACCGCATTTATAATTTTTGCATATGCACTAACATATGCAATAATTATGGCAAAGGACAGCTCTTGCGTTAAGAGCTGTCCTTTGCGTTGAGAGTCAGCGGGTCCCATGGGGACCCGGCGGCTCACCCCTCCCTCCCTTACCCGGCACTGCTGCTGCTGCGCAGGGCTCTCCTCCTCCCTGCACCAGCAAGAGGATCAAAGTGCAGGGAGGTGGAGGTCACAGGTCCTGGCAGCACAGCTCTGATAACGGGTTTTTTACCACATGTTTAGTTTAGAGAATCTCCCCCTAAATGAGGAGAGCTCCATCTGTACATAGGATATCACCTGTCCGGGAGAACAAGGGAAACTGTATACGATATCTTATCATAGGCTAAGTGCACATTCGAATGAGGGGATACAATAGTGACATTTTTCAATAAGACGGAGCACCACAACACTGGCAACGTATAGTTGACATTACCTCAATGAAACCCTTGCACAGCGTAAAGTTGGCCATTCAAAAAATTACAATATGTCTTTCCTATGCTGGTCACCATGAAATCCCAATCTAGCTATGTGACTTTTTTCTAACGGGATAAGTCAAGGACAGCGTCTACATTCTTCCCCTTCCTTTTAATCTCCATGATCTGAAACCACACATCAACAGAGCTATTGCTGAATCTGATGCAGACATGTTAATGCGTACTTGGCAGGAACTCAACTAGTACCTACCATGTTGATATCTGCCGTGTGTCTCTCAGTGCACACATTGAACATCTGTAAGCCGCTGTAATAAACTTCCAGTCTAAAGAACAGCGTATAGTTAGCGTGAATTTTATTTGCTACACTTGTGTGAACCATGCATTCACCCTCTTTAAACAATCAATGATATTTTACTCTTCACGTCATGGTTGTACTGAGATTAAACAACTCAGGAAATAAAGGGACAAATGGGCTGAGCAACATTCATGTGTCTAGTCTCTCAATTACGAGCTTTTAATGAGATTGTCTTCCCATGCACACATCTGCTCGCCAAGCTTTTGTTTGAGACGCACACCGCTTCCCATCAACAATCTATGTTCACACACCCTCTGGGCAGACAGCCTGTTTACTCTCGCAAAAACCTCTCGGGACCCCAATGAAAGACAAACCTCTAAATTTGCCTAATAAACAGCTCTATTGCTAACGCACAATTTCAGGCTGGCAATCCCCCCTTTTGTTCTTATTACTTTGCACTGTAGCAGAAATTGCAAATACTCCATCACACCTGATCTGTCCACTTTTCAGGTGATCTCTTAGGTCAACCACAAAGACGCCACCCTGGCCATAATTGTTACATTAATGTGCACAAAATCCAACATTTACTCTACATAAATAGTTCCCATCATCTTGACCGGGACGATGCCACACATATTATAATAATAACTGCATTTCTCTTTTGTCTGCGCCTCATCAGCAAACCATCAAGCCACAGCCAAAGGGTCAACATAACGTTGGCTTGTAAATTACCTAATCAAAACTTGATTTGATGTGAAACAACAAGCGCGCATAATTACTGAACCTAAGGATAAAGAAAAAAAACTCTGCGAGTGTCGATTTGGAAATGTATGAAGACCATTCTAGCAAATGACAATGTCACTGGCAAATGTATTTTGTGCCAAGACGTTATTATTCCCATAACTAATTTTTCTATAAGCAGCAAATTGTAACGCTAGATTTTGCAGATCATTTGAAGTCACCATTCCACAGCTATTCCCCATCAACTTCTTAATGTTTTTGTAATTAAACTTACCTTGGTGTGAAATTCTCTTGAGCGGGTTCGCCTAGCTGTTTAGTCTTTGCTGTCCTGTGACTTTGAAAACTTAAAGGAGCCTCAGACGCTTGTTTCAGCATATTATAGAACAATTGCCTCAATAGTGTATCTTCGCCAAGCGTCTGTTGTTAATTGTGGTACAGTGTAATACAGGCATGTCCAAGCTATCACAGTTACCGAGGCGTTTGCACAGAGCGAGGTGGGTAGTGGGCAGGCAGGGCACTGGCGCATGGGGACGGGCAGCATTTCCTGACGTTCCCACATGCGAATGCGAATGCAAGCATGGAGAAGCCTCCACAGGGCAGGCGGCTGTCATCATATCACATCAGCCCCTGCCTGCCCCCTTTTTCGCCATCTCTTGCCCACATAAATGTCAGATCAGACTGACTTTTATCTGTGAGCAGGTGAAATATCATTCGTTGGTCAGCGTACAACGACAAGGCTGCAGGCGCACAATTCAAACTCCCAATTTATTAATAATAGACATTGCAATAAAATTTAGCATTTTTAGCGAGGTTCTTCGCATAATTATATGGCCATAAGTAACGGCTTACCCACCGCATCCAGGTGACCTCAATAGTCGGGCAAGTCCCTAACATTTTGGGGGGTAAAAATCTAGGGCAGGGGCACCCCAAAGCGAAGCAGCTGAGTGACCCCAGGGCAACACAAGAACGAAAAATATATATATAGTGAAAAAAGTGAGGATAGGTTAGTGAGAGAGGCTGCTAAAAATAGCAGGGGTAAATAAGTGAGAGGTAATGAAAAGAAAGATAAATTAGTGAGAGGTAAAGTAGTAAGAAATTAAGGTGGGAAATGAGTTACAAATGTATGATTAAATCACCCTATGTAACAAAGTATACGGTTATTTTAGAGGAATGATAATGGAGAATAATGATTACAATTTGATCTGGTTCACAACTTTGATCCCACTGAAGAACCCATACAAATAAAATGTTCTCCATTTTCCCCAAACATATAGATCTATGCTTCTAATGTGGAACCAAATCTCAGTTTTGGGGTAGATGTATTAAGCTTTAGAAAATGGTATAGTGGAGAAGTTGCCCAAAGCATGACACTGAAATTTACTAAGAATACGAATGCAAAAAGTTGCATTCGTATTCTTAATACGAATTAATACGACAGCATACCTCGTATGCTTTGTCTGCTTTGTAACCCTCCGATGTTGTATTAATTCGTATTAGCTGGCCGTATATACGGCCGCTAATACGAATTAGTGTAGGCAGTCTGCACGGATCAGTCAGATCCTTGCAGGCTGCAAGGTGTAAAAAAACCAGCACCAGGCTGACAGAGTCGGGGCCGGTAATTAAAAATCAGGGAACCCGACAAATTTTTAACAACCAGCCACAGGCTCCAGGTCCGGGGCTGGTTCCCAAAATACGGGGGACAAAATGACTAGAGGTATTTTAAGAACCAGCCCCAGGCCAAACCAGCCAGCAGGGTAATGCCACAGCCGGGGGGATACTTTTTATACAAGTCCCCCCGGCCAAAGCATTAACCCTCTGACCATTCAGCCCAATAAAGGGGTCCCCCCCTCCAGGACTTACCTGACCAGGCTGATGCCTGGTGCTGTCCTCGATGCCCCTGGGCGGTGGGCATCGAGCTGATTGTGTGTAAAAAAAATAGAATAAACTATTCTTTTTAACTGTGGAACTATGAGTCCCAGCAAGTCTACCCTGCAAGCTGGGACTTGGAGTACCACAAGTCCCAGCCTGCGGGGCATTAAAGGGCCCGCTGGGTCTTGTAGTTCCACAGTTAAAAAAATAGTAAAATAAACACACACTGAAACATAAGAAAAATAAAACTTTTATACATACATTACACACATACTGATACTTACCTATCTTGATCCCGTAGGTAGGTTCCAGGGTCTTAATCCGGTGCCTTGTCCTGGTCCGGATCCATGTCGGCATTCTTCACCATGTCGATCTCCATGTCGGCGTCCGGTCCGGGGTCTGAAGAAATCCATGGTGGACCTGTGGAAGGAAATCCTACTCACCCAGGTCCTCCATGGAAGTTCTTCAGTCTTGATCCGCCGTAGTCCAGTTCTTCTTTCAGGTTCTTCAAGCTGCCGGTGACTCCGGCATCTCCCCGCAGCGGACTGAGAGGCGCAGAGATCCTTCATCCTCTGCGCCTCTCATCAGAATGATTCTATTGGCCGCTAGGCGGTCAATCAGGAGCTGAGAAAGTCGGCTCCTGATGTGGCATTACCCTGCTGTTTGGTTTGGCCTGGGGCTGGTTCTTAAAATACGGGGGACCCCTACTCATTTTGTCCCCCTTAATTTTGGAACCAGCCCCGGACCTGGAGCTGGTTGTTAAAAATCGGGGAAACCCTATTTGTCGGGTTCCCTGATTTTTAATTACCGGCCCGGCTCTTTCAGCCTGGTGCTGGTTTCGGCTGTGGGGTGGACCCCACGCTGTTTTTTTTTTTTATTTATTTATATATTTTTCTATTTTTTACACATTGAAGCCTGCACGGATCTGACTGATCCATGCAGGTTTCTGCCAAATACGACAGAAAAATAAGGTGTATTTTCCTGCTGTATTTTCGTGGCTGTTTCACGTCAATTAGCAGCCGTATTATCAATGTGGCTGCTTAGTAAATCAGGAACCACCATTCTTTTGAATGGTGATTCCTGTCGTATTCTATCGATGGTGTAGACATTCGTATTTGTAAATACAAATACGAATGTCCCATCATTAAGAATACGAAAATAAGTTTTTTTGGCATAGTAAATGCCAAAAATACGTATACACCAAAAAAATTGCTGATTTGCTAGCAGGGCAACTTCCTGTTGTGGTGGACGCTCACAGACAGGCCCAGAGGCAGCATACAGTGTGCAGGGAGACAGTGTGCATGTTCTGTGGCACCACAGACCCCAGAAGTGCGTTTTAACCCCCTGAAAGCCAAGAATGTCTGCATTGGCAATCACACAGCATACAGGAAGACACTGTGCAAGCTCTGTGGCACAACAAACCCCAGCAGTGCTATGTCAACCCTGAAAGCCTGCAATGTCTGCAAAGGCCCTCCCTCCCTCTCTCCCTTTACCACTCTCCCTAATTACTTTATCTTTGTGAGCCTAAAAAAGGCCATTTTCAATGATATTCTGATAGAAATGCAGGGTCAACCCGGGTTGAGTGTGAAAGGTGCCAACCCAGGTGGTCCCTGCTTCAAAAGCATGTGTGAATGGGTCCCAACCCGGGAATGTCCCTGCATGTCCCTGTAATTTAATTCCCAGGTTGGTCTCTGCATTTCTGGTGTGAAAGGGGTATAACTAATACCCCTTTCACACCAGAAATGCAGGGACAATCCCGGGAATTACATTCCCGGGACAAGCAGGGACATTCCCGGGTTGGGACCCTTTCACACCAGAAATTTCCCTGCATTTTCTGGTGTGTAAAGGGGGCGGGAAGGAGGCAGTCAGGAGGTGGGGAGTCGGCGGGATGGCGACGGAGGTGGGCAGGAGATGGTAAGAATACTCACCCCGGTTGCTGGTCCCCCATGCAGGCCAGGGATCCACACAGGCGGTGCAAATGACGGGACAGGCGGCGGATGAAGATGACGCAGCTCTCCGGCACCCTCACTGCCGCCGGAGAGCTGAGTCATCATCATCCACCGCCTGTCCCGTCATTTGTGCCCGCCACCTGCATGGATTCCCGGCCGGACAGCACACAGAGGACCGGCAACCCGGGTAAGTATACCCTACCCTGTTCACACCAGCCAGGTCCCTGGGTTGAACCTGGGAACAACCCTGCTACCTAGCAGGGTTGGATTGCCGGCAAATTAGTACCTTTCACACCAGCGGTAGTACCGGGTTGTTCCCGGACTCAACCCGGGAATTTAGGCCGGTGTTAAATGGGTATAAGATCAGGAGGGCCGAAATATGTGAAACTGCACCTGTCCTATAAATAAGAATTAATTTCATTTTTTATTTACTTTTTTTGTGGGTTTACCTGATATTTTGTTAACTGCAAAGACAATTTCTTGAGCCAGAGGCTCAGCACAACTAAATTAAATGGTTTCATTTACAGTGTAATTTAACTTGGGGTGTTTGGTCTTTTGGTCGGGCATAACAGCAATGCAGCTACCATGGACATTGACTGTTTGCTGTCTTATTTGGAAACATTCATCACCACCATCATCATCATAACCATTTTCAGATGCACGATTATTGCCGTCATCTTGTGCCATTGTCTTGTTGTAATTAACCATTTCCATCCTTTATTGCCAAATCTTTCTTACATTTTCAAATTATATCAAAATTGTGGCTGGGTGTTGCTTATAATTTACCACAGTGTCAACATGTGATCCTGGCCAGGGATGGATCCAGAATTAAAATGACAGGGGGGCAACATGAAACATGATAGCATAAAGGGGAAGGGGGGGGGGGGGTAGTAGTGCTAGATATTTTTACATGTGCACAAAGGCACAAGCACTCCTATAAAAGAGGGGGTGGTGGCATCATTATGAGAGTCAGGGCCTCACCAGGTACTTTGTGCTGTCCCCACAGCCACTCCCCTAATTTTATCACACAGAGAGGTACAAACAAAAATCACGGCCACGACCAGTATCTGCTTGGCATGCTGTGGGTCCACCAGTGTTCGCTGGTGGTACTTCACATAATAGAGGTGACGAGTAGTTTGGGGCAGATGTATCAAGCTTTAAAAATGGTAAATTGGAGAGTGATAAACAATCAATCAGCTGCTACCCGTCACTTTTCAAACCGAGCCTGTGACATGGCAGGTAGGAGCTGATTGGCTGCTTGTTTATCACTCTCCAATTAACCACTTTTGAAGCTTGATACATCTGGCCCTCCTTTTATGTGAATAGATTATTATGTCTTTAAAACGGCAGTACAGTGGGCGTTTTTTCATGCTTAATTGAGTCTACCACTGTTACTGTTGCTGTGCGGTGTGTTTTCAATGTTCTGCATTCTCTTATGAATCCCTTTGCCCCAGTAATAACATTACAAAATCTGCATAGAGGGAGAATAAAATAGGTGGCGAATGCAGTAAGCCACTGTGCCCGCAAGGGGCTTCCTTGCGCTCCCCCGCAGTCGGGATTCCGACGTTGGGCTAATGACTTTCGGAATCCCGACTGTAGGGGTGTTATACCACACCTGATGAGACGAGGATAAACATTTCCGCATAGTAACTTGTTTTTATAACATATAATACTGTGCTTCCCAATATATTTTACATTGTATTGCGCATTTGTCCTTGTTGGGATGTTCATGAATCATACATCACTAATTTAACTAAATAAATCAGTCAACAGTTTGTGAAACACTACAACAAATACAACACTTTATTCAGTTTATTATGTACCCTTATTATATGTTGTAAACGTTTAGTGTGCAACGTTAAAACTAAAATGCATTATACTGTATCAAAAGTAAATTCTACTTAAATTAAGGAATTGCATCTTAACTGTGTCTCCATTAGTAGCAACATGTTTGGTTGATATATTTGGTGATCTATATCTCTGCATGTTTTGGGAAGATCCATTGTCAACATTCAGTCTGCTTTCATTTGCTATATAAAAAACCTGTTAATATTGTAGTAACAAGGTTCTGTTTGCAGAATACTACTTACAACTAAATGTAGTTATACTGTATATTAACAGTATCTTATTCCTCTTTCACATGGCAAAGCCGGGTAGGACCCACTAACGTGATCCTGGGGCCGGCGCTTTCACATTAAACCCATTATATAGAGGGTGTTCCAGGTTATAAGCTTTCACACCATCAATAACTCGGGTCAGAGATGCGATGTGAAAGCAATACTATATAGCACAGCAAATTCTGTTACACTTTACAAATGGAAATAACAGTGGGGAAAAAATTGGGTAATAACAGACAGTAATAGAGGTAGAAGAGTTCTGCTCCTAAGCGTACAGTTTATATGGAAATAGGCACTGATACACAAGGATAGGTGTTATCTATTGCATAATGGTCCACCAGACTGCAAATGTCCTTGGTGGGCTGTATGATATGGTCACACAGCATGTATGACCTGGTGGCAAAAGGATGAGAAAGTTAAGAAATAAAATATGCTAGGATACGTATGGACAATACAGTGAGGATGTAATTGGATGGAAAAGTTTAAGAAGGTTATATGGGTGGTTCTGGAATCGATAAGCTTGCCTGAAGAGGTGAGTTTTTTTTTAAGGTTTGGAGACTAGAGGAGAGTATTCTTGTGCATGGGAGGGCATTCCAAAGAGTGGATGCAGCCCAAAGAAAGTCCTGTAATCGTGAATGAGAGTGAATAATGTGGGTGGATGAGAGACCTAGATCATGTGAAGAGGATGGGTTGGGAGATATTTTGAAATAAGCAAAGAGCTATTCATTGGTGTAGTTTTGTTACTAGTCTTATGTATGTGTAAAAGTATTTTGTATTAAGCTCGGTAGAATACAGGTAACAAAAGGAGGGAATGTGCAGATAAAGAATGTCTAGAAAGAAAGGGTAACCATGCAGCTGCTTTCATAATGGATTGTAATGTTGAGAGTCTCTTTTTGGTTAGACATTTAAAAAGACTATTGCATTAATCAATGCGGGAGATAATGAGAGCATAAATTAGAGTTTTTTGCATTTTCTTTTGTAAGGTATGGTCATATTTTGGATATGTTATTTAGATTTATGTAACATGATTTTGAGAGTAGTGAGTTTGTAAGGTAGGTTTGTTGTGTTCTCAACAGTTG
This sequence comes from Crinia signifera, assembly GCF_055691185.1. Taxonomy (NCBI): domain Eukaryota; kingdom Metazoa; phylum Chordata; class Amphibia; order Anura; family Myobatrachidae; genus Crinia; species Crinia signifera. Next base: position 95,218,098 of record NC_139217.1, read on the forward strand.
GTAACTACTGTTTGTCAATGGAAGCATAGTTAAGACCCCCCCTCCTGTGATTCGCCGCCCCCCCTGCAACCACCCCTCCTGCATTTCGCTACCCCCCCCCATGCAACCTCCCCTCCAGCGATCCATGCCCCCCCCCCCCTTCAATGTTCCACCGTGGAGGAAAGGAGGGGGTGGATAAAGGCAAAGCCAGGTAGATATTTGCAAAGTTAGTTACTGTTATTGTTATAGTTACTGTTATTGTTATAGTTACCACTCCAATGGCGATTAGTATTGATAAAATTGCCACTTCACTGAGTCAGGCCAGATACATATGGCATATATGCGAGAGCCACCCGGGTATAGAATCAGTGACTTACAGCTCACGGCTGGTTGATAATCCACCTCACTGTGTTGGATCCCATCCTGATAATAGTCTGTTATTATTGTCAGCACAGGCTCCAGCACAGTGCAGTTAATTTTTTATTGTAGATTATCTGTGTTTTTCACTGTTTACTATGGTTATGTAATTGTGATAAAATTAGCCATTATGTTAGCACAGAATCCTTTCTATTTTCTTTATTTCCTATTTATGTGGTTTTAGTACCTACATCTGACTGTTGCTTAAATTAATGTTATACTGTAGATAACTTTCTCTAATTCCATTGGTTCACCACATACTGATCTACAGTGCATTGCTATTCTTTTTTTCTGTACCATATTCCAACCTAGAGCCCACCTAGATCCCCCTAGATTGTAAGCTTCTTGGAGCAGGGCCCTCTTCACTCCTTTCTCACAACCCCCTTCTTTCACACTTCAATTACAGCTCTCTCCTACTCAGCAACCGTCTGTAACCGCATCTCCTCTCTCTCGTAACTGTTCATCTCTTCCAACATCAGCCTGCCGATAGTAATACGCCAACTACTCCTTTGCTTCCTTGAATCTCAGCTGTATTGTGTCCTGAAAATTGTGGTGCTAATTGATACTGTTTACGTTTTTCAGTTGCAGTAATGTTATGTGTACTCTGTATTGTTCTGATGTGTGTCGGGTTTTTAATACATACAGACGGAGCCACACTCATCTAGGCTACCTATGGTGTTTGGCTCACCAACTCACCACAGTGCGCCTAGTCACACGGCAACACAATAAATAGCACAGCTTGGCATTTGCTGTATGGCATTACAGGATGAGTGCAATACCAGCGATCATCCACCAGATGTCGCTTTTTAAAATAACCACTGCGCATGCATCAGATGTCTAATGCAAAACTATAGCGAAAGGATCTGGATTGCGTGTGCATGAAGTGCCATCGAAATGCACTATAGCGCAACTACTTTACTGTACATTACTGTACTGTTCAGTATGTTAGATAGACACTTTCTTCTGAAAATACTATTGCATAGATGTGCATCTCATTGTGCTATTTATAGTAGGCTATGGGGATAAGAGAGCGAGTATACAGTACTTTCACCGAGAATATGAGATACTTGTGTGTCCCTTTTTTCGGCAAACAGCGCACCATGAAGGGTCGCTGCAGTGCAAAAGCAGCAAAGACAACCACGGAGCCATACTGTAGGTTTCACTTGAGTAAGGGCACTGCTGTCTGTGCATCTCATTTAGCTACAATGGTTAAACACAGATTTACGCTACAGTAGGAATGTCATACAGTACAAGCAGGTCTGAATCGAGCACCGAGAGGGTTAACAAAATGGCTATCGGGTGTCACCCAGGGCTTCATGTGAGCCCACAACTATGGAGCTATTGAAGGCATAGGTTACACTTGTGTAAGGGTGATGCTCTCCATGCCTCTCATTACAATACACTAATTAAACACAGAATTAAGCTACAGTATGAATGCCATAGAGTACAGGCATGCCAGACTCAAAGCACCAAGCGTGTTAACAAAATGGCTTCTGATCGTGAACCAGTGCTCCGTGGAAGCCCACATCTATAGAGCGAGCAATGGCATAGGTTTTACATGTTTACATGTGACTGCTGAAGGTGCGTCTCATTACACTATTTAAACACACAGGCGCTGCTGGCAAAGGCACTGCAATGATCAAATCACAGCTCCAGACCCCTACACGCAACACAGTCAAGTTTTGGTGCACCTGCTGTGAAACAAGAAGCTGAGAACCTGGCAGCAGCTGACCCAGAGCAGAATTCCTCACTGTCACCACCCCGCATTCCAGGGATGGCTCCCTGGTTGCAGAGGACCCAGAAACAACTGCAAGCTAGGCGGGCAGGGGACCCTACATACGGTTGCATGTCACTTCCCTTCCTGATGTTACATAAACTAGAAACTAGAACATTCTGTTCTCAAAGCCAATATTCTCCTCTTTCATACAGTACCAGTCTCAAGTCTCTAGGACACATAGAACTGGAGATATCCGGGTGCAAATTAGACACATTTCCCCATAGACTATAATGGGCCTGTTAATTCAGAACCACCATGTGTTCTGATGCATGCTGTTAGCCTTCTGAGCTGATTGGACCACCAAAACCATAGAAATTAAGCTTTAAGCTTGTTTTAATTTATCCATAGGGTTAACCTATAGCAATTCTATATCAGTGCGCTTTTACACTGCTGACACTGTAATAAATGCCATCAGTTATGCTTACTCTATGGGTACTGCAGGAAGCTATGAAATAAATTGCCTAGGGGACTTGGATGATCCACCAGACCACTGTACATTACACGGCCCATTTGCCCCAAGCTTGTATTGTACTGTACTGTACAGATGAAGCCGCAGCGCTGTTCGCCGAGAATGAGATGCACAAGCTTCTCAAACGAAAGTGCATCCCATTCTCGGCGAATGACACAGCTCCATGTGTAAATTAATCAGCTGCTGAAACATTATCCACCCAGTGGTGGTGATACGTATGGCATGGCATGGGATGCACCTCAGTGCGCTACAAAATTGGCATGCCAAAACCCTCAACTAGGCAGGCTTGCGCAATGGATGAGCGTGGCTCCATTTCAAATAGATAGAGTAGCACAAATATACAACTGTATGCATTACAGTGGTGGAATGGTGTGTATATGTACAGTGTGTGCATAGGACGAATGATGGTACAAAGAGAAAAAAACTTTTGTTTACTGGAAATGGGTTAAAAAAAATCCTTAACCAGTTCACAAAAAAACCTGGCGCTTTAATAAGGTTGTATGTATTAAGGTAGTCACTATTTAAATTTAAATACCCGCTGCTGCATGCATCATCTGTGGGTATGCCGTTACCCACAATAAATCACACAGAGAGAACCACAATGGTGAGCGTTGCGCTGCTGGGTATAATGTAACAATTTAGACTCCGAATACCACTGTTAAGGGAAAAAATATATAAAAATGAAAATAACAATAAAAAATAATAAATATAAAAAATATATATCAATTGATTAAATCGGTACTTGTGTACAATCACGGGTCCCACGATGTCCATCGCATAGTAAAAAATCGCATTGCATTGCATGCGATTTGATCGCATACGATCGCATACGATTTTTAACAGAAATGCATCCAAATGCATTGAATTTAGTATCAAACATGTTCAATGGCCCCCAAATGTCATTTTTCCAGTTGTACCACCCCCACTATCAACGCGAACCCGAAGCATGGCGAGCGCAGCGAGCCCGCGAGGTACGCGTCCTACGACCTTTATATACCCCCACTATCCACGTCGGCGTGGAGGTGAGAAAAGAAAGTGTGGCGAGCGAGAATAGAAAGTGTGGCGAGCGCAGCGAGCCCTGCGAGGGGACACGGATACCTTCACAGGTATCCGCGTCCCCTCGCGGGCTTCACAGGTGTCCGCTACGCTCGCCACGCTTCGGGTTCGGTGGCTCGCTGCGCTCGCCACACTTTCTATTCTCAACTCCACGCCGACGTGGATAGTGGGGGTATGAAAAGGTCGTAGGACGCGTACCGCCGCCCCTCGCGGGCTCGCTGCGCTCGCCACGCTTCGGGTTCGCGTTGATAGTGGGGGTGGTACAGCCTGAAAAATGACATTTGGGGGCCATTGAACATGTTTGATACTAATTTCAATGCATTTGGATGCATTTCTGTTAAAAATCGCATGCGATCGCATGCGATCAAATCGCATGCGATTTTTTTTTAAATGCTTAAAAACGGCAAAAATCGCATCCCATCGCATGCCATCGCATGCCACTACATATGGCATGCGATGGCATGCGATGGGAGCCATGAAAGTACACAAGTACCATTAAATCTATTAGAAACAGCAATGGGCGGTTGGGTCTCCACAAATATTATATATCAAGGTTATTTTGTACCCAAAATGTATATGTACTTGTATATCGTTGTTGTTAGAAGTATCCACAGGCTGCCAGTACTTATGAGTCTCAGGAATCCACAATACAGTGAGTTAGTAGGCAGGAGGTTAAATGTTAAACAGCAATCTTTTAGGATGTAGGCAAACACGCATTTATGATGGTTCGGTCATATTAGTAGTATATGCAAAACAAAGCTAGTAGGAAGCAGTATGTTAAAGCTCCTTTTCTCTCCCTTAGCTCACTTGTGGCCCCCACCGGTGAATTGACTCTAATATACAAGAGAAGGAGGCAGTTTAAATATATCACCCCACTGTTCTCCATGTGCGGCAGTGTGTATAGAAACATAGAAACATAGAAACATAGAATTTGACGGCAGATAAGAACCATTTGGCCCATCTAGTCTGCCCCTTTTTTACCCTTCAGGTAAACTCAACCCTTTTTAATCCTTATTTCTTTGTAAGGATATTCATATGCCTATCCCAAGCATGTTTAAATTGTTCTACTGTCTTAGCCTCTACCACCTCTGATGGGAGGCTATTCCACTTATCCACTACCCTTTCTGTGAAGTAATTCTTTCTAACATTTCCCCTGAACCTACCTCCCTCCAGTTTCAGTGCATGTCCTCGTGTTTTATTACTTGTTTTCCTTTGAAGAAAATTTCCCACCTGTACTATGTTAAAACCCTTGATATATTTGAAGATTTCTATCATGTCCCCCCTTTCCCTTCTCTGCTCCAAACTATACATGTTAAGATCTTTTAGTCTATCCAGGTAAGTTTTGTGATGTAGGCCATGCACCATTTTAGTTGCCCTTTTTTGTACACTCTCCAATGTATTTATATCCTTCTGAAGATATGGCCTCCAGAACTGGACACAGTATTCCAGATGAGGTCGTACCAATGACCTATAAAGTGGCATTATTACGTCTTTTTTTCTGCTACTGATTCCTCTCCCTATGCAACCAAGCATCTGACTAGCCTTCCTCATTGCTTTGTTACATTGCCTCCCTGCCTTTAAGTCACTTGAAATAGTGACTCCTAGATCTCTTTCCTCCTCAGTAGTTTCCATTATAGTACCCTTGATACTATATTGAGCCTTTGGGTTTTTGAGTCCCAAGTGCATAATTTTGCATTTTTTAGCATTAAACTGTAGTTGCCATTCTCTTGACCAATTCTCAAGTTTACTTAGATCATCAGTCATTTGATTTACCCCTCCTGGTGTGTCTACTCTGTTGCATATCTTTGTATCATCTGCAAAAAGGCATACTTTCCCTTCAATACCATTTGCAATGTCACTAACAAAGATATTAAAGAGCACTGGTCCAAGTACAGATCCCTGGGGTACTCCACTGGTAACATGTCCCTCCATAGAATGCACTCCATTTACGACAACTGTCTGTTTCCTATCCTGCAACCAGGTTCTTATCCATTTAATTGTTTTATAATCCAATCCCACACTTTCAAGTTTATTTAGCAGCCTGCGATGTGGGACAGTGTCAAATGCCTTACTAAAGTCTAGATATGCCACATCTACAGCCCCCCCTTCATCTAGTATTTTGGTCACAGAGTCAAAAAAGTCAATGAGACTTGTTTGGCATGATCTCCCTGCAGTAAAACCATGCTGTTTTGGATCCTGTAAGTTGTTTAATTTAAGATATTCCACTATTCTTTCTTTTAATAGTGTTTCCATTATTTTCCCTACTACTGATGTAAGGCTTACTGGTCTGTAGTTACTTGCTTCTTCTTTGCTTCCGCTTTTGTGCAGTGGAACTACATTTGCTTTTCTCCAGTCCTCTGGAACTGCACCTGTATCTAGTGACTGATTGAATAAATCTGTTAATGGCGCTACCAACACATCTTTTAGTTCTTTTAGTATCCTTGGATGCACTCCGTCTGGCCCCATTGATTTATCCACTTTCAGTCTTGAAAGTTCTGTTAGGACTTTCTCCCTAGTAAATGTACCTCCATCTACCTTATTTTTATGAATGTCCTTGCAACTTAACTGTGGTCCCTTCCCTTCTCCTTCTATAGTGAATACAGAGCAAAAGTAATTATTTAGATGATCTGCAATTGCCTTGTCTCCCTCCACCAAATTCTCAGTGTCTGTCCGCAGTCTTATTATTCCTCCATTTGATTTTCTCCTTTCATTTATATACTTAAAAAAAGTTTTGTTTCCTTTATCTACCGACTGAGCCATTTTCTCCTCAGCTTGTGCCTTGGCACGCCTGATCACTTTCTTAGCCTCTTTGCGTCTGGCAAGATACACTTCTTTGTCATTATTATTTTGAGTCTGCTTGTATGTCCTAAAGGCCATCTTTTTTGCTTTTACACTAGTTGATACCTCTTTTGTAAACCACACTGGCTTCCTTTTCCTGGTACTTTTCTTAACCCTTTTGATACAAAGGTCCGTTGCCTTTAGTATTGCACTTTTTAATTTTCTCCACCTCTCCTGCACTCCTTTCAAGTTCGTCCAATCCGCTAATGAGTCGCTTAAACATCTCCCCATTTTTGCAAAGTCAGCCTTCCTAAAATCCAACACCTTAGTTTTTGTGTGACTGGAGTTGGACCCTGCCTTGATACTAAACCATACTGCTTGATGATCACTGGATCCCAGGTTCTCACCCACATATATGTCTGATATCCTGTCACCATTTGTGAGTATTAAATCTAATATTGAGTCTTTGCGAGTAGGCTCCCTCACCAATTGCTTGAGAGAGGCTCCCTGTAGGGAATTTAGAAATTTGCCACTTGTAGATGATCTTGCAAAAGACTCCTCCCAATTCACATCAGGTAGATTAAAGTCTCCCATGATTATGACTTCCCCCTTTAAAGCCATTTTAGTGACATCAAGCAATAGGCTCCTGTCCAAATCCTGCCCCTGGCCTGGTGGCCTATAGATGACCCCAGTACGAATAATGTCCTTCTCCCCCATTTCTATGGTCACCCAAAGGGCCTCAGTTTTTTCTTCAATGTTTTGTATTAAAGTAGCATTTATGCTTTTCTTTACATACATTGCTACCCCTCCTCCGATTCTTCCCATTCTGTCCTTCCTAAATAAATTGTATCCTGGTATAGCTACGTCCCAGCCATGGTTCTCATTCCACCATGTCTCTGTGATAGCCACAATGTCTAGGTCATCCCTTGTCATTATTGCGATTAGATCAGGAATTTTGTCTCCTAGGCTTCTAGCATTTGCACACATAGTTTTAAAAATTTTGCCTGTGCCTATAGACGTATTGGCTGGCCGTGTCACCGCTGACGGAAGCCGTGGCGGAGCGTTTTGGAGTAGCAGATACGCTCACAGCGTGGAGGATGGAGGGAGACCCAGCGCCGTATATCTAGTGACATCCCACCCATTGTTGCTTCTATTAGATTTATTCAATTGATATATATTTTTTATATTTATTATTATTATTTTTTTATATTTTTTTCCCTTAATAATAATATTATTATTCTGATTGTTTATTTTGTGTCTTGCAAATTCATGTGATTGTGCTTTTATGCTACATTTTAGAATATAAAATTGTTATTTCATCTAAACAGTGTGTCCGGTTTCATTCTGTACTAAACAGTGGTATTCGGAGTCTAAATTGTTACATTATACCCAGCAACGCAACGCTCACCATTGTGGTTCTCTCATTGGGATGATGGTAGCCTAGGAGATTTAGTAAACACATTGACACAAGACTCTCAAAACAGCTATTTACGTCTTATATGCACCTGATGGTACTATTCATTTTAATGATAGTCAGCAGGCAAAAAAGTAATCTGAAAGTAAACATCTGAGCACTAGAAAAATCCTAGAAAATTCCGACAAGGTGAGTTCAGTGAAGTTAAATTCATTTACAAGGGGATGCCAGAAATGTAGAAGCAGACCTTTAAATCTCCCAAAAGATCCCTCTATTGTTTGTGCACCATTAGTAGCGCTGGCAGAAATAAGAGGACAGGTTTTCTAAACGCCAAAGGTATTGATATAATATATCTTGTATCACAGAAGAGCTGGAGGTCACAAAGCAATCTTGATATTGTTTTCTTCCGCTCTCCATTGAGGGTTTATATAAATATTTTTGGACCACCACCCAACAGCTAAAAATCTGTGATGTGCAGCATTACTGATGCCTGCAAATGGAGCTCCTTACTGCTAGTGCAGCCGCTGACACAATTGAAGCCGCACTCTTCTGTATAAAACACACCTGCACAGGCCTCTGCAGCAGATGGTAACGTCTGCAGATGTGGAACATTGCCAGGTTGGGGTCTCTGAATTTAACCTGATAATAAAACTGCCTTGTAATAAAACTTCTACAGTATATGCTTCTTCCAAAAATACCACCCAAACACTTATTTCTAAATGAAAAGAACATGTTTGAAAACTTTGGGGAGGGGCAGGGGGGGAGCGGGGGGGTTATGGGTGCCAAGGTGATATTTACCAGACCACTGTGAATCCTTTTAGCAGGATCTTGTATTACTTTTTACAACAGTGACATGAAAATTACTCTGTGTATTTAGATGGTTTGGTACATATATAAAAGAACTCAGACTAGTTTTGATGGCAGGGGATTTGCACACACATTGCATGAAATATATCTGTCAGTCACCAGCTCATCTGAAAGCATTTAAAGTAGCAGTTTGCTGAGTTGATCTAAAAAGCATTGGGCTGAAGCATGAAGCAGCTGCCAGCAATCCTAGATTTTAGGGAGCGGGGGCCACTTTGTACAACATTTGTAACATTTTCAATATTTGTAACATTTTCTGTAGCAGTATAGATAAGCTTAGAAACATCCTAATACAGGAAAACTTAGGGGTCAGGCCGACCCTAGGCACATGTTAGGACCTCTTGACTAAAAAAGGCAACACTAATCTTAACCCCCATTCTGCCATACCTCATAACTGTTCCATTTTTATGGGACAGTCCTGTTTTTCCATCCCTGGGTGGCATTGTTTCGCATGGGGGGTGGGGAGGGGCAGTTGGGAGACCTTCCCTCTCAGCATAGAGTGAATACTGTGCATGTGCACAGCATCTATTCAGGGAAACAGAGGAGCTGGGGGAATGGCAAGCATTTCACAGAGCGCTGGCCATGCACCCACAGTGGTGAAAATGGGGCGTTGCTTTGCGATTGCAGACACTCCCGTTATAGCCAAGCCCCCTGAGGCCATGCATTTTTTTGGAAGCACACGTGGCTGTTTTTTGGAAGCACACGTGGCATGGGAGTTTTGACTTAGGGCAAGAGAAAGTTGGTAGGTATGGCTTTACCACCACAATTTATTGACCTCTCAACCTCTCCTTCACCGGTACAAAATAAAAAAAAAGTTGTAATGATGAAAAAAAAAAAAAAAGGCTATGCCTCATCTGTCCAAGAGACTAGAATGGCGCTTATGTATATGAGCATGCTGTACTGCTCCTCAAGTGTCCCCCTCATGCGAAATCGATGTTTGGATACAGGACATACTATAAATGTGTCACTTCTAAACAAAAACAAAGGGCCTAATTTATGTATATACGCAAATGCCTACGCAACTACAATTGTTTAGGTTGTGGATTTGCTAAGTGAAGCTGCCGCCCTGAAATGTAAAGCAATGCCCACCAAAGAAATCGAAAACTTATTTGTGAATGAGAAAAAAGGAAAGGTAGCAGCGCTCTAATATAGAGAAAATTTAGAGATTGGATGATCTTTATAAAGTATTTAATTAAGCAACCAATATAAAAATGACACAAAATATAAAAGATACATTACAATAAAAACATGAAGAATAACATAAAGCCCATTTCCACAATATACAGTAGCAGCTGTAGAAGGGGAGAGTCCGTTCCTATTATTCCCAAACAGTTGTTAGATAATAATGATATAGTTACCACTCCTGGCTGAATAAGAAAGATAGACTGGTGGTATTGTCTGTAAGGTCCAAGTGGTCGGCCCAGAGCTGGCAAAAATTACCGAAGTCCACTGACAAGTATGTTTGAAGTGAGTGAAACAGGGGTATATCCCATTTGGCAAATGGGGGTGGCACTTTAAGCACGATGATGAAGATTGGTAGTGCCCCAGTGATTGATTAGGGGGTCCAAGTGAAGATTCGATCCTGTCGGGCTGGTTCGCACTGCGATCCCAATTGTAGTAGTGAAAGGTGGACAAGCACAGGCACTGACCTGTTTACAGCAGCTGCTGAGAGGCCACTCACACCGAGCGCCCCTCTAGTCTCCATCCTGACCCGGGGTTGGCTCTAGAATCCTCCCTTCTTATTTGTAAATGCGTACACATACACAGCCAATATACCACAATAGGGAACACTGACTGCAAGGGTAGACCCAATATCTACACAGACTAGCTGCACTAGTAGCGATGCTGGTGTTATGTTTCCCTATGTACATGATCGCAGCTAAAGGCAGAAGCTTGCCCCAAAAACAGCCATGACACAACTGTCTTTTTGCCGCCATTTCACTTAACACCCTCAAACAGTCCCTTCCTGTCCATTGCTCTGCAATAAAGGTCTCAGCACGATGTGTCATGTTGACATGTGTGGTTTGATTACATGCATGGTCTGCCATTAATCTCTCCTTGCATGAACAGCGGCACTGCGTACAAACATGAATTAAACCCAAAGTGTACAGAGGTGAACAATTGTATTGGTACACTTACAGTTTATTTAAACAGTACTTCATTACTCCTGAAAAGTGATTAAAAAAACTATTGTCTCTGAATACCTGCATGCAGGGCTCCAGAATCTGGGGGACACCCCTAGTTCTATCTGGGAGATGCATCCATGTTGAATTCAATGCAAACTGCAGGTGTCGAACTTCTAAGATGCCATCTCCACACTTCCACCTGAGGTTCTGCAAAGTTGGTATTGGTGTTTGTATGGTGGTGGGAGCTGAAGTTTTGCCTTTTGAAGAAACCTTGCATTGGTCCTGCCTGTATGCCTTTGCTATGTGATGGAACAAACTAAATAAAGCAAAGAAACTGTGAAAATAGATTATTGCTACGGGGTATTCAATCTGTGACAATATTTCCCATCAGGGTAAATATCGGCACTCACCTATTCAATGTTGCCGTTACTGACAGCATTGAAGGGTGTCACATCTGAACAGTTGGATCTGTTTTGTCTGAAACGGACGCGGATTGTTGAATTCACGGCCGTCTTTCAACAATCTGCAACCGATTTTGCCGATCCACGGACTTTCCAACACTCGAGCGCAGCGAGCCACCAAGCCCGAAGTGTGGCAAGCGCAGCGAGCCCCGCGAGGGGACGCGTAATACTTGTGAAGTAATGCGCGTCCCCTCGCGGGGCTCATTGCGCTCGCCACGCTTCGGGCTCGCCACACTATATAAAGTCAACTCCACGCCGACGTGGATAGTGGGGGTATGAAAAGGTCGGAGGACACGTACCGCCGCCCCTCGCGGGCTTGCTGCACTCGCCACGCTTCGGGTTGGTGTTGATAGTGGGGAGGCGTTAACAATGGGGGGGCATTTAACATAGTCATTACCCATCAGGGTGGGGATACAATAAAAAATTGGGTCTGGGTTGACATTTAACATGGAAATCGTGCCACATCGCATGCCATTATAATGGCATGCGATGCGACGCAATATTAAAATTGTACACTCATCCCGGGGAAAACCTCAAATCGGTCCCATCGCATGCCATCGCATACCTTAATTAGTGGTATGCGATGCGACGCGATGGGCGCCGTGATAATACACAAGTACCGAAGTTTCTTTTTAAATGTAAGGTGTACAGAAAGGAAGAAGAGAGGGAAACAAAATAGTAATGGTACAGGGGTATCAAGTAAGCAACACAAATGGCGGCTGCGGAATAACTGTACTGGATCTTCCACATTACCGTTATGTGGAAATATGCTGTCCCTGCCACAATATATCTAAAAGGCTGACTACTCCTCACCTCTATGAGGTGAAGTACTGCCAGTGACCACTAGAGGCCACTCAATGAAATAAGTGAAAGTAATTTTTGCAGGGACACTGATCTTTTTTAAACTAGATATGGAGCAAGGGAGCTATGAAGACTGAGATTGCAAATAGGAGCAGATATAGAATGGGGGTGGGGTAGAGAGTTTTTGGGCTACAAACTGTCACAGCTCTTAGTGAAAGTAAAAACGGTCACAGCTCAAAGTGAAAGTACACTGCAGAAACTGTCATTTCGATGGGCTTTTAACTAGTTAATACAGGCTTGGCCAAACCCATGTTCAAGATCTACCAACATTTCATGTTTTTCAGAGACTCTACAATATGAATGAATGCAGCATGTTTCCAAATGTGAGTCAGTAATGACTACAGCTGTGCACCAGCTAGGTAATTTGGAAAAGTGGACCATTGGTAGATCTCGAAGACCTATTTGGCCACCCATGAGTTAATATAATATTTATGGATTTACGGCATTTGATTTTGTTCTTCACCTCTTATTTTTTGGTCTAATTTTGTTTCTTTTCTTTCTTTATTGTGTTTTATTATTTTTTTTATTTATTTTCCTTTCTTCATTTGCTGAATTTTACTGGATCCTTTGCTTGATGATGTAGCAGCATTTTGTTTTTTACCGGGTAATCTCCCAGTTATGATGTAATTACAAATGCATTTTATGTATCTCTTATTTAGTGTACATGCAAGTAAAATCTTTTTCCACCTGACCACCTATCAGCAACATCCACACATCACACATACACACCCCTGCATATACTGTAGAAGTCGCAATGGTACAGGAAAATTATTTTTATGAGTCATATAGAGCAACTGTAGGATGACGACTTCTATCTGCAGGTGTATGGATGTGCAATGGGATCCAGTGTGGCCCCATCGTTCTGTAACATCTTTATGTTTGCAGATGAGCATTCTGTTTTTTTTTTTATAAAGCAGAAGTCTCGGATAACATCTTTTTCAACTGCAGATACATAGATGATATGCTTATCTTATGGCAAGGTAATCAAGAGGTGTCGATAGCTGTTTTAGAGCATCATAATAGTTTGACACATCCTATTAAGCTTATCTATTCCATCAGAAAGGATAGCATATATTATCTAGATGCAAAAATCTCAATAACGGCAGGTAATATAGTAACGTCTATTTACAATAATCCCACAGAACAAAATAATCTTTTACATTTTAAGAGCCTTTACCTAATGCTGCTTAAACGTGGTTTGCCATACTCTCACATTTTGAAAGTGATGCGGATCACCTTTAATCTACAAGAAGCCATTGCTGAAGTTGAAAGAATGTTCAACACATTTTTGCAGAGGGGTTATAGCCCAATTCTATTAGAGGGGTGTGGCATGGCGGTCCGACAGGGAGATCCCTACGGTCAGTATCCCGCTGTCAGAATCCCGACTGCTAGTGGTCCAACAGGGGGGGCGAGCGTAAAGAAGCCCCTTGCAGGCTCGGTGGTTTGCTTCACTCCCCACAAGGAAAAATAGCCCCTGTGAGTTGGGATCCCCCCTGTCGGAGCACCAACAGTCGAGATTCTGACATCTGGATACTGACCGTCGGGATCCCCCTGTTGGGCAGTCATCCAGCACCCCTATTAAAGCTGGCAAAATCTAACGCCCTCCAGATGCAAAGGCCTGATATATCGCTCACTAAACAAAAAGTTATTGAAAAACCCATGATCCCATGGTTATGTCAGTATAACCACAACCGTCAGAGCACTAACCATATTTCCAAAGAACTCTGGCCAATCATTCAAAAGTGATCTGGAATTACAGCTACATAATACCAAACCACTGTCATGTTACACAAGAGGTAAGTGCCTGTGAGACATCATGGTAAAAACTGACTCCTAAAACTCCAGTGATCCCCTCTAACTTTCTGACATCCAACAATGGGAGCTTTCATTGTGGATGTACCACATATCAATATCTACTAGCGGGAGCAACTTTTCATTACCCCCTTACAGGAAAGGTCATGTCGATTAGACACAATTTGACATGTAAATCACTATATGTGATATATCAATTAATCTGTCCCTGTGGATGTTCCTATATAGGAAAAAACTGAACGCACCTTCACATGCTAATTGGTGAAAATATCTTATAAAAATATCTAACTAACATTGGGAACAATAATTCTATAAATATTGAAATATAGTAAGATAACCATCATAACATTTTGTAACATTGATTACCACTTCAATACAAGACATCACAGCTGTCTATTAATTACACACTCATCTTCCTTGAGATCATTCTCCTTACAGTACAGCAATTAAAGATCAAGAGAGGAAAACTAATCAGTGCATTTACACTTTAGAGTCTTGACAATTACAGTATACTAATTTGACCAAAACAAGGTATTACATGGAAGAGAGGGAGACATATGACTGAAGAAAAATACTTAACGTGCACTCTAAATATGGATCCAACATCACCAAAAAGAAATAAAAGAAAATCTGGCATATTAGACATGGTAATATTACTTTTCACGGGCCATTGTGTCCATGACTGACATTTCAGTACCTTTGTCAAGGGCTGCAGCATTCAGATTGGGGAATGTATTAAGCAGTAGTATATCTAAACTGCATGGAACACTGATGTACTTTGGAAAGGGAGAAATAGTTCCAACTGAATACCATTTGGTCAGAGACACAAAACATCTCCTTGAAAAAGAAACTCAATGGACCGCTTAGCAAATCAAGAGACTGTGGTTGTTAGGCTGCCTCGCTATTAAGTAGCCTAGCTCACCGGGCCTTACCTCATTGTGGGTCAGATGCTCTTTGTCAGCAGTCTGATGATCCATAGCGGGTTTTTTCAATTTATTTCCCATTTGGACTGTTCTTTTTCACATAAATTACATTGGGCCAAGAAAGAAAGAACATTTCATATGAGTATTTATTAGAGAGGTACCATTTACATAAATTAAGAGTGGCATAATAATTTGCTTTAGCTGTCTATATTAATGTATTATTTGATAGCAAGAGTCAATACTTTTTTGTAGACACCATCATTTATGTAAAGCTGGACAAAAGAATATGTACTACATTCTGAGAGCAATACCCTCATCAATACTGGTCCGTCTGGCTACTGGCCTGGCTACCTAGGTACAGGGGCCTAGCTATTGTATTGGGCAGGTCAAAATTTTCCAATTCAATTCTGAGTAGTCTGGTCTCTTACATGATTAATTTACCATGCAGTATAGGGCAGTGGTCAGGGAACAGGGGTAAATTACCCCAAATGGGGTAAAAATGAAATCCTGTGGGTAATGGATGGATGCGCTGCTGAGAAACAACCAGGCATGCATATGAATCTATATACCTGCCCAGCTGTGTCTCAGCAGCACGACCGTCCATTACCCCAGGAATTTCATGTCATTGCATATAGAATCTATATATAGATTAAATATTAATGCCCGGCTGTGTGTGCTGCAGTAATGCAGTGTACAAGGACCTGACGCAGTCAGGCCCTTGTGTATAACATGCTTCCCTACATGTTTCTCGGGGCTCGCCTCCAAGTCCACCTGCTTCAGTAGAGTCGACTAGTTGCTGCGCCATGTCTGCAGCTCACAGTCTGTAGTGCCGACAGGTTGTAGGCTCCTGTCAAGGTATAACTATCTGTAGTATAGGGAAAAAAATTGCACAGACTGTCACTATATCATCTTGAAATACTGACACTAATAGTTGCCTGGACGTCACATTATGAATGGTTATACCACACACAGCCTGGCAGCCATTGATGATGGTGATGAGGATTACCATATATGGCTGTGCATGGTACAAATTTTGTACTAAAACTAGCCATACATGGTAATCATCATCATCAAAGGCTGCCAGGCTGTGTACCATACTAGCAGGATATACATTATCATCCATTTTTGGGTTTACAGTGTGTATTACAGTTATATGATTTCCTTCCTTTCAAATCAAAGGGGTAACGTCGGTGTATCTAAATATATTTTGGGGTAAAAGGTAAAAAAGTTCCCTGACCCTTGGTATAGTGGGTAGCAAAGCACTGAGCCTGCAAACTCTAGGATAGTTAATGCTGTGGTTTGTAATTTCAATGTGTGAAGGTTTACCAGATGCACAATAAATCCTATTTGCTTCTAAGTAGATTAACGTTCCTTTTGCTAATTGATTTAACAGTATACCAGGTACAGTAATGTACAGTAAGTGGATGTGTAGATATACTGTATGCTATGTTTCTATAATGTAAATGGCAGAAGTCGCATCACTGCCATCTGCTTCTTATTCAAGACATTCCTCTGTATTCACTGTTTAGCAGATTGTACAGGTAGTAAAGATACACATCCGCAGCTCTCCAGAATCCTGTGATGATCGGTGCTCAGACCACTTTACAGTATGTTATAATCCGTTGGGTAGTGCTTTGATAGGTAATTTGTAGTTTCCTTACAATATTTTTACAGGTTGAGACTCCCATATCCAAAATCAGAGATACAGAATTTTTCTCAGCATGACAGAGATAGTAACATCTTTGCTTTCTGAGTGTCCAAGCACACAAACTTTATACACAAAATTATTAATAATATTGTATAACATTGCTATGAAGTATAAATGTATTTTATGGATTGGGTCCCATCTTCAAGATATCTCATTCCAATATTCCAAATGCTATGGGGGTCCCACAGTCGGGAGTCCGACAATCATCAGACCGACATAAGAGTCCCGACTGTGAGTACTCAGGGTGAGCGCAAAGAAGCCCCTTGTGCAACAGGTTATATTTTTCCACTACAGGGGTTGTGGACCCTCATGAGGGAGCATAGCCCCTGTAAGTCAGGATTCCAACTGTCTGGCTTTTAACAGTTGTGATTTTGGTCTTCTGGCACCCATCCAGGAGGACCTAAAATATAAAACAAAATTGCAAAAGGAGAAAACACTTGACTTTGGGTCATATCATTAAGGTAAGGAATACCACCTGTCAGCAAAACTAAAAATTGTATGATTCACAGCCTGGAGGAAAACTGGGATTATTAAAAAGAGGAACCACAGGACTAGTATGTGGCAATAGACCAAAGCATTTAATAGAGTAGTCCCAAACTCTTAGAGAATGACTATTGAGTGGGAGTTTATGGATTTAGGTCTGAAAGGAGCCAGAGGAGAGAGGACAGTGAGGCCAACTCTAAATTCTCACCTTCTATGAAATACCACACAGATGGAAGCTGCGCAGAAACAGTGGCCCTTATTCAGATCTGATTGCAGCACAAATTTGTTCTCAAAATGGGCAAAACCATGTGCACTGCAGGTTGGGCAGATGTAACATGCATAGAGATAGTTAGATTTGTGTAAGTTATTTTGTATCCGTGCAGGGTAAATACTGGCTGCATTATTTTTACACTGCAATTTAGACTTCAGTTTCAACACCCCCCACCCAAATTTAACTCTCTCTGCACATGTTACATCTGCCCCACCTGCAGTGCACATGGTTTTGCCCATTTTGAGAACAAATTTGTCCTGCGATCAGATCTGAATAAGGGCCAGTATACAGTACATACCTTTAAGTCTGGGATAGCTAAGCCACCACCCTGGGTAGGTGTAGACCATATACTGTAGGCTAATGAGGTATAGAAGCAAAGACTTGATGTTCAGATATTGACTGATACAAAATTCAATAAGAAGTGCAAAAACCAAGGGAGATATAGGACGGCCTTTTAGTGTCTCATTATTATACAGTATGGTGGAGAAGTCACACTATTGGCCGATACTATTGCCATAGCAAAGCGATACATAGCCAGAACATCCCATCAAAGCCCACCAAACCATGTCATAATAATTACACCAGAAATTTACTCTTTATCTGGCTTTGGAATTACAACAATATTGACCAATGTTGAGGCCATGTTGAGCAAAGAACTCAACTTTCGTTGAACTATTTAGTGAGAAATGGAGTTAGAATACTTGGATGAGATCAGGCCATTTATGTTGTTACAGGTTGAGTATCCCGTATCCAAAATGCTCGGGACCAGAAGAATTTTGGATAAGGGATTATTCCGTATTTCGGAATATTTTAATATTTCAATTATGTATTTTGAAGTATCTTGCATGTATGCTGTATAAACACATAAAATACACACAAATATATTTTATTACCACATAAAATACACACAAATATATTTTATTTGTTCAAAAAACAAGGTTTCAAAACATGAAACAAAATTTGTGTACTACCTCAGATATTGAATTTGAATGCCAAGCAATCATTTTCTTGCACATATATAGTGCCAGTTACATATCATGTCACCAGTAGTGCTGTTACAAATGTCCCCAGTGAGTTTTTAGCAAAAAAAAAATATTTTTTTTCACTTTCTGGAATGTATGGTTTTCGGAATAATTCGGATAACGGATACTCGGATACGGGATACTCAACCTGTATTAGAAAAAAAACTGAAACTAATTCTAGATACTGGATATTCTAAAGATAATTGAAAGTTTATCCAATAACAAGGGTTTTAATACAGCAAGCAATGAGAGTTTTTGTTCTAATGACGTTCTTCATTTTCTATGCATGCTCTAGTTTCTATATGAATGATGTATGGATCCTTTTTGTACATTAATAGGTCATTTATGAAGTCCTACAGAATATCATTTGTCAATAAATTGCGTTGGTGAAATGCTGCATAAATTGATCAATTTTTGTAAAGTCTCAATAGTTGAATATTGACAAAATTACTGTAATAACTGAGAACATAGGCCCTTATTCAGATCTGATCGCAGGACAAATTTGTTCTCAAAATGGGCAAAACCATGAGCACTGCAGGTGGGGCAGATGTAACATGTGCAGAGAGAGTTAAATTTGGGTGGGGGGTGTTGAAACTGAAGTCTAAATTGCAGTGTAAAAATAATGCAGCCAGTATTTACCCTGCACGGATACAAAATAACTTACACAAATCTAACTATCTCTATGCATGTTACATCTGCCCAACCTGCAGTGCACATGGTTTTGCCCATTTTGAGAACAAATTTGTGCTGCAATCAGATCTGAATAAGGGCCATTGTTGCAATCAGCTTATAGAATCACCACTGACCAAGAGTAATATGAAGGAAATAAATAAGAGTTCAAAGAAGGTTTATTTTGGAGTCATCCATCTAATCTCTTATGCTTGGGCCACACATAGGGGTTTATTCTGGTTGGTGCGGCTGGGCCGTACGCGTACGTTCCAGGGTTTTTAATGATCTGCGCATGCGTACCATCTCCAATGCGCAGGCGCGAACACTCCACAACGCTTACGGATGGGGTCTCTCCGTGCGAAAAAACCTGTACGCGAGAGTACGGGCATTGGGGGCGGCATAGGGGCGTGTTGAGGGGAGCGGCCGAAATAATGAGGGAAAATGGGCGTAAACATGGGCGTACACGGGGGTGTGCACCAAAAATGAACGGTGCTACTACCGCTCGATCGGCTAAAGCACCATTCATTTCGGACACAAAACAGGCGGCCGCCAACCGCCACCTCAGACCACCCCTACAGATACCGCATGACAGCGGACGCCTGGGTTTGCTAATTTACGCTGATTACTACTCAAACACATACACCTGAATGTAATAAGCAATGCTGCAGTCTATTAAGTCCAAACCATTATTTCACTACCTGCAAGCCACACACAGCACTCAAACACCTTGGAAGCTTATCTTTCTATACTTCTCGACATTTAAAGGATTGTTTAATTTAAGGTAAGAATCTTTGTAAGACCTGCTTATATATGCTAAGGTAGGTATTTGTTAAACAGTTATACACATTCACTACGTGCTTTCATAGACTTTACACAGTAGCACACTCAATCTACACAAGTCGACATGTGTCAACGTGTTCACTCTAATACAAACATAGGTTTTGTATTTATGATACAATAACATAAACCACATCTAACACCTACAAAGGATGTTTCAGCAATGTTTTAAGCCCATGCCCACTATTTTGCACACAATCTTTGTATAGTACCCAAAATACCGAACTGTACCACTATCTGATCTGCTATGAATTGGATTTTACTACACTCTGGATGTAAGATGCCACCAATCACATTATTGCACTCACATCTCTCTAACAAAGGATTCCTACATCTGCTTATGACACTGTAAACTCATATATATTTAAATAGTTAAACATGTTTGTTCACAAGCAATTTGATCATGTTTGGCCGATTCACACATCTTTTTTTAGGGAGGACACATATGCATTCCTACACAAATGTCCCTTTTGACCCTTGTTTGTCTACCTCACCCACTCCATGAGGAAATCATTGTTCTGGACCTGCTTTTACCTACTAATGTAGGAGCTACCTCACCTGCACACAAACTGCTTTCTCACCTATTAAGTTGCTCTGCACATGTGCTGACACAAACTAATTAGCAGGGAAAAGTTGGATAGGAACATGTGAATGGCCATGGAGAGGGTTACACATGGGAAACTTCTACCACACTTCAAGAAATGCTCAAAAATACCCTGGTCAGTAAGTACACATAAATGTAGTATTTGTTTCACACAAGAAATTACACATACAACAATTGTGTTGTAATTGGGAAAATAAATTTATTTGCTGTTCAGCATCACAGCTTATTTGCCACTATAATGTCAGAAATAAAAATAAAATATAAAATATACACAAAAATAAAAATCAGCCAGAACAAAAGGGTTGCATATCTACAAACATGTGTTACCCTGCAAATGCAATGGTGAAAGAAATGGGGACACCAGAATACGTACTGCAACAACCAGTGTGAATACTAAGCATGATACACACCACCAAAAAATTATCCTGCATTTCTAGAGGTCAAAATAATAACTTTAATGCCCATGGCACGAAAATGGATCGATGGCCAACTCAGGAAGTGGATGTCCAGTGCAATTTAAACATTTGGGGTCCAACCGCAGAGGAAGTGAATCAGGTGTCATTATTTGGGCCCTTTTTTCCCCTTTTTAGATGGGGCCTTGGGGACAGGGGCCTTTGGCTCTGATGGCTTGCGCCGTCTTCCCCTAGTGGACACAGGAGGGTCAGCAGAGGTGGAAGGTTGGGGAGCAGCTTGGGGTGGGCCAGCAGATGGGGGATTGTCCCTTAGGGACCTGGCGGTGGTGAGCAGCTCCGCAAGAATGTCATTATGGCGGCTGAATTGCTGGTCAATGCTTTGCATGCCAGCCGCCAGAGTGTCATTGATGCGGTTTAAGGCCTCACACTGCTGGCTCTTTGTGGACTTCCAATCTGCCAGAAATTCCACAACCTTCTGCTGACAGTCCGTAGAGTCCTCCACTCGCTGCTCCATCCTCTCCAGTATCACCATCCACCTGGCATCCCATGTGTCCTGTGGCTGGGGGTGTCGTGTTGGTGGAGGCTGGACCACTTGCTCCACCCGTGGCTCTGCAGAGGAAGATGCTGCCGGTTCATCCAGTGTTTCTGCTTCTTCTAGGATAATAATTGAAAACAATGTCACCATCACATACGCACTAAAAAATATCTTTCCAAATACAATGCATTACTGTGACTTACCATCAAAAGCAGCAGCAAAGACCTCCACCGGGAGCTCACTATCCATATTGGATATCCCCCTGACCTCGGCCACATCAATCGGTCTTTTTCAACAACACACTTTCTGTTGTCCCATCACATACTTCACATGAGCAGAACTGTGCCCATAACCTCACATCACACCAATGGTGCATGTTTCATATATAAATGTGGGTTATTAGACATGGTTGTGTTCACATGTGACATTGAAGTGTAGCACTATCTACAAACACACCTTTCTATTATTCTCAAACCATACATGTAACATATGTACACACATATGACATTATCAGGGGGAGAAACACACTTGCCTTTTCTTCACTGATAGCCAATCTCTGACCACTGGTGACACCTGGTTCACTTCCTCTGTGATCTTGTCCCAAAGGTTTCTCCTTGCACTGGCACCCGGCTTCCTGGTTGGCAATTCGATCCATTTGCGTGCCCTGGGCACTAAAATTCTCAATTCTGCCTCTAGAAATGCAGGGTTTCTCTTTTTGGTGGTGGTATCCTGCTCAGTCCTCACCCTAGATGTTGCAGCTCGTTTTCTGGTGGCCCCAGTTCTCTCACCATGCACCTGCTGGGTCACACCTGTTTGGAGAGATGCAACCTCTTGTTCTGGCTGGTTGCTTGGCCCTTGTGGAGCTGGTGGAGTTTGAACAGGGCCTGTTAGTGAGGGGCCCGCTTGGTCTTGCAGGCTACTCCTCTCTTGGGCCCTCCTTCTCCGCTCCTGTTCCCTCTTGGTCAAAGCTTCAAGCAGGGATTCTGCTGTAGCTCTCTGTAGAGCGTCCTCAGCTGCGGAATCATCTGAGCCAGACATGTTTGCAGCAATTCTGGCCTGCATCTGACTGAATATTTATATGGTAATCTCCCGCCATGAACAAGGGGGCGTATATTTTCCCCGCAATGTAGTAGCTAATTTACGCCGATATTTCCCGGCGATAATTCCCGCTTAAATTACGCAGGTCTCAACGCACCTGAACATTCACCTGTACATGCACATACACAGGTTGTGGACCATTGTGTGCTACATGGTGAAATGTGTGCACCTGTCATTCCAATGATGAGTGTTGTCAGCTGGTATCTATTGGAGTTTGTGTATGCTTTCTGAATCACATTTAAAAACATCACGTTATAATGCTTTCCTTACATATGTAATGAGTATGAAATTGTCATACACCAACATGTTGCATTGTGCCTTTTTTAGCAGCGTATTTATTAGTAGACGGTTGCGTGTATTATTTTCAGCACACTGTATATACAGTACGTCTCTCTATACATTGAAAGCATACTGTTGGTTATGGTGTGTGTATATCAGAACGGTCCGCGTAAGTTTCTATTCGCATCCAGTTTGTTAATGTAAGAAGGATTAATAAAGTTAATACTAAACAAACAAGTTTTTAGACCAATCAGCAAGCACCAAAAGTGATATATGTACCTGCAATTAATAACTGCGCCATTGCCAATATGACTTCAACCAGGGCTAACGCCTTTTCTAACCAGGAGCTGGTGGCCTTGGTTGAGGTCATGGACCGGCGCCTGGGGCCCAGGGGCCCATATGTGTCCAACATGGACAAGCGGCGGGCATATAATGCTGCCCGCCGGCTAATATACGCCCGGACCGGCGTCCGCAGAAGCCTGGCACAAGTTGAGCGGCGCTGGTCTGACCTGCGCCGGCGGCAGCCAGTGATGCTTTCATCAATTCGCCGCCATATTGCCCGATGTAAGTTTTTATTTACTAGTATGTCTGCGTTTTTTTGCAATGATTTCTGTACTTTTTATAAATATGTTCATGAGTATGTGGGTGTATATGGGGTGTATATGGGGTGTATATGGGGTGTATAAGGGGTGTATAAGGGGTGTATATGGGGTGTATATGGGGTGTATAAGGGGTGTATATGGGGTGTATAGGGGGTGTATGTGGGGTGTATAAGGGGTGTATAGGGGTGTATATGGGGTGTATAGGGGTGTATAAGGGGTGTATAGGGGGTGTATAGGGGGTGTATATGGGGTGTATAAGGGGTGTATAGGGGTGTATATGGGGTGTATAGGGGTGTATATGGGGTGTATATGGGGTGTATATGGGGTGTATAGGGGTGTATAAGGGGTGTATAGGGGGTGTATAGGGGGTGTATAGGGGGTGTATATGGGGTGTATAAGGGGTGTATAGGGGTGTATATGGGGTGTATAGGGGTGTATAAGGGGTGTATATGGGATGTATAGGGGGTGTATATGGGGTGTATAGGGGTGTATATGGGGTGTATAGGGGTGTATATGGGGTGTATATGGGGTGTATATGGGGTGTATAGGGGTGTATATGGGGTGTATAGGGGTGTATATGGGGTGTATAAGGGGTGTATAGGGGGGGTATATGTAGTCGCTCTGTTTTTGGGTGTAGCATATCAATTAGTTAGCATGATAAATGTATGAAATATAACAGAAATGATAATTTGTAAGGTTATGAGCATGACTAATGTGAATTTTTCATTCCTCCATTTTTATGAAACCCAACCTTCGATTTCTATGCCATCAACATGAACATTTCAGCACGCGCAAGGGCACGCATGGAAGCCCGGGAGGAGGCAGCCCGGGAGGAGGCAGCCCGGGAGGAGGAAGAGGAGGAAGAGGAGGAAGAGGAGGAGGAGGAGGACACATTGGGGCCTGCTGGAGCACACCCCATATCAAGATCCCCTTCCACCAGCCACTCCCCTACCCCCACCCACACCCCTACCCCTACCCCCACCCACAGCCCTACCCCCACCCACAGCCCTACCCCCACCCACACCCCTACCCCCACCCAAACCCCCTCCCCACCCCATTTCCAACCCCCTACACCTCCCCACCACCCACCCCCAAACCTCTCCAATCCCCACTCCAACCCACTACCTCTATCCCAAGTCCTATCCCATGCCCCTTGCTCCTGACCCCCCCCCCAACCACCGGACACCGAACCAGCGGCGAGCAGGATGGCTCAACTAGCCTTAAGTAAATAATGTGGCCAATGTTTACCTACACATTTCTACACATAAACAATCACAACACCCACATATGTGTATCCAACATCAACATTAGTTGCAACATATCACTGCAGGGCGACCATGAGGTGTGGCCTGTCCTTCTCCAGGAACAAGGGTCCCCTTGGTGGTTTTTTTGAGTGTGGCCATGCCTCACCCCTTGAATAATTGACATAACAGTACATCCAATGACATATCCGACATTAGTGGTGTTGTAGTTATGTGGATCCAGGTGTTGTGTAACTCCACTTCCCAGCATGATGTGCAACATTAATTTATAGATTGTTTTGTTAATAGTATGTGAGGCCATGCGGATGCATGCTTTACAAACGTAGCTTTAGGCCTATAATTTGTACAGCAATGGCAAACATTTTACTAAGTAAGGAGTGGTTAAGCCACAACAATGTCATTACCCTTAAATAGCACAGGTTAATTGTGAGGTTAGAGGTGATTCCCCCAAAACAAACCTCCCAATGGTGATACAGCATACATTCATCCAATAAGGAGGAATTTATTTCATTTCATGTAATATGTACAGTATGTGTGTGAAAACATACTAGTCTTTTGTACCGTGTTTACAGCAGACCCATCTTCAATGTAGTAGAAAAATGTATGTGGGCTTCAGACTTAACTCACAACTTCTTATTATGTTAAAATACAACAAACATTTGTGGATAATATATATTAATTATAATGTTCTTTCCCCCTTCACTACAGACACTGAACAGCACCAGGAGGAGGTGGCCAATATAATGCGGGAAATATTCCTGACTTTATTTTATTTAAATATTCTTTTTGTACGTCTGGAGGCCCTCATGTAATTTTTTTTATCCCCCCCCCTTATTATGTTTGTTAAGAATAATAGTTTTTTGAAAGTTAGAAGTTGCCTGTGTTTTGAATCATAAATATGTGAGAGGGTTTGTAAGGGCAGGTACATACAGATGTGTAATGTAAGTTATATTGGTAATTTGAGGTGAGGGGTAATGAATTATGTGTGAATGTGTGTGTTTTGGGATGAAATAACACATAGTGAAAAGGCATGATTTTTTATTGTTGTTAGATTAAAACATCACACATAACATCAGGGTAGGTATACATGTTAAAAAAATCAGATCAAACTAATTATGGACATAATTTAGTACATACACACAAACACCAACATAAATTTATTTAAAAGTAAAAGCAATGTGGGGACACATAGATAGTGATTAAAATGCCACATTAGAACATAACAAATATACATGTAATGAGGGTTAAAATGTTGTGTTATTAGGGTCTTTATTAAGGTAGACAATTGAGTTAATAGAAAACAATAATTGAATAACAATTAGAATAATTAATTAATTTTCTTAATTATAGATGAAAGGCAAGATTTGCAGGTCCATATATGTGAAGGGTATGCCAGCGTGCACGGACGTACGCTCACTCTCATGAGCGGTGACATACGCTGAGTTTTCCATTGAAAACAATAGAGACCCGTCCGTGCAAGGTGGCGTACGCTCAGATAGCCGCAAGAAGTCGGTGGGAAGACGGACGAGAGACGTCCGTAAACGGTGGCGTACGCTCTGTTGTACGCCAGTTGTCGGAGTGTAAGGGGTGAGCCGTCCGTGTACGTTAGCGTACGCTCAATTGTACGCCACTCCCCTTTGTCGGTGTTTCTGGCCGTACGTATGCGGCTGATTGGTGGGTGGACTTAACCTTAACGGCCACGTACGGAGAGCGTACGCTAATATGGAACGTACGCAAGTTTGGCCGCACCGATCAGAATAAACCCCATAGTGGCCACGCAGGTCCTGCTTCAGCAAGCAGACTGTTTGGGGCCACACAATGCGTTGTGGCTGGATCCTGCAGATTAGAATCCGGCCACCGTTGACTGGATTTCAAGGGCACTGTGTAAACACATAAATTTTAATATATTGTATGTGTTCTTGAAAAGCGGTCATCCCGCTGTCCTGTGTGCACTGGGTTTAGAAAGTTAGGTCATAAACTACGACTTTTATTTATTTAAATTAAAATAAAAATTACCAAAAATATGGAAACGCATATTATATTTATTTATTACCAGTTATTTATACAGCGCACACATATTCCGCAGCACTTATATACACAGAATATATTTAAACATTCACATCAGTCCCTACCCCAGTGGAGTTTACAATCTATATTCCCTGCCTAATGCACACATACACACAGACATTCTAGGGTTGATTTTGTTGGGAGCCAATGAACGTACCAGTATATTTTTGGATTGCAGGAGGAAACTGGAGTACCCGGAGGAAACCCACACAAGCACGTGTTGCATTTACCCCACCTGCAGTGCACATGAGTTTATCCATTTTTTTTACTTAATACACTACTTAATAAATTGTAGAAATCCTTCTCTGGAGAAGACTACTTTTCTCCAGAGAATTGGTTCTTCTCCAGTCGATTAATAGAGCCCTAGAATTTGGAAATAGATAAGTAATATCAGTTTTTCTTGAGACCATTATAAATAATTAGACATATTTGAATAATGAGAGCTAAATAAGTGTTTTAGCTACCAAGCCTTTAGACACTTCATACTTTTGCATTAATTTCAGTTGATCCATCTGTTAAAACATGGTGCTTATTACAAGCTTACATATTTTAATGGAGGTTAGCAATTTTAGTAGCACACACCACACATATAGGTCAGGTGGAAACTTGGTATGGTAAACAGATTTGTATCAAGTGTAATCAATGCAATTAGCAAGATGTTTCCTGTGGTGAGAAAGACAAGGTGAAAGGGAATGAGTGACTAGAGAGATACCGACTGCTGCTAAAGCAGGATCATCAATCATCTGAGATCTCTGTGTATTCAAAACAATCTTCATAGTTATGACTTCCGTCCCTTTACAGTAGTCTTTCATTTCCTTGAACAACAGTTCCAGAACATTCACAAAGTTTATGGGATAAGTTTCAAAAGTTACACAAAGTCTTTCCAACATTCTTGCCCATAGTGATTCTAATGAAAAAGAGAGACAACAAAAGACTTCCTAGTAACATACAGTATGTGTATAAAGCCCCATACATATTTATTCTGTCTGTTTTCGGGATAAATTATTATTCCTGCTATACTCTTGGATAAGCCAAAAGAAAAACTTTAGAAAAACTTGTGAGAATGATACTCTGGGGCTAAAATGATACCCACCATAGCAGGAAGACACTCTACAATAGGGGTGGGGAACCTCAGGCCCGGGGGTAGCCGGACTGAGTGGCCCTCCCACCCGCCTGGCAGCTTTGCCGGGAGCAGTGGCGTAAGTTCATGCATATAGCCCGGAGGCAAGATATAAGCTGGTGCCCCCCCCCCATAGATAGCTATAGAGAGGGAGAATGAGAGAATGACATAGGGAGAGCAATGGAGAGAAAGAGAGGAGGAGAATGATAGGGAATCATGGAGAAAGAGAGAAACAAGTGTCAGAGAGTGAGAGAGAATGTCAGGGAGGGAGGTGGATTCAGGGAAAGTGAGGAAATGAAAGGGTAAAGCGAGAGAGTGTCAGGGTAAGAAAGAGAGTGGGTCAGAGGAGAGGGTGCCTGAGTTTGAGAGGGAAAGAGAAAAGGGGGGTGAGATACAGCGTCATGAATAGAGAGATTGGTGGTTGAGAGCGTGGGAGGAGAGAAGTGGTTAAATAAAGATGGGTGACAGAGGGGGTCAGGAATAGAGAGGGGAAGGGTGTCAGATGGAAAGAGTGGGGTGAGAGTGAGGGAAGATAGAAAGGAGGGGGGGTGAGAGATGTCAGTGATAGAGGTGAGAGATTGTAAGGAATAGAGAGACGGGGTAAGAGAGAGGGGGGTCATATATATATATATATATAGAGAGAGAGAGGGGGTGAAGCAAAGAATGAAGGGGGTCAGGCAGAGAGAGAGGTGAGATGGGGGGTTCAGGCAGAGAGATAGGGGGGTAAGGTAGAGAGAGGGGAGACAGGCAGAGAGAGACAGAGAGGGGGTTAAGGCAGAGAGAGAGAGAGGGATGAGGGGTCAAGCATATAGAGAGGGGGGGTGAGGCAGAGAACGAGGGGGTGACAGAGGCGGGTCAGTTAGGTAACATGTATGTATAGCTCCCGGACACCAGCAGCCCCCCTGACCTTAGCGACACCGCTGGAGCTGCGGTGCCGGAATCCGCATGACCTTCCGTGCCTCTGCTGGCTTCCACGCCTCATGGCCTGCACGCCGTCCCTTCATGGAGCCCGGGCTGCAATTTTGAAGTTACACTGGATAACCACTAGCTCTGCAGTGCCGGCAGCTGTCTATCACCGCTTAGGCGGTGATAGACAGCTGTCGGCGCTGCAGAGCTAGCGGCCTTCAGGGAGCTGTCACGGGGGAACCTTTCGCACTGAGCTAGCCACGGCGCTAGCATATTTCAGGCTTGATGACTTCCCTTTCAGGGGGTGGGCGCGGCTGGGAGTGAGAGCCGAGTGCTGCTGAGGGGAGCGGGATGAACGGACGGACTGCTGCCGCTGAATCTCAGTGCTGCACGGGACCCGCTTATATGCAAGGGGCGGGGACCGGCGAAGTGCATATTGACTGGCGAAGTGGGGCACTTTTCCTCACAGGGGCTGAACTCCGGCTGGACTCCCAGGAGGCAATGGAGCCAGTGCCCCCTTTTAAGCTGGCGCCCGGCAGCAGATGACTCCATTGCCTCCGGGAGTTCCGCCACTGGCCGGGAGTCAAGTACAGGGGAATTCTCGTAAGAGGTCAGTTGTTCTCACGAGATTACTCTTAATCAACAGCAGTCTGAGACTGTCGGTCCTATTCAGCGGCAGCCGCCAGAGCATGGGATGGCTGCAGCAGGACAATTTGTAAGATAAATTTTTACATATGGCCCCCCGAAGGCTTTTTTCCCCATACAAATGGCCCTTGGCACAAAAAAGGTTCCCCACCCCTGCTCTACATGGATGATTGCAAGAGACAGGGGCATAGTTATGGAGAAGCCTGGAGTTGTAGCATAATTGGTCAATAGTTCCAAGGCATCAGGTCAACATGAGAATGTTAGTTTGTCTGCAGTGACCATGTCGACATTAATCACATCTATATGGATGATATGTCAACATGATGAACTGTCAACAAACTGTCCCTGCTCTGTGGACATTTGCAGGTGGACAGTGTGACTGGGGTGGTAGTAAAACACCTGTAAAACCGTAACACAGGTGTCATAAGGTGAGCTCAGGGAGGACAACATCTCCTGCAGAAGGGCTACCTTCTACTGTTCACAGCAGCGGCCCCAGAGTCTTCTTCCAGAGTAAGAGGATTTGGTGTAGTTTTGTTTATTGTATGTATAGCCCTTTACTTAAATATATACAGTCAGTATATAGGGTATGAATGGTTTAGAAGAAGGGAGTCTCCGTGGGCACTGTCCAATACATGCAACAATGTTGTAGTACACGTGTAGTAGATACACACAGTCCGTTTCGAGAGACACCTTGCACTGTATTAAATAATCATACCAGACACCACAGTGGTAGAAAAATATGTATTATTATGCATATAGATATTACAATTAGCCTTTTTTCATATTTGCATTGCTATTCATATTCACAACCATGGATACATACATTATTTGAGCATATTAAATACAATAATGTTAAAAGGGCTGTTATTACATCCGCATCACAGTATTTTAGTTTCACTGAAATGTATTAATGGGCTTTTGGAGCAGCTTTCATGAAAAGTACTCCAAACACTTTCATTCACATTTTTTTTAAGGAATCAGATTGAATTTCACATTACAAGTATGGGAAATGCAATCTGGACAAATTTACTACAAAAATGTGAAAGAATACCAGAGGCAGTCCTGTGGTAATGGCTGGAGAGCAGAGTCAGGAAACAGTGGTTGTGATCAGCCATGTGTGGCTAATAAGACTACAGGCTGATCACTGTTTAAAAATAAAAGTTATTTTGGTACTTATGTAATAAGAGACCACGTCCCCTCGCCACGCTTCGGGCACGGTGGCTCGCTGCGCTCGCCACACTATATAAAATCAACTCCATGCGTAGTTGGATAGTAGGGGTATGAAAAAATGGGGTGCATTTAACATGGGAGCCCAGATAATACATAAGTACCGTTTTTTTATTTAAATGTACTTACAGATGGAGCGGGTCCTATCTTTAGACGGCGCTCGCCAGATCCCTTGCACTGGTGAGCGACGGCGATAGAGACTGGGACGAGCGTGCGTCTCACACGCACGTGCATCCCAGTTTCCTGTCTGCGGGGGGACGGGAACCCTCTCTGTCTCCGCTTCAGGGAGATGGACAGGGTTGGGGGGGTGCGGCAAGGCGGCGGGGACCCGGGGCGACCGTCGGCGAGGCGGCGGGGACCCGGGGGGAGCCCCGTTGTAAGGGGACGCGCGCACGAGATCCCTCCGGTGGCTGGTGGAGGATGGCGGCTGGCGAATCTTCCGCCATCCTCTGCAAAGCTGGGACCCGCTCCATCTGTATGTGGTGATCAGTTTCCTGGGGCAATCCTCCATGCCACCAGTCATCCGATCGCCCGCTTCCTGCACTGTGACCCCAGTCATCTCATGTCTGGTGGTGTAAACCAGCATTTACAGGGGACATCAGATGACAGGGTCACAGAGCTGTCAATGACCAGAGCCAGAGACTGAATAACCGGATGAAGAGGGCACTCAGAGGCGGTCATGTCAGTTATCGCGCATTCACAGCACATACGATACTCAGAGTATTTTTGGGGAAAGATACCTGAGAAGCCTGCGGAATGCATTTGCATGGACATATCTTACTCGCACGCTCTGTCCCTGCATGTAATAATTGATACATCACAGCAATGTATTCAATTATGGCATTGCGGATTGGGGCAATTTTATCACATCACATCCGCATCTGAGATGCGGATTGTGATAAATATGCCTCATAGTGTTTAAAAACTGTCACTTTATTATATAGTGTGTGTTGTGCAGTTTTTTTTTTATTAGAAATGAGGCTGCAACATGTCTACACATCTTATGCTGATTGCACATGCATATAACACATTAACATGTCAAGATGGTAAATTCATTTATTTTATTAGGTTTCTTATATGGGGCACACTTATTGCCTAATTCTGGTTCACTCGCAAAAGTAAATTCTCTCTCTAATGGATAAAACCATGTTCACTGCAGGTGGGGCAGATGTAACGTGCAGAGAGTTAGATTTGGGTGGGGTTTGTAATTCAAACTGATATATTGCATTGTAAAAATAGAGCAGCCAGTATTTACTCTGCACAGAAAAATAGTAACACCCAAATCGAACTCTACCTGAACATGTTACATCTGCCCCACCTGCACTGTACATGGTTTTGTCCATTAGAGAGAGAATTTGCTTTTGCAAGTGAACCAGAATCAGGCCCATATTGTGCAGCATTTTACAGAGACTATTTAGACATTTACCAATCTGATGGTCTTCATGTCAGAGGACATCAGGGGTTATTCAGACCTGATCGCACGGCTGCGAATTCGCAGGCTGGGTGATAATCAAATGACTGTGCATGATTACAGATCGTAGTACCCATGCAAGAAGCCAACCTGTTAAAAAATCCTGCTATTTTCACTGGCTGTATGCAAGTTGATTGACATGAAGCCGGTGTATGGGGGGTTTTAACGGATGTTTTCTGGGAGTGCCAGGAAAAAACACATACATGCCCAGTCAATTGAAGGGAAGTTGCGTGACATCAGCTCAGGTCCCGAGTAGCCTGTTCTATTGCAGTCACTGAGTAAGTCCTGGGCTACGCACAGACTGCAGACAGTGATCACATCATTCAATTGTGAGGGAGTTGCAAATTCATTTGCAGCTATATGCCGATGGATCATTTTTGAAAGCCAATCGCAAGCCTTGCACATCAATTCACAGGCTTGCACAGGGCAGGATTTCACTCTGGCTGGGCGGCGATTACCTGATCGCAGGCCTCTGCAAATTAGCAGCTGAGTGATCAGGTCTCTATAACCCCCATTAAACAATCCAGAAGAATTTATAACAGTAATGGCTAACCTTGACACTCCAGCTGTTGTTGAACTACACATGCTAGCATGCCCTGCATCAGTTTTAGGGGGGAATGCTCTTACATCCCCGCCCTTCCCGCCGCCCATCGCCGGCTACCGCAAATATAATTATCGCATATGATCTAACATATGCGATAATTATCACAAAAGACAGCTCTTCCGTTAAGAGCTGTCTTTTGCGTTGACCCGGCGATGAGCGGCGTGTCCCGGCGGCTCCCCCCTCCCTCTCTTACCCGGACTGGAGCTACTGCTGCAGGGAGGGCTGGCTCTCCTCCTCCCTGCACCCGGAAGAGGATGTACAGTGCAGGGAGGAGGTCACAGGTCCGGGCAGCACAGCTCTGTGCTGCCTGGACACAGGTGAGGGGGGTCGGTGTGGTGCGGCGGTGGGTCGATGCGGGGTGGCGAGGGGTCGCGTTAGAAGCCCATAGGCTTCTATGGGGCAGCGCCAGATTTTTCTGGCGATGCCCCGCGCCGCGGTAACCTGGTGGGGGATGCTTAGAGCATACCAAAATGCGGTAAAAACCCAGATAACTGGGTTTTTACCTCATTTTTAGTTTAGAGAATCTCCCCCTTAGCATGGCCAAATAGTAAAACTGTTGCAGGGCATGCTGGGATGTGTAGTTCAACCGCAGCTGGAGTGTCAAGGTTAGCCATCGCTGATATATAAGTAACCAGATGCAGTGTTATTCTTAGTGGTGGAACTAATAACTGTTGGGTTCAGGTGCAACAATATGCATTGTCCTCCCAACCCCCCCAAACACAGATTTATATAATATATATAGTTATATATACATCAGTAATACAACATTACTATAATAATGTTATATTATATGTACTGAAATATAATGCCCACAATTCATATTATGCCACACACCAGTGCCCACAAATCACTTCATGGCACACAATAACGCCACACAGCAGAGCCCACAATTCATGTTACATTATACACAAGTTCCCATAATTCATGTCACACCACACAGTAGTGCCCACAATTCATGTTACATTATACACAAGTTCCCATAATTCATGTCACACCACACAGTAGCATCCGCAATTGATGTTATGCTACACAATATTTCCCACAATTCATGTAGTATTACACAGGGGATGCGGTCAATTTGCCGGCGGTCGGGATCCCGGCGTTCAGAATCCCGAAACTGGAATCCCGACCGCCGAAATCCCGAAACTTTCTCCCTCCGTGGGTGTCCACGACACCCATAGAGGGAGAATAAAATAGCGTGCCGAGCGTAGCGAGGCACCGGGCCCGCTGCGTGGCGAGCGCAGCGAGCCCGCAAGGGGGGGCGATCCACGTCCCCCCCATGTCGGGATTTCGGCGGTCGGGATTCCAGTGTCGGGATTCCGACCGCCGGGATCCCGACCGCCGGGATTACGTATCGGATCCTTACACAGTAGTGCCCACAATTGCCACAATTTGCCACACAGTATTACCCCTGAATACTGTAGTATATAATAATGGAATACATACTACATATGTAATACATTTTGCATATTATTATTATTATTATTATATATTATTTATCTCATTATTATGTAGTATATATTCCAGCTGCCTGAGAGTCTTTTTAGCACTTTTATTCTCTTTACTTATTTGGTCTGAACTCCTGGACATATGCAGTGCATACCAGAAAAACTTCAGCCTGTGGGAAAGGGCTGCATGTGTTTTACTTCTACTCCTGCCAAAGAGGTTTGGTGCTGTGGACGGTCACAAGATTATGATGTCCGATTGTGGGTCCCGATTGTATGGACTGCTTGAGTCAGGAAGAGTCAGGCCAGAGTAAAAGGGATGGAGCGGGGAGGATGACTCCTCCTACTCCATCCCACCCTTTTGGCCGTCACAGATGGAGCTGGCGGTCTGCCAACAGCATATAATTAGTCATTGTGAATCATTGTAGTGAAGCTGACTGGGGCCCTTTTACTGCAGAGGGCCCCGGTGAAATGCACCGGCCTCAGAGCTCTGCATCTGGTTATTCTGGTTGCTGGTAGTTGAGCCTGAAAATCTGCATTTATTCCAAATGATATATAGATCCAGCCAGTCAGTGTGTGAACAGTTTAAAAACACTAACTTTAATGATAAAATCGTTCTGTGCATCCTTTATGCATGCAATTCTATTTAAGAACTTTTTATGTTCTTTTGACATGTTTAGAAAAAATATAACTTCAGAAACAGTAGACGTCCCCATTTGGCCAGGTAGTCTTGAAAAGATATAAGTCAATACTGTACCAGCTATAAACACTTTTCTTGCTGTCATAAAAAATAAACAAAGCCTATTCCTGTAAGAAAATAATACAAAAACACTGATGAGGCTCCACTGTGTGGGTTCCATGTGGTTTTACACCATGTACACAACATTTAAACATAAAAGTAGGCCAAAACAGGAGGATGGTCGCCTAGCTCTGCCAAACTAATTAATCTAAATCAGAATCTCTGATTAGGACTCTTTATTTTAACTCCAGGAGGTACAGAACTTGGATTCTGCACTAGCAGTAGTCTTTATATAGAGAAAGATTCCCTGTGAATTTAACGTAAAGCTGAAAAGTAGGGCAACATATTCCCAACTGAGAAATATAAATTGGCGCTAGGATTGACCAAAATAAAATAATTATTTTTATCCATTGTGTAGAGGACTAACCCATATCGACTGTTTTGAACTCTTTGTTTTCACTTCACAAATCTAAAATTCACAAAAAAAAAACAAGATTCTGTTCAAACCACAAACAGTATTTTATTATTGAGAAATAAATAAATAAAAGAAATGTATTATTACAATTTTAAACAGATTGTAAAATAAAAGGTTGCATGATTGAATTACTACATTCCATTCACATTTAGAAACAGAACTTTAATTTCTGATTCTTTTGAAGAAAAAAGTGGACACACGGGGCCAGACGCACTAAGCTTCAAAAGTGATCAAATGGAGAGTGATACATGACCAGTTAATCAGCTTCTACCTGCAATGTTCAAAGACTGTGTTTGAAAGATGATAGGTAGGAGCTGATTGGCTGGCTGTTTATCACTCTCCATTTTATCACTTTTTGAAGCTTAGTGCATTTGGCCTGCTGTATGAAACGTATGTTGCTAAAAGTAAATGTAAAGAAAAAAGCGTAGTTACCCATTTCACACTGCCATTAATGGGGCAATTCAGAACCACTTTGCCTGCTGAATTCACTACCATGGCCAAACCCTGAAGCGAATGCTTTTGACGAATTTCACACTAGCCAGGGTGTTCGCTCAATAGTGGGTAGGCATGGGGCAGAAGCAAGGGATTGTCCCGTGTTTTATAGGTGCATAGAAACGCTAGGAGTACCCCTTGGGGCGGGCAGTTGATGTCACATGACGTCAGCAACTGCCCTGATTCACAATCTACTGCCAGAATAAAAGTGAGTCTCTTGCTGACGTTTATTTGTGAAGGGGGGGGGGATATTTGATGGTGACTGACCATCAAATGATTATTTCTTCCGTGCGGCCACATGTAAGCGGATGTGTCAAAGCATTGGCATGCATGTTAGTGAGGGGATTGGGGAGGCGGGGGGATGTTGCAAATACTGTAACCTCCATTACTGCACTGATTGGGGCAGATGTATTAAGCCTGGAGAAGAGATAAACTGGAGTTAAAGTGGAGATAACATGGAAGAGATAACGCACCAGCCAATCAGCTGTGTTTGAAATATGACAGTTGGGATCTGATTGGCTGGTGCGTTATCTCCTTCCACTTTATCTCCAGTTTATCTCTTCACCAGGCTTAATACATCTGCCCCATTATGTGGTATGCTGTTTATCTGCTATGAAAAATAAAGACCAAGACTTTAGCTGATCCAGTGTATTGGCTCAATTCATCACAATATATAAAAGGAAGCTTCCCATGCTAGAGTACAGGACTTTGCCCGTGCTGCACCCCTTCAGTGGAACGCACTCCCTCGCTCCATTAGACTCTCCCCGACCTTGCAAAGCTTCAAACGGGCACTGAAAACTCACCTATTCATCAAAGCGTACCCTTCCACTGCATAAACCAGCTGGTTCTCCGACCCCTTGCCTGTTTACATCCTGCTATCTAACCACCACCCCCTCGCTTGCACCTCTTGTAATCTGTCTGTCTCCCCTTCCTACTAGATTGTAAGCTCCTCCGAGTAGGGCCCTCTTCCCTCCTGTTGTCAAAGCCCACTTCTCTTCACATTTCACTCACAGCTCTCCTTTACTCCAACACTCAGTGACCATCTTCATACTCATCTCCATCATTGGCCTCAAGCCTCTAGTTGTATGTTGATTGGGTCCTCACTACTTCCATTTAAGCTGTAATGTGTATTGAACTGTGGTGCTCTTTATTTGTACTGTATTTTTGTTATTTATTCAATGTTATGCCAAGTTTTGTCTCCCTGTATTGTTCCTTTGTACGGCGCTGCGAAACACTTGTGGCGCCTTATAAATAAAATAATAATAATAATAATAATAATAATAATAATAATAATAAAGGAAGCTC
This sequence comes from Crinia signifera, assembly GCF_055691185.1. NCBI lineage: Eukaryota > Metazoa > Chordata > Amphibia > Anura > Myobatrachidae > Crinia > Crinia signifera. The sequence goes on from NC_139217.1 coordinate 95,255,314, forward strand.
TCTGGAGGTGAGATTTAAAGACACAAGTCACTATGTGAATAGACCTCTTTTTTGGATATATTAGTGTAATCTATTTAAATGACTATTCTATTATCAGTATAGTAATATATATATATTTTCCATTTTAGGGCATATTCTATTTCTATTCTTCTGGAAGATATTTTATCACAATCCGGTATGAATTAAACACATAATCTATTATCATCACAATGTAAACACCTATAAGGGTGTATATTTGTATGTGTGTATGTATGTAGGTACAGACCCTTTTATATATATATATATATATATATATATATATATATATATATATATATATACATAAAAAAAAAAACTTATTCGTTTATTTATAGGTCACTATTTTCTGATCAACCTGAGAGGCCATCAGAATTTCCTTTTTTCAATGGACACTTAGGTATGTTGCACAGCCTTGTACAGCCACTGTATAAGTATAGGTTCAATATGAACTCCTAAACCAACCAATAATATTCACTTTCAAATGTCACATGAGCCAATTGATTCCTTTATTGATTAAATTTTAAATATATAATATGTTTGATTCTCTATAGGCATTTCTAACTAAAAATTATCCGCAATATATATGGGAAATCCTTAAATTAAACAGGTATGTAGCTACAAATTAGATACCAGGCCTATTAAGACCTATGCAATACTAATTTACATTTTTTGATACCTAGGATCAAGGAGATTATCTCTTAAAACCATCGTTATCATATACTTTAATAGGAGTTACGCAGTTAAGCAGTAGAATTCACCTATAGAAGGTACTTCTTACAGTCCGTTCCTATTTTATACTTCTATTTCTATTTTTATACCCACTCTTCTGTTCTCTTTCAGTCCACCACCTGGTTCTCTTTTTCTTGTTTTCATTTCATTTATTTTCATCTTCCTTTTTTATAAAAACTAAATGTGTATTTTATTTCAATAATTATTTTTTATTGAAACAAAGCTTTTTCATGTACATTTGTACATTGATACAACATATTCCCCTGATGAAGTCTCTGTGAGACGAAACGCGTTGGGGTGTTATCTACTCGTTGTTTTATACTCTTATCCACTGAAGAATAATAAATGAATATTGGAAGAATTCCCTTCTTGCTTCTTTGGATCTGAAAATTGGATATTATATCAGGACTATCTTACATTTGTGTGAAAGGCGCCACTCCACTATTGTGTTGTATCTTGGTTGTTTTATTCCCTTCCCTCAGGGAATTTAGTGGAAAGGCTGCCATAAGTCAAGTCATTACAAATATTTCTACTTTGTGTCATATATCTGAGCATAGCGCGTGTTGGAATATTGGGATTGGTTATATATATATATATATATATATATATATATATATATATTATGTGAGTGTTCCCTCCACAGGCGCCAAATAAAATATGGAATGGGAGAAAAGAGCAAAATACACCCCTTAATGATGGGTAACGGTCCTCTTCTCCCAATATCAGACAAAGCCAATGGTATTGAATCAAAACAATACCGTACGTCCCTCCTAGTGGGTAGCGTCTCCTCTTCTCCCAAATTTGGAATGCAATAGCTGATGCTAACAGAGTTTCACCGTGAAGGATGCCGGTGGACCGGGAGACTTGTCCCCAAGGGGTTCACTCCAGGGAATACCCAAAAATGAGGGAACAGATAATAGTGCAACTCCACTTTTATTTTTCAAAAAACACACAAAATAAACGTTAAAAAAGGAGGACAAAAAGATAAAACAATGGCCAATTACCACAGTTGGTGGAGAACTGGATGAAAACAGCTCTCTATCTGCGCTTTTTAAATGAAGGTCAACCCGGAATCGGCCTCCACAAACAGGCAGGTAGGTATCAGGTCCAAAGTCCTCTCAAATGTTCCCTCCAAATGGTAGCTGGGAACTCCAAGCGCGCTTTCGACCGTCCCTACGGTCTTTTTCAAGGAGAGTGCTCCCAGCCACACTCTGCACATGTTAAATCCAGAAGGCTAACCAATCAGAAAGCCCTTTTCCCGATTGGCTGATTTCCAGCCAAACAGAACATAATGACACAAACCACTAGAGAGAAAAATACACATACAATTCGGGCTCCAAACAAATTAAAAAAATGAAAGTCACAATTACATCTAATAAACAGCGTTTTCTATGTATTCGCCACTGATGAAGGAAAAAATAGTGTATGACTGTGTTTACAAGCAGGATAATAGATTATACCGTCCAGACGCATATCTGTCCCGCTTCCGGCTCACAAATAGTCTCCATTATGTTGAAGGATCTGGCCGGCAGACAGACCCTGCCATCCCAGCATTGATTCGCCCAACTTCCGGTCTCCACAGGCGCTACACATGTTGTCAAGGACGCCAGATCCGGATAGTGTGCAGGTCAGCGGAAGCGCCAGTGCCCCGCTTCCGTCTCTCGCATTGTGGCAGCCATCTTAAGTGGGGACTGCGGCTGTCATACGAAACGCCAGTTCCGGACAATATGTAAACTTGTGGACGCACATATGCCCCGCTTCCGTCTACGGCGTGGTAGCAGCCATCTTGGATGGGGACTAAAGCTGTCACATAAGGTGCACAATTCAAGGTGCCAGATAGGATCGTTTCATAAGCGGTCCGCCTCAAAAATACAGATGAATGACACAATTAGATAACAAATATATAAAAACACACAGAATACCATAAAAACATTAAAAGCATTAAAAAAGACTGGTAGGTAAATATAAAACTAAAAGCAAAATTCCCACTAGGATACATGATTATAAGAACCATTTCACTTCGAAATCCAGGTTTAAACCCCCTGGAGCCAAGGTGTTAAAATTGTATATACAACGCATCTCCTCCTTTGCTAAAGTGCTTGTAGTGCTTTTGTTCCTTTGGTTTCCCGTAACATGTTTTAAACCAAAAAACCGTAATAAATGCTTGGGGGATGAATCATGTTTGATTTTAAAATGATGGGATAAGGAATGTGTGGCTAGACCTTTTTTGATGTTATTGAGATGTTCAGCCACCCGCACTTTTAAAGGTCTAGAAGTACGACCTATATAGAACAGGTGACATGAACATTCCACTACGTAGACCACATTACTGGTATTGCAGGTTATAAAATCGTCTATGGTGGTTGATATTCCATTTATAGATGTAGAAGTAATTTTGGAGATGCCCTGACTGGCAATCTCTCTACAGCCTTTACACAAACCGCACCGGTGAAAGCCTTTGGTGAGGATTTTGCCCTTTGATTGGGTGGTGGGGAGGAAACTCCGAACTATCTTATTCTTTATAGTGGGAGCCCTCCTATAAATGAATTTTGGACGTTCCGGAAGAAAGGTCCCCAGGACCGAATCCATTTTTAGAATGCTCCAATTTTTGTGAAAAGATCTTTCAATGGCCTTATATTGGGCATTATATCCTGTAATAAATGCCAGAGAGAATTTGTCATTCTTAGGTTTCACCGGGGCATCTCTAAGGAGATCCCCCCTGTCTAAAGCTCCAGTCTGAATAATTTTGTCTTCGATGAATGAAGGATCATAGCCACTCTTCAAAAAATTCTTAGCCATATTGTTGGATTGTTCGCAAAAAGTCATTTCATCTGTACAGTTGCGTCTCAGCCTTTTCAGTTGACCCCCAGGGATTGCATCGAGCCATTGGGCATGGTGGCAACTGTCACGTTGAATATATGACTGAGAGTCTGTTGGCTTTTTAAAAGTCAATGCTGGCCTTATCCATGACAAAACTAAGGTCGATATTCCGATTGTTTGAATTAACAATCGGAATATCGACCTTAGTTTTGTCATGGATAAGGCCAGCATTGACTTTTTAGATTTAACTATTTTTATTGATAACGCGATGATTAAAACTAAAACTTTTAAAAAGCCAACAGACTCTCAGTCATATATTCAACGTGACAGTTGCCACCATGCCCAATGGCTCGATGCAATCCCTGGGGGTCAACTGAAAAGGCTGAGACGCAACTGTACAGATGAAATGACTTTTTGCGAACAATCCAACAATATGGCTAAGAATTTTTTGAAGAGTGGCTATGATCCTTCATTCATCGAAGACAAAATTATTCAGACTGGAGCTTTAGACAGGGGGGATCTCCTTAGAGATGCCCCGGTGAAACCTAAGAATGACAAATTCTCTCTGGCATTTATTACAGGATATAATGCCCAATATAAGGCCATTGAAAGATCTTTTCACAAAAATTGGAGCATTCTAAAAATGGATTCGGTCCTGGGGACCTTTCTTCCGGAACGTCCAAAATTCATTTATAGGAGGGCTCCCACTATAAAGAATAAGATAGTTCGGAGTTTCCTCCCCACCACCCAATCAAAGGGCAAAATCCTCACCAAAGGCTTTCACCGGTGCGGTTTGTGTAAAGGCTGTAGAGAGATTGCCAGTCAGGGCATCTCCAAAATTACTTCTACATCTATAAATGGAATATCAACCACCATAGACGATTTTATAACCTGCAATACCAGTAATGTGGTCTACGTAGTGGAATGTTCATGTCACCTGTTCTATATAGGTCGTACTTCTAGACCTTTAAAAGTGCGGGTGGCTGAACATCTCAATAACATCAAAAAAGGTCTAGCCACACATTCCTTATCCCATCATTTTAAAATCAAACATGATTCATCCCCCAAGCATTTATTACGGTTTTTTGGTTTAAAACATGTTACGGGAAACCAAAGGAACAAAAGCACTACAAGCACTTTAGCAAAGGAGGAGATGCGTTGTATATACAATTTTAACACCTTGGCTCCAGGGGGTTTAAACCTGGATTTCGAAGTGAAATGGTTCTTATAATCATGTATCCTAGTGGGAATTTTGCTTTTAGTTTTATAATTACCTACCAGTCTTTTTTAATGCTTTTAATGTTTTTATGGTATTCTGTGTGTTTTTATATATTTGTTATCTAATTGTGTCATTCATCTGTATTTTTGAGGCGGACCGCTTATGAAACGATCCTATCTGGCACCTTGAATTGTGCACCTTATGTGACAGCTTTAGTCCCCATCCAAGATGGCTGCTACCACGCCGTAGACGGAAGCGGGGCATATGTGCGTCCACAAGTTTACATATTGTCCGGAACTGGCGTTTCGTATGACAGCCGCAGTCCCCACTTAAGATGGCTGCCACAATGCGAGAGACGGAAGCGGGGCACTGGCGCTTCCGCTGACCTGCACACTATCCGGATCTGGCGTCCTTGACAACATGTGTAGCGCCTGTGGAGACCGGAAGTTGGGCGAATCAATGCTGGGATGGCAGGGTCTGTCTGCCGGCCAGATCCTTCAACATAATGGAGACTATTTGTGAGCCGGAAGCGGGACAGATATGCGTCTGGACGGTATAATCTATTATCCTGCTTGTAAACACAGTCATACACTATTTTTTCCTTCATCAGTGGCGAATACATAGAAAACGCTGTTTATTAGATGTAATTGTGACTTTCATTTTTTTAATTTGTTTGGAGCCCGAATTGTATGTGTATTTTTCTCTCTAGTGGTTTGTGTCATTATGTTCTGTTTGGCTGGAAATCAGCCAATCGGGAAAAGGGCTTTCTGATTGGTTAGCCTTCTGGATTTAACATGTGCAGAGTGTGGCTGGGAGCACTCTCCTTGAAAAAGACCGTAGGGACGGTCGAAAGCGCGCTTGGAGTTCCCAGCTACCATTTGGAGGGAACATTTGAGAGGACTTTGGACCTGATACCTACCTGCCTGTTTGTGGAGGCCGATTCCGGGTTGACCTTCATTTAAAAAGCGCAGATAGAGAGCTGTTTTCATCCAGTTCTCCACCAACTGTGGTAATTGGCCATTGTTTTATCTTTTTGTCCTCCTTTTTTAACGTTTATTTTGTGTGTTTTTTGAAAAATAAAAGTGGAGTTGCACTATTATCTGTTCCCTCATTTTTGGGTATTCCCTGGAGTGAACCCCTTGGGGACAAGTCTCCCGGTCCACCGGCATCCTTCACGGTGAAACTCTGTTAGCATCAGCTATTGCATTCCAAATTTGGGAGAAGAGGAGACGCTACCCACTAGGAGGGACGTACGGTATTGTTTTGATTCAATACCATTGGCTTTGTCTGATATTGGGAGAAGAGGACCGTTACCCATCATTAAGGGGTGTATTTTGCTCTTTTCTCCCATTCCATATTTTATTTGGCGCCTGTGGAGGGAACACTCACATCCATTGTCTTGTTGTATTCTGTATTTAAGTGGAATAAGGGTACCACTGTTGAGTGTACCCATCAGTGGGCTGCCTGGCGCATTGACAGACCTACCCAATCTTTTCCTGTTGCATATATATTATGTACAAGTGAAAATCCTGCATCCCCTGGGAACAAGCATTTAACTCCCCTGGCAACAAGCATGTTATACCCCTGGGCAACAAGCATTTAACCCCCCCTGGCAACAAGCATTTTATCCCCCTGGGCAACCAGCATTTAACTTCCCTGGCAACAAGCATGTAATCCTCCCTGGGCGTTGAGCAGGTAATCCCCACTGGGCAACAAACTTGTATTCCCCAATGGCAAGGAGCATAAAACCCAGGCAAGGAGGATGTAACCCCCTGAAAAGGAGCATGTAACCCCCTGGCACTGAGCATGTAACCTCTGGCATTGAACAAGAAACCTGTGGCAATCACCATGTAACCCCTGGCAATGAGCATGCACCTCCTGGCAAAGAGCATGTGGCATAATATGTAATGGGCATTATGGAGTGTGGCCTAATGTGTCATGGGCATTATGGTGTGTGGCATAATATGTAATGACCATCATGGTGTGTGGAATAATATGTAATGGGCATAATATGTAATGGACATTAAGGTGTGTGGCATAGTGTGTAATGGGCATCAGGCATGGGGTTTAACGTCTAATGGGCATTATGGTGTGTGGTATAATGTGTAGTAGGAATCACGATGTGTGGCATAAAGTGTATTAGTTGTCAGTTCAGAAGTGAGACTGTCTGCACTTTGGGCAGCCATTATATGGGACTTCTTGCCACCAATATGCCCACCATCCCTCCCTGCTCCACACAACTACTAGTGCTTTGAGGGGGTAGGGGCCCCCCAGAAATATCAGTGTATAGCGCCCCAAGATTTCTGTTGCCGGACCTTCATTTATTGAATCAAAGGACCGGGATAAAGAGTCTGCTTTATAGTTCTGTGAACCTGGACGGTACGTGACGTATAAATAAAAACGTTCAAAAAACATTGCCCACCAGGCTTGATGGGAGGTAAGACACTGTATACTGTGAAGGAAAGGAAGATTCTTGTTATCAGAGTAGACTGAAATTTTAAGCAGGGCTCCTTCATGAAGATAATGCCATTCCCCAAAAGCAAGTTTAACAGCCAGTAGCTCTTGTTCTCCAATGGGATAATTTCTTTCGGCAGGAAGAAACTTCTTTAAAAAATAAGCACAAGGGTGAAACTCTTGGTCCTAACCTTTCTGAGAAATAATCACTCCATCTCCCTCTGAAGATGCATCAACCTCCAGAAAGAAAGGTTTATTGATGTCCAGACGAAGAAAAATGGGTGCAGCAATAAAGGCTTGTTGCAAAGCTGTTGCAGCTTTTGGAGGCTATAGAGAAGGATCTGCCCCTTTCCAAGTGAGGGCCGTGAGCGTAGCAGCTATGGTGGTCACGGATGAACTGATGGATAAACCCCAGGAATCTTTGAATTCCTTTAAGGGTAATTGGGGCGGTCCAATCTTGGATGGCTTTTACTTTCTCTGGATCCATCGCTAAGCTGGTACTGGAGAGGATGTGACCAAGGAAGGGGATGGTGGACACTTTGAACACACACTTCTCTAATTTACAGAAGAGTTGATTCCGACAAAGACGAACTAGTACCTCTCTTACAGTATGTAATGCTGGACACTTCGATCACACACGTCTCTAATTTACAGAAGAGTTGTCCAATCTTGGATGGCTTTTTTTTTTTTTACAGATGAGCTAGCACTTCTCTTATAGTCTGTCTGTGGCTCCGAAGATTCGGTAAAAAGATGAGAATGTCGTCTAAGTAAACTACAACGGACTTACAGCATGTCCCTGAAGTTATCATTTACAAATTGTTGGAAGACGGCTGGTGCATTACACAACCCGAATGGCATCACTAGGTATTCGTAGTGGCCAAATGGAAAACCTTTTCCATTTGTCCGCAGACCGAATGTGGATTAGGTTGTAAGCGCCTCTTAAATCAAATTTGGTAAATACCCTGGCCCCTTGACTTTGTCAAAAAGTTCGGTGATGAGTGGAAGAGGATATCAGTTTTAAATGAAGATGTCATTTAACCCATGGTAGTCGATTCATGGCTGAAGACTGGCATAATATGTAAGGGCACATATTATTTTCAATAAGACATTAATTTCAATAAAACATTTTTATTGTAGTGTTAGGCTGCATTGGCTTTCCTCTCCTCAAAATATATAAATATATATTTGAAACTTTTTCTAAAACACTGCTTGTTTTTTATTTTGCTTGTTTTTTTTTTTCTTTTCATATAAACTAATCAAGAAAGTGGGGGGAGATCAGGACTGCCTTTATATGTGGTAGTTTTTGTGTATGTTTGTTTAAAGCTTTTCTGTACAATGTACAAAGTGCACTTACAATTTCACTTCTCTACAGAATTACCAATGAAAGGCACAAAATGTTTTCCATTAAAAGTATGGGAACCAATGTCTACCAGAAAGCTGGTAACTTTCAGTCCATTTGTACAGTGGATAAAGTCTGTGCTCACCAGTTTACTTAAGGAATAATAGTTCTCTAAATTAACTCTGTGTTAGACATACAGTATGTAATATATATATATATATATATATATATATATATATAGATATATATATATATATATATTATTCAGACAAATAAGATACAGAAGTCCAGGGGTTAGATGTAATTGGGGCTAATTTAGTATTAGTTTCAGTTTTGCAAATACTCGCAACTCTCAGATGTAGTAGGTGTAGCTCAGCATAGGGCAGGCCATCTGGCATGTCGGGGTCCTACTTCCCTACTAAAATTTGAGTGCTTTTCTGAATAGCGATGCAATTGAATATTGGGGGTAATTCTGAATTATTCGCCCCCCCCCACGCATTCGCACAGGGGAGCAATGTATTCCATCTGCGCATGCACATACTGATGTATGCGCATGTGTGGGGTTGAACGGACTCGGCATCGCTGGGCATTCCCATGGTAATTCGGTGATAGTGCTTGGGGGATGGACAGCTGACCTCAGCGGATGTCAGCTGCCTGCGTACAGGGAGCATGCAGAGAGATTGTCTTAGATATGCGTACACTGTAGAAATCATTTGATGGTTCCTCCCCGCACGCAAGCTGCAAATGGATGTTTATGCAAAACATCCATTCGCATGCCTGCAGGGACATTCGCAGTGTGTGTGGCGACCAGGCGGTCATGCAGGTGGTGTTTAAAGCACACGGAAAGCTGCGAATTTCGCACATTTGAGTGTGAACCAGAATGATATCCATTAACAGCAAAAGGAAAGAGTACCAACGCTGGCCCTGTATATACAAATCAGTAGACCGTTTCTTTAAAATAATTTATTAATAGCACAACACACAAAAATTAGAATAAAAATAAAATTAAGAAATGAATAAAAATATATCAATAGAATGGTGCACAATTGCATAATAGTATAAAAATTGCCACTGGGTATGCCATAAGTCCACTATAGAATTGGACTCAGGACTAGGGCCTTTTCCTTATAATTGGCAGTTACATATATTATTACCAGTTCCTTATGGCTGTCACCTGGATCAATTCTTTGGTGCTTTAGGGATAGATGGATTGGCACATGTAGATGTTCTTCAGATGATCCACTAATTGTTCAGGGTAAAAGGTAGAGAGGACTTAGAGCAAGGTCCTAAAGCTCCAAACAAGCATTTGTTTGACATTGGGAATGTGCTAGTGGTAGCTCATGGTCACATGGACCAGGGCGCAACTCTCCGCATGGCTAAGTTTAGCCATGCAGTGTTTCTTGCCTCTGGCCGGAGCTCCCTCACCGACATCTTCCTCAGCAGAGAAGGCCTCCAGCTCCTCCACCCCCTCCTCACAAACCTCACTTCCAGACATTCAGACAATTAAAACACACAAAACACTTACAAATAAAAAGACACACAACACTATCCCACACCATACCGCACACACACAACACAAACACACACAAATACTCACAAATAAAGACTAGAGACATTTTTTTAAAAACACAAAGACTAAAAATCAGACAAACTTTTAAATACACTAAACAAACAAGAAGACACTTTACAGCACAATACCCAATCAGAAATCGCAAAATACACCACTAACCACCACAGCAATACTCACACACCTCTCCACCACTCTCCTCACCATGCCTAGCTAAACCCACAATGAACTTTGGGCAAGTAGGGTGACTGGGAGAACACTCCCAATTTTAAAGTTCAGCCAATAACTAAGTTGGTTTTGCTTTGTAAAAAGATCTGGCTGTATTTTTGAAATATGTACGTATCTATTTAAAAAAAAATGTGCATAAAAGTAGCCATTACTCATACGTAAAACCACTGAAAAATATGCAAACAAACAAAAATACGAATACGTATGACAAATTACGACTCCAAAATCCGAATTGTAAAAATACAACATGTTAGTAAATTTCAGACTACCAAATACAAATACCGATACCAGCCGCATTCAGTCGTATCCAAAATACGAATACGACTGAGACGTAGTCGTATTCTTAATAAATATTGTCCTCTGATTTTAATAATTTCTGGTCAGGAAAAAAAAATGAATAACATGTAAATAATAAGTACAAGAAAATACTTTATTTGTTAACAAACTTTTTTTTTTTTTTTCAAAATATGTTTTATTGAGCCTCATGTGTCAACATTGTTACAAACATCAGAATTAGATATACAACAGTGCTTTATGAGGATCAATTCACAATTTTCAAAATTTTCCAAAAATAATTCACATATAATATAGGTAAAAAAAAAAAAAAAAAAAATGGTACAAGGAACATGGCATGGCAGCTTCAGTAGTGGTAAAACAATAAGTTGATCAATGATTTGCCAAGAATAATTAGTAAGGCCTTAGCATTCAGATAAAAATGCAAGCCACAAAAATAGTAACAATACTAATTCGATAGTACCTAATAGATATCAACTTCGAGATATCCAAATAACTAACTAAACAAATAACAAATAACAGCCCACCTTTAGCACCAGGCCATCCACCCATCCATGGACCGATCCAGCCGTCCAGCAGGAGATATATGGGAAAGAGAGAGAAGAGTGGGAGCAGAATATGGAGTAAAAGTATACAGGGAGAGGGGGTCTCAGGAGATATGGTGTCTAAATGGTGACAGGGGTCTTATTCTGGAGGAGTTGAAGGTTATACCATGAGGTGGATTGGAAGCATAATTGTATTGCCGATTTAGTCCTAGGTGGTAGGATTTGGATATATTTATCCCAGCATTGGAATAGGGTTGCGGTCATGGATTCCTTGTGGAGGGACGTCTCTAGCCAATCCATGGTAAATAGGAAGAGCAGCCTAGACGTCGCCATCTCTAAGGAGGGGGCCAAGGTGTGTATCCACTGCTGCAGGATGGCTTTTCTGCCAACAGCGGACAGGATCACCAAGAGTTTTTTGTCGTGCTTGGGGACAGAGGATTGGTCTGCAACGTATCCAAACAACGCCCATGCCTCATTACACTGAAAAACCAGTTTCAATGAAGAGGTGGCAAAGTTGTGTAGGGTATTCCAAAAAGCTTGGATATGTGGGCAGGACCAAAAGCAGTGAAGTAGGTCAGCATCATGGGAGTGACATTTGGGGCAATCAGAAGAGTCAGCGGTGCCCATCAGGTAACATCGCTTGGGGGAGAAATAGGCCCTGTGTAGAATTTTGTAAGACATCTCCTGGTAGGAACTAGCCGGAATAAGTTTGAGGTTGGATAAGAATGTGTCTAAAATGGTTTCAGGCTCTAGAGTTGTGATCTGCGATGACCATTTGTGTAGTGCCTGGATATCCGAGTCGGGATCCAGTTCGGGGCGTATGCGTGCGTATAATGTGGATATGGAGTGTGTGCAGGTGCGGATGACGGAATCAAGGGAATTTGTGATATCTTGGGGCCGCAATTTGGTGAGTATGGATTGCAAGTAGTGTGTTGCTTGGAAGTATGCAAATTTATGGTGTGGCAACAGGTGATAACGTGAGACAGCTTCGTCAAAGGTTAACGGGGTATGTTGGGTGTTTAGTAGATGTCGTAATGACAGAATGCCATAAGAGCGCCAGGTGGTGAAGGGAGGGGTGGTTTCGCCATTCTGGAACTCCAGATTGCCCACAAGTGGTAGAGATAGGGAGAGGTAGCACTGTAGGTGTAATGATTTCCTGGCACGTCTCCATGCGTAAATTGTGGAAGATAGAAGAGGGTTATCGTATTGAGCCGACTTTAGGTGGGATGGTTTAGCGTGTAGAATATAGCTGAGGGAGAGGGGATGGGAGAGCTGGGAGTCTAGAGAAACATCCGTGAATATGTTAGTATTAGCAATCCAATCTACAGCAAAACGAAGGATACATGCCAAGTTGTAATATTTGATATTAGGTAGGTTGACTCCACCTCTCTGAGTAGTTTGTGTTAGCTTGGAAAGGCTAATTCTAGGTTTCTTGGAGTTCCAGATAAACTTGGATATCATAGCATCAAGGGAAGACAAGTCAGATTTGGTGAGTAAGACTGGGGTCATTTGTAGAATATATAATAGTTTAGGAAAACTAGCCATCTTAAAAAGATTACAGCGACCTATGAAATTTAGAGGTAAATTCTGCCATAGGGTAAGTTCCATTTTAATTTTTTGAATAACTGGAGCTATGTTATGTGTATATAGGGTATGTGGGTGTGGGAGAAGAATAATGCCTAAGTAAGTGATGGAAGAGGTGGCCCATTTAAAAGGGAAAGGTGTGGACCATCCGTTGCGTGCCTGACCAAAGATGGCGAGAGCTTCAGATTTGTGGAGATTGATTGAAAAGCCAGCAAAGGAGGAGAAGCTATTGATTGTATCAATAAGGAAGGGGACCGAGTGTTTAGGGTTGGAAAGGAAAAGGAGGATATCGTCTGCGAATGCTACTACCCGTATCTCTCTGGTGCCTATGTTTATGCCCTGGATATGAGGCGATGAAGTGATGTGGCGGAGGAGTGGTTCAAGTGCCAAGTTGAAAAGTAGTGGGGAAAGGGGGCATCCCTGACGTGTCCCTCTTTCAAGGGAGAAGGTGGGAGAGGCAATATTGTTAACCAATACTTGGGCCTTAGGGTCTGTGTATATAGATGTGATGAAAGCCCTGAAGGATTCTCCAAATAGTTGACTAGCTAATATCCTGTGAAGATGAGGCCAAGCTATCTGGTCAAAGGCTTTTTCGGCATCTAAGTTAAGGAGGATATTATCATGGGTTTGATGGAGCCGGGTATGAGTTATTGCGGCAATAGCTGCGCGAATACCCACCACTGACTGTCTTCCCTTAACAAAGCCGAGCTGGGCAGGTGAAATTAGGTGTGGTAGACACTTCTGTAGGCGGTTGGCCATTAATTTTGTTAAGATTTTAAAGTCCTGATTCAGGAGGGAGATAGGGCGATAGGAGCCGACCAGGGAGGGGTTCCTTCCAGGCTTCGGGAGGACTATAATTTTGGCTTCATTAAAGTTGGGCGGTAGGGTTTTGGAGGTCAGGATGTGGTTGAAAAGAAGGGTCAGGGTTGGGGAGATCTCAGAGCGTAGCAATTTATAGAATTCTGCTCCGAATCCGTCTGGGCCTGGGCTTTTGCCGTTAGAGAGGGACTTGATGGTGGTACATACTTCTTCCTCCGTAATGGGGCTATCTAGCATATCCCTTTCCTCCTGTGAGAGTGTGGGTAAATTAGCTGTCTTCAAAAAGGAATCGCTTTCAGTTACATTATCAGGGCCCGCCGAGTATAAGGACTTGTAGAAGTTCATGAACTCGGTACATATGTCGTTGGGGTCAGTAATGTATGTTCCCGATTGTTTAATAGTGTTTACCCACGTGCGAGAATGTGTCCCCTTAATCAATTTAGCCAAAAGCTTACCAGATTTATTCCCAAATCTATGTAGTTTGTTTCTAAAAAAGTTGTGTTTAGTCTGGGCTTGTTCTGTAAGATAAGTGTCATAGATCAGTTTGGAAGCAAGATATGCTTCTTTGTTAGCAGGAGTGTCAGATTGCTTATAGGTTCTATAAGTCTCAGTCAAGGTTTTACTTAGCTCTTTTAGACGAAGAGCAAATTTTTTGCGTGTAGAATGAACATAGGACATGATATGGCCTCTGAGCACCGCCTTAGAGGCGTTCCAGAATAGTGGAGGGTTTTCTACGTGAGCTGAGTTATCAGTGTTGTAGTTTAACCAAGAATGTTTTAGGTGTAGGAGGAAGTCATTGGAGTGGAGGAGGTGAGACGGAAACCGCCAACATCTAGTGAATGTCTGGGGTAGTGATAATCGGATGGATAGCAAAATGGGGGCATGGTCAGAGATAATGATGTCGTAAATGGAAGTGTGTGTCACCTTAGGGAGAAGGTGGTCTGAGATAAATAGGTAATCAATTCGAGAATGTGTCGAGTGAGGATGGGAGTAGAATGAATAGTCTCTCTGTAAAGGGTGGAAGATGCGCCAGGGGTCAATTAGAGTGAGCTGGGAGCATAGAGGAGAAAGAAGGTGAGAGAGGGCTGGAAGCCGGTTTGTACTCACCCCAGACCTGTCCATGGATGGGTCGACAACTGTGTTAAGGTCACCTCCAAATATAAGATTGGTATGGCCCCAGGAGAGTAATTTCTGTAAGAGTAAAGCAAAGAAAGAATCATTGGGGCCTGTAGGAGCGTACACATTGAGCATAGTATAGGTGACATTGTCAATAAGCACATCTAGAAGGATAAATCTGCCCTCCGGGTCAATGAATTTCCTAGCTATGGAATATTGTAAGTTGTTACTAAATAAAATGGCAACGCCCCTGGTTTTGGTAGTGAAGGGGGCGGAGATATATTCTCCGAGCCAGGGAGCCCTGAGTGCTGGTTGTGCACCCTCTACCCAATGGGTCTCTTGCAGAAAAACAATATGTGGGGACATTCGTTGCAGATGTGAGAGAACTTTTCTACGTTTAACTGGGTGGTTGAGGCCCTCTACATTCCAAGATAAGATATTGAATGAGAGAAGAGGGATGTCTTTCCCAGAAGAGGTAGATGGGGGAAGCTGGTCAGTTATGCTAACCAACTCCTGTAGGCGGGATCATAAAGAAAGATAAACATGTTATGGGGAGTCCCCCTTTGTCCCAGCGAGCAAAGGGGGGGAGTCCCACAGAGGGGGTGCGCCTGGGCACCGAGCGGGCAAAAAGTACTAATAACATACAAATTATCAAGTATAACATTAATAACTAATTTCAAAAAGGCCCAATGGTTGTCTGAACCTAGAACATTATGTTAAGTATTCACACAATACAGCTATTATCGATTAAGTAATATTAAACAGTGAAAGGTGGTATATGCAGTGTTAACCTCAAGTTCGCAGTGTGCATCGAGAAAAAGGGGGAAGGAGAGAGATTGTCACGTCTTCACCACTGCCCAGCAAGAGATGAAAACGTTGGGTATAACAAGTAGAGGAGAACCTGTAAAAGGGAGGCTGAGCATGTTCAAGTGTCAGGGATGGAAAAATGGGATTTTGCCTCTTCCAGGGTGTCAAAGAAGATTGGTTTTCCATCTACGAACACACGCAGACGGGCCGGGTATAGCAGGGAGAACTTGATGTTAGTGTCGATTAGATGTTTGCAGACAGGTGTGAACTCCTTACGTTTAGCTGCTACCAAAGCGGAGAAGTCCTGAAAGATGAGTACTTGGTCGCCATTGTAGGAAAGGTTAGCAGTTTTGCGGTAGTGCTCCAAAACTCTGGTTTTATCTGCATAGTTGAGGATCCTCATTATGACAGGGCGGGGGCGCCCCCCACGGTTTGGTCTTTCTGGGCCTATACGGTGAGCTCTTTCTATGGCAAGTGGAATTCCTTTGAGATCGAGGGCTAGTTGCTCCGGGAGCCAGGTCGACAGAAGGTTTAAGAGCTCGTGGCCCCTCACCGATTCGGGGATGCCCACCAGCCTCAGGTTATTGCGACGGCTCCTGTTTTCCAGGTCCTCAATTTTCTCTTGGAGCGCCTTTATATCCCTAGATTGGGAGTCGATGGTGCCCTGGGCCGTGGTGAGATCATCTTCCACAGTTGAAACTCTTTGCTCTACCTCATCCAGGCGTTGGGAGTGGTGGGTCAGTTGGGTAAGAGTGGTGTCGATGGCCTCCTTAATACCCGCCAGCTTCTCATCCAGCAGAGGGCCGAGGACCGCAGCAATGTCGGCTGGTTTCATCTTGGGGTTTTTGGGTTTGGTAGTGGATTTACGTTTTTTCTTTGAGGATGATCTGGTAGAGGAGTGATCTGAATCAGTGGAATGTCCACACGTGGTAGCCTCAGAGTGGACTAAAGCTGGGTCCACCGCGGACATTGGTAGAGGTATCAGGAATCTTTTCATAAACAGAGGTCCCACTGTAGTCTAGATATCAGATGTAGGAGCACTATCAGCGTAGTAGGAGGGCTGTATGCGTGAGATTTAAAATATCAAAGGTTGCATATCGATGGTCACATCATAGAGCAGGTTGGGGTATGGTGGTATCAGACCCGTTGGGAGTCGAAAGATGCAGGCCTTTTACATTACATCACAGCCGCAGGCCATAGTCTATATAAAGATGTATATTCAAAACATGAAGATGCGGAATCAGAGTCCTGGTAGGCTCAAGGCCTAACAGATGTGTGTACACAGCGGTACTCCCAAAGAGGGATGCTGGTGGTTCAGGTAGGCTGTGTATTGCGAGGGGGATGGCAGCCTTAAATTGTGGGGAAAGGAGGCAGGGTCCAGATGTAATGTGGCTGGCAGAGGTAGTTAGGCCAGGGAGATATTGCTGCAGGGTTGGGAGAGTGGAGTGCAGGATATCCCCTCCCAGACCCAGATTACTGGTGTGGTCCCTTCCAGCACCAGCCTGTTGGCCCGTTGCAGACAGCTGGGGGATTTGGAGGTGCCCCCTTTATCATAGGGAGTCACCTGTGCCCACCAGGTACCCCTGTGTGGGCTCCGGAGCAAGTGGTGGGATGTGTGGGCACTCAGTAGTAGAGAGTGTGGGAGGATTGGCCGAGGGCGGGAGGCGGCCAGGCCCCCCCACAGCGCTTTGCCCCGGTACCTGTGATCGGGGCCTGAATGGCGCCTGCAGCGTGTCCCCAGCAAGTGTCCAGGCGTCAGTGAGGAGCCCGCCGTCACCTCCGTCCCCGCGATGCAGCTGAGGTGAGTGTACGGAACGCCAGCGTCTATTTGCAGCCGCGCGATGTCCCGGGCGCGGCAGAAATCGAGCCCCCGGCTCCGTCCGGCGGACTAGGCCGCAGTCCACGGAGAGAGTCCCTGACCCCGCAGACCAGGCCGCCCGTGTCCCGGAGGCAGAGGGTCCCGGCCGGAGGGCAGCAATCGGTGAGGCTCGCGGTCAGGATGGATTTCTAAGGGGATTTAGGCTGGAGCCCCAAGAATCTGCTGCCGGTCAGAATGGCTGCCAAGCCACGCGCCGTTAACAAACTTTTTATTGCCTTATATTGCAATATTAATAATTAATTTTAAATATTGTTTGCTTTGCGGTAGATTTTTTTGGGTCACAGAGTCTTGTGATACTGCTGTATACAGCACTTAGCAAAGCACGGTTTCAAATTGCTTTATCTTTTCTATTCAGCACAAACTGTAACAGTAAGCTAATAAAAAGGTCTATTTTAACCATACTTGCATACATAATGGCACAGCATCTTCCCTGTAACAATATTACCTGTGTCAGTGCTTTTCATATTGCTGTCCTGGAGGTCCCTGAGGAGCTTAACACAAGTTCCTATTGGCTTCAGGTTTTTTTTTATCAGGCTCAGAGTAAGTCCTAACAATATTAAGAGGTTGGTTGAAGGGTATTGGTGTCTGCATCTGCTTTGATTTTATACTCTGTGTAGTTTTGTTCTCATATACCATACACGCTCAGTATGCCATGATCCTTAACTTTGATCACAAAGTTCTTCCTTTCACTTCTTGCATAATTTCTGATGACATCTGCATTGTTATATGATTTTGCACATGATCACTCAACTCTTAACTAGCCACTTCACGTACTTCTACAATGTACAGTAACTGGATTTTAGAAAGAAATATATAATGTGTGTAGAGGTAGCCAACTTTGTAGTGTATAACATGTAACAGGCTTATTTAACCCTTTTGACAAGTGAGTTTGTCAAACTTGGTGTGAAAATTGCAAAGCAAACCTTTTTATTCATCATAATGACCTGTAATATTTACCTTATATAGCGAATATAATCTTTTTTGCACAACATTTTTTTATTTGAATTCATATAACAAATGTGAGCGAAGCTGGCATTTTTAGAAGATCATTTTGTGCATCTTTCAGAGAGATGTTGGCACCTGAGGCGTAACTCTGGGAGTCATCTGCCGCCGGGCTCCTGCTCCCAAGGGGGCACCTCTCCTCCCCTGCAAGTTTGAATCTGTTAATTGAAAGCCATCAATATCGCTTCTGTGGCTGACTCCCCCTCCTAGCAGGACCATAGACATCACACTATTTTTAAGGTGGTGTGTGTGCGCTCTTGGAGGCACCAATTTTTATTTTGCCTCTGGGCACCTGGGATGAATTTACAGTGGCGTAAGTTCATCCCAGTTGGCACTCAAAGGGTTACATTTTTTGCTGATAACCAAGCAGTAACCATCTTGTGAAGATTATATATATATATATATATATATATATATATATATATATAAACATACACAACCCCAATATTCCAATTCATGCTACCAAATAATGTTAAGTATATTGATAAAATAGAATGCATATCTATTCTCAGGAAGCAGGAAGCTTAGCCACTGTATTCCCTGAAGACTAGGAACAAACCTTAAATAATGCACAACAATAGTGATTTGGCGCCTTGTTTTATCTGTAAATAGCAGAGAAAACCCAACGCGTTTCGTTAGGGGCAAAATATTTTTTCAACAAATACAAACATTAAATTAATACAACAATATATAAAAACATTTTTGTGTATATTTACAATAACATATTCATCCAATTTCTAAGAAAGAAAGGAATATCAAGAAATGGATGGAGGATGGAGGATGGATGGAACGCAAGCCGGAAGTAGCATTCCCCGTACAGATACAGGATTTAACTAACAAAGGAGACATATCTATGGTAATCAGAAGACCACTACCTCTTACACTGCCACCAGTACTCATACTGTAGCAGCACTTTACACCTTTACATTGGCCAGTAAATTGTCTTATTTTTACATTGAACGTTAAGCTACCACTAGTGAATTATGGGAGATCATGTGACATGCTGGGCCCATTTCCGAATATACTGTAAAAAGTTTTTCTTTCTAAAAAAACCCATAATAGAAATAAATGAGACATAACAATATAACAAACAAATACCACCATTGGGAGCACCAATTCTATAGGGAAATTTATTATCCTATAGTTTTATAACATTTAGCTACAGTATATTGACCAATCGAATCGCAGTAGGAAGTGATGTCATCCCTGATCCCTATAAATAGAGATCAGATTTTCCCAGTCCTTCATTCTGACTGCTAGTACTGTAGAAGAGAGCACTACACTCATAAGGTGAGACTATTTTTACAAATGAGGTATAAGCTAATTTTTTAACCTTTGTTAAACTGTTTTTAAATAATTGATTGTTTTATTTAGTAATCAAATTATGCATTTTAATATGTGTTAATATAGGTCTGGGGTGGGGAACAAGTACAGGGGAGTTCTCGTGAGAGGTCGGTAGTTCTCGCGAGATTCCTCATAATCAGCAGCAGCTGGAGACTGTCAGTCCTATTCAGCGGCAGCCGAAGGAATTTTTTCCCATACAAAAGGCCCTTGGCACAAAATGGTTCCCCACCCCTGATATAGGTGAATAACTTGATATCATCTATGCTGGAGGACTAAACAGCAGTCCTAGATTCTCTTGGTATATGCTTCTTATTTGTACTCTTCTTATACCTCATTGTTCACATTGGAATCAAGCACCAGAGTATTATATAATATACTGTAAACTTTGTAATTTTTGTATTTGACACATGTAGGTGTATATATTTTTGCCACCCAATTGGACAACTTAACACCAACCCATTAACACCAACCCATTTTATGATTGACGTCATTAAAGTAAAATTGGTATGTGTATTCCTATTCTATAATGTAATCTCATTCAGATCTAATTTATGGACACCACTTGATAGCAAACTTTTTTTCCTTCATAACTTAGGTTACTACCTGTGATCTTATAAAGAAACTAAAGGCCCCCATACATTAGGCCGACTTGTCCTTAGGACAAGTCGGACCCAATTCTCCTGTGAGCCGCCCGGCAGCTCCTCGGGAGGCTCACATACAATTTGTCACTTGATGTGCCAAATTTACATGTGATAAATCGCTTGCGATTTGCCACATGTAACGGGGAGCTGCGGGCAGTGAGGAGCAGGGGGCAGGCGGTGAAGGGCAGGGGGCAGGTGGTGAGGGGCAGGGGGGGCGCCGGTGATCCTGGGGCTGGGGCGCAGGGTACCGTGTAAGAAGACACTGCCGTCAGCGGGAGCAGTGGGGGCAGCGCAGAGTACCAGGGAGCCGGGCCGGGCAGGAGAAGACGCTGCCGGGCAGCGGCGGGACTCGGGAGCAGCAGAACACTTGAAAAAAAAGCCCATACAAATGCATAGGAAGCCATTGATTGGCTGAGACCTCTCTCAGCCAATTAGCGATTGGCTGAGAGAGGTCTCAGCCAATCAATGGCTTCCTATGCGTTTGTATGGGCTTTTTTTTTTTTTTAAACTGTTCTGCTCCCGGCGCCACTCGCGCTGCTCCCACTGACGGCAGCTTCTTCTCCTCCTCTGCCGGGCTTCCTGCGCCGCTCCCCTGATCCCTCCGCCCGGCTCTGGTAGGTCCCCCCGCCAGCTGCAGTCCCCGCGCGGCTCCGGGCAGCACATAAGATTTAGAAAAGCTTATGTGCAGCCCGTCCGACCTGCCGACTCCGATTCGATGCGCACGGGGCCACGCATCGGTCGGAGGTCATGTCTCCATATGCGATTTGGGCCGATTTTACGGCCCGATTCATCCGAATCGGGCAAAATCGTGCCCAAATCGCATAGTGTATGGGGGCCTTAACCCATTAAAAGAAATCCCTTTTTTACTATCATAGGTATGTATTCTTAGTATATCATATGTCAATATCTTTCCAATAATATTATTAATGTGGTACTTATGATTATTTAGAAAAAAAAATATGGCTCAAAATGAACTCTAGTTCAAACATATGGATCATTATTCCCATATGCAATTACTTTTGCCTTTTCCTTTATATCACCTCACGTAAATGATCAAGGACCTCATCACCATCACCCTCTTTCTTGATCTTCCTTTCTCTATTAGAAAATGGATGTATATGTTATTGTAAAATATACACAATTTTTTAAATATGTTGTTTTATTGATTCAATGGCCCTTATTCAGATCTGATCGCAGTACAAATGTGTTCTCAAAATGGGCAAAACCATGTGCACTGCAGGTGGGGCACATGTAACATGTATAGAGAGAGTTAGAGTTGTCCGAGTTATTTTGTTTCTGTGCAAGGTAAATACTGGCTGCTTTATTTTTACACTGCAATTTAGATTTCAGTTTCAACACACCCCACCCAAATGTAACTCTCTCTGCATATGTTACATCTGCCCCACCTGCAGTGCACATGGTTTTGCCCATTTGGAGAACACATTTGTACTGCAATCAGATCTGAATAAGGGCCAATGTTTGTATTTGTAGAAAAAAATCTTTTGCCCCTGATGAAGTCTTTTCAGACAAAGGGCGAGATGTATCAAATGGAAAATGTGGTAAAACCCCGGTTTTACCGCATTTTCCAATGTATCAAAAATTATACCGCAGTGTAGGGTATCGCCACCTATGGGCTTCTTTTCGCCGCCCGCCGACACAAACCCGCCGCCTCGCCGACCCCCCCTCTCGCTTACCTTCCTGAAGGGTCCTCCTGGACCCTGAAAGGTAAACCTCTCCTCCCTCTAGTGACGCAGCCGGACGTCCTTCCGGCTGCAGGGGGGAGGAGGAGGCACCGGGGACAGCTTTCTTAGCTGTCCCCGGCGTGAGGGATGCAGGAGCCGGCTGGGAGGTGACGGAGACCCCCCGCACACCACATTCCAGGTATCGCGGGGGGCCTCCGTCACCGCATCGCGATGCCAGCCGCATATGTTAGTACATATGCGGCGGCATCGAGGCGGGGGGGCCGCGAAGGGCGGCGATGTATTTTAATACATCCCGCCCAAAACGTGTTGGGTTTTCTCTGCTATGCAATTTTGATTGAAGATCATTCTGCTGTTCATTCTGTGCTGCCATATTAAAGATTTTACAAATAAAACAAGATTGAACATTTGCTTTCCTTTGTCGCACTGGATGGTGGACGTTAGTATTTGATATGTTGTATAATTTGTAGGTGCCAAACCACTATTGTTATATCTATCTCTTTAGAAAGGGCTTCAACCATGCGGAAGAGGTCCTGGCTTACACACAGACACTGGGAAAATCATTTGAAGGTCCCCCCACCCAGTACCCACCATTTGTTTACACCCAGGTGAAAACCTCCAGGTGAACTTATCCACCCACTGTCACCTCAAAAGGGGATTCCTTCACGCTCCAGATGACCTGCCCTTATACTCAGTCCTCCAGCAGCCATTGGGGACGCCGCACCACCAGAGAGGACGTTGGGCATTATCTTGGGTCCAGAACATTCTGATCCCTCCACAGATTCCTCCAGCAGCACCGGACTGGCACACACCGTACAAATAGAGAGGACCTGTGTTATTTCTTCAAAATTCCTTTTACCATCTATGAGCAGTGAATTACCTACCAGCTTCTTTGGTAAAGTGCACTTACCTTAAAATTTGATTGTTTACAACTAAGCAAGTGACATTCTTGAATTCATTTTCCATCCTGCAAGTGAGGTGTATTAATCCAGTATTTTAATAACCTAATAATGATGTGATGTATATGTGTATACTTATTAATTGAGTGTTGTTATTTAAAATATAAATAATTTTTTACCGTTTAATTGGTTTAGTTTTTATTCATTGTGGTACCAGCGCTGCTATACTGTATTTGTATTTTTTACAGTGATGAATAGGACCTCCGGTCTGTAACAATATACGGAGGTAAATTGTGCATTTCTCAGCATCTCATAATTTGAAGAAAATAAAAAATAAATATACTTTATCTCTATTCACAAATGATAATACAGGTTGAGTATCCCGTATCCGAATATCCGTTATCCGAATTATTCTGAAAACCACACATTCCAGAAAGTGAACAAAAATTTTTTTTTTTTGCTAAAAACTTACTGGGGACATCTGTAACAGCAGTACTGAGGGAATGATATGTAACTGGCACTATATTTGTGCAAGACAATGATTGCTTGGCATTTAAATTCAGTGCCCGAGATTGTACACACGAGATTGTACACCCGAGATTGTACACACGAGATTGTACACATATATTTGTGTTTATTTCATGTGTTTGATGTATATGTACAACATAAATGCAAGATACTGTACCTCAAGATACATCATTGAAATATTAAAATATTCCGAAATACGGAATAATCCTTTATCCAAAATTCTCCTGGTCCCGAGCATTTTGGATAAGGGATACTCAACCTGTACAAAAGTGACGGCTTATTCCATATCTGCTCCTACCTCCAATCTTTGTCTTCACAATTCCCTCTGTTCATATCCGCGAAGTTCGAAACATATCATTTTCGTTTCACTTTCTGTGTAATTTAGTCAGTCGAATGGCCTCTAGTGGTCACTGGCAGTACTTCACCTCAAAAAGGTGAAGAGGATTTAGCATTTTATATATAGTGATGATTTACTGATTTTGGTATGATCAGATTTAAGTTATTATTTGGACTTTTTGGGGTAAATTTACTAAAGGTTCTGCAAAAGAAAAGAGGCGATGTTGCACATAGAAACCAAACAGATTTTGTCTATCATTTCTTAACTGCACCCTAGAAAAATGATAGACATAGGGGGTATGCAATCTGGAATCACGGCTGTCGATCCCCGCTGACAGCCGTGATCCTGGCTAATTTGCGGTCAGATCGACCGCATAATGACAGGTGGGATTCAATGGCCCACCTGCAGATGGGTGCAAAGGGGGCGTTGGCGCAAAAACGGCCGTGGATTGTCGATCTGCGGCGTGGATAACAACAATCCATGGCCGTTATCGGCAGAACAGGCCCGACAGCTTCTGAAGCCGGGCCAGTTCTGCCGTTATCCCGCATCAATGCTGTCGTTAATGACAGCATTGAATAGGGAGCCGCTGCTATTTCCCACGTTGGAAATAGCGGCGGCACATTGCATACCCACCATGATCTGATTGGTTGCTTGGGGAACAGCACTTCTTTTCACTTTTAGAAGCTTTAGTAAATTCACCCCAAAGAATACCTGGAGGAAAGCATGTCAATAGAGTACATGGACACCTCATCATGTACACTGCATACATGCTTTAGCCGCTAACTCCCTGTATAGCCACATACAGTATTTCCTCTCAATGCTTCTCCGCAGCACTTGTCCTCCACAGTCACAAGCTGCTGCCTGAATTATCATCACTCATCTTCCTGCTCCTGTGTGGGCTCACTATATAGCTCCCAGGCAGCGGCAGCAAAACTGGGTCTCACGAGACAACACTGGTCACGTCTGGCATCTGAAACTAAGCTATACAGCACAAGGACAATCTGCTAGTGCTTCAGAAAACATCTGTTGTATTGTGATTCGCATCCAGGATGTTTTACCTCCCTGTTACAATCTGCACACATGCAGGTGTAGTGAGGCCTGGCACAGAGTTGGAGTACCAACACAGAGGGACCAAGGACTTCCTGTCTATCAGGTGTCCCCTTCTATCTATCTTAATACCTGTATAAAACAAAAAAAATAGCTTTCATGTCCACATAGGGAATAGGCCTCAGAAACATTACATTTATGGCTTATACACAAAATTTACAAACACTGCAGTGAATACTGTTCCACTGTAAAATGGAGCGGCCACTAACAAAAAGAGTACAGTGTTCCTCTACCTTCGTAGAGGTGGTGGCTCCAATAGAGGGGCTGCACAGCACAGTTCATAGTTCAAAATTCAAATAAGAGAGAAACACTAACTGCCAGTGAGTCAGTTTGGAATGGCAGTTGGTGACAGTTGGAGCCACCACTGCTTCTAAGTCAGTTTGTTACTAACAATGGCTAATGAATGGCTATTGATGCTGGTCTACAACGCATGGTCTTCATCATGGGTGCCATCAGTTGTTGACATCATTCCTTTGATAAAGTTTCCTTTGCTGACGCAGCGATATGAGACAAACATCACCCTGACTTGCAAATTTACTAGTCTAAACCTACCCCGGACACACTAACCTATTTGCACCATTTGGTGACTTGGAGGAATTACACCATGGCGTCTACTGTACTTCCATTTTGAACTGAGGATACTTCCAAACCACTGATTATACTATCAAGTGGTGAGGGGCTTCAATTAATTCAACAGGAATTCCACACCACATTGTTTGGGACTCCAGCAAACTCCTCCGCCATTGGTTGGTAATTAATCTCCTATGTTCATTCAGACTCTATGCTGCGCACTATCAAGGGGTATGATAGGAATAGACTTTTAAGCTAGATATAGGGGAAGTTTTATTGGTGCAATTGTTTTTTTTTACTTTTTTAATTCTTAATATTCCTTATAAACATTTATTTTCAATGCTATCAGTGCACACTATTGTCTTTTTAAAAATGTTATTAAATTTTGGGTCCGATTCAGAGACATTCATTAAAGATCAATGGTGGGGGGTTTGCGCATGTGAATGCCGGGACCCCGGGAGTGAACGGCTTTTGTGAGTTTCACACTCGTCATATCGTTCACTCTGGACAGTGAGGTCTGAGGGTGGGCAGGGGGCGGCAGCAGGGGAACGACCATTGTTCCTATAAAAACACTGGGCGTTCCCCTGGGAACACAGGCGTGTTGATGCCTGCATGGGGCGGTGGCTGACGCCACATGACGTCAGTGCATGCCCCTTTTCAGCCATCTACGTCTAGGATAAAAGTAAGTATAGACTTACTTTTATCAATGAACTGACCATCGAATGATTTGTCTTCCAGACAGCCACATGCGAGGGGATGTGTGTTGTGAATACATCCCCTCACATGTTAGTAAGGGGATGTGGTCTGCAGGGGGGGTTGGGAGTTCAGGGGGCAGCGCTTACCTGTTTGCAAGACTGCGAGTATACAGGTCTGAATCAGGACCATGTCTTTTTAAAATCCATCAAATAGCATTCATTGTAAAGGTAATTCCATCGTTACCACTTCCGTAGTGTTGTATTCCTTTATTTATTTATTTATATACAGTTTGTTATACAGTGCAGCATATTCTGTTGCGCCTTACAATTGGAGACAACAGTGATTAAACAAACTGGGTAGAAAAAAACCGACATAGAGGTAGGAGGGCCCTGCTCACAAGTTTACAATCTATAGGGATAATAGGAGGGATACATAAGGATATAATTCCATAGCATGGCAGTCCCATCAGATTACAGGACAGTCCTGATGGGATGCAATTAGATAAGAATGCTACTGGAGGTTGTGTGATCCAAGTACCCCTGATATCACCAACACCACAAGTACAGGAGAGTAGGAGTGCAGGAGAACAAGTGGTCACGTGACCCGGAAGTTTCCAGCAGCTGCAGCAGAAGTAAGAAGACACTGAAGATGGGCGCGGGGTGCCCAGCAGCCAATAGAAGAGTTCTGACAGTGGGGCAGATGTATTAAGCCTTAAAAAGAGATAAATGCAAGTAAGATAAGGAGAAATAAATGTACAGCCAATCACCTGCTAACTGCCACGTTACAGGCTGTGTTTGAAAAAAGTCAGTAAGGAGCTGATTGGCTGGACGTTTATCTCTCCTTATCACACTTGAATTTATCTCTTGTTAAGGTTTAATACATCTGCCCCAGGGTGAGTAAAGGAAGCTGTAGTCGGGACACTGACGCGGCACTAGACTTCCCCAGTCTGTGCTGCACTCAGCCCCTGTCAAGACCGCCACGAGTTCCGGAGCAAGACTGCAGAGTCCACCCTCCATCATCGCCGCACAGTCACTGCCCGGATCATCGACGCTGGTCCCAGAGCCGGCCCTAGCCAAAATGATGCCCTAGGCAAGATTTTGGCTGGTGCCCCCTAGCACCGCCACTAGTTCTGCCTCTGACCCTGCTCCCTTTCCCAGCACCATCAACCTTCATCATAGCAGTCATCATTTTGGTGCTCCTACTCGCAATATTTTAAATAGAAACAGCGCACGCATTCAGTGCGCAGCCCAAACAATAGTACCCCCAATTCAAATTATGCCACACAGTAGTGCAACTTTATTCACATTATATCATGCCATGGTGTCCCTTATTCATGTTACATCACACAGTAGTACCACTTTACCTTATGTACATTACTCCTCACGTTATTCACATTATACCCTTAGTAAAAAATCCTGAGAAAATATTGTATTTTAAGCACCTCCATGGCCACACTGCAACCCAGCACAAAGCAGTGTGTGCTGGGCAGAGGAGAAGAGCTGCAGCTGCTGCTGTCACTTAAGGGGAGAGGGCCCAGGGCCCCCACTGGGCCCTTCCATCAGACTTTGGCTTGGGTAGTTTGTACCCCCTACCCCTTTCTCTCGGCACCCCTGATAATACCACACAGTAATGCCCCTTACACACGACCCACATTATTAATGTCCTTATAACCATGTACCTGCATACGGAATGCTATGTTACAGTGATTTCCATGAGTACACTATTTCATATGCAGATACAGCCTCACTCACACACAGAATATAGGCATGCTGCATATCATTTTAATCAGCAGAAGCTGCTGATGCCCCTAGGCATTCCAAATGCCCTAGGCAATTGCCTAGTTTGCCTATGCCTAAGGCCGGCTCTGGCTGGTCCGGCCCCCGTATACTATCCCCTTCATCCCATCCTCTGCCTGCTTTCCGCACCCCTAGAAATATCAATAACAGCAAACACCAAAGCTACAGATAGCGCAGGGCTTGTCGTTGCTGGGGATGGCGGAGGACTCGCCACCCGCCATCCCCCGCCCCTCGCCATCTGTATGTCGGAAGGGGACGCGCGTGCACGAGGTGCACGCGCGTCCCGTTCCGACGGTGCCTTTCCCCGGGTCCCCGCCGGCTTCCCCGGGTCCCCGCCGGTCCACACCGCCCCCCCGCAGCCCCCCGCAGCCCTGCCCGTCTCCCTGAAGCTGGAGACGGGCAGGACTGCACCCGCCGCGCCGCCTCGCCGCCCGGCTATTGAGACGCTCGTGCGTGGGAGACGCACGAGCGTCTCATTCAGCCAGAGCGCCAGATTGCTGGCGGATCGCCAGGGACACGGTCCTGGCGCTCCGCCAGCAATAATAAGGCCAGCTCCATCTGTACCATCACAGACTAGCGGGAAGCCGCTGTCTGTTAAAAACTATTCACCAACCATCTCCCTCCATCCCATACTTGCCGGCAATACAGTGACTCAGAGACTACCATTGTGTTTATCACCCATGGACACCCATTCAGTTTGGACACTGAAAATCTCAATTGTATCCTACACCTAAACTTCATTTTTTTTTTCATATTTTTTGCATTTTTCATGATTTTTCACAGTATTTAAATCCAATTAATTTACTTTATTGTCATTTTCTATTTTTTGTTATTTTCATTTCTCTTGACTTGACCTGTTTTTTAATGCATGCATTGATTCTGATTGTCTGCATCATATTACTACATTAGGACAGAGCGCAGTACCATACCTTCCTTACTCTATGCCAAAAAATTTGGAGGTGGTCTCCTGCATAGGCACCGCATCTAGTCCGACCATACAGGCTCAGTGCGCAAGTAGTCCCTCTATACGTATGAAAATTTTCATGGGTGGGCAAAAGATCAAGGACTACAGTTGGGCCTATTTCTCATACAGATGGAGCAGCTCCCATTGATACGGTCGCCATTCGACGCCTGCCGACAGAAGGGGGTGCGTGGGCAGAACATGCTTCGCATGCCCCATTATAATATTAACTACTAATTAGTACAATAGCTGATCAATTCAGTTGTTCATCTTAACAATTTCATTTTCTCTAAGTCATTAACCTACTTTTTATTCAGATTTCCTTGACAGACTAATCTCATTTGTTTGAGAGTATTTTTAAATCTATATAAATCAAAATATTGTGAACGCAAACAGCGCTGTGCCCAATATATCAGTCTAACACTTAGTGTTCAACAATATTTCCATAAATATACCCCAATAAGACTTTTGCTCCAGAGTTCCTTCAGTGATGAGTACAATACAGCATATCTCTTTGTGAATAAAAATTTTATATTTCACAACCTATAAGCATAAAACCAGATCTGCGGGTTCACAATAACTGAATGCTCACCGGACATCCAAATTGATCCAAATTGATGGTATATGCTATAAATTTAAATTGTGGTATGCCATCTAAATTACAAAAACAGGTGTTATGATGCTCAGCCACGCCCCCTCCAGCATATGTCCACCCCCTCCTCCAGTAGCCTCAGCCTTGTTTTCACAGTCTAATCTCTGATGTGCCTTGTCCCACAGGATGTGATATGACTGGCCGAGGGTCAGGACCCGAACAGTCAAAATACCAATATTAGAATCCCGTTGGTACTCCAAGCGCATAAAACACCCTTGCGGACTCGGTTCGTTCACCACACTGCAGGCTTGGTGTCTTGCTGGGCTCGAGAATAGCTCCTCAGGATCCTGAGTGTCGGGCAGTTGAGCATTTGGGATTATGACATCGGTATAGTGACCGTCGAAATCCTGATCGCCGGCCAGTTGTCCGGCACCCCTCCAACATGCAAGGCAACAGAAGATGAGAGGTATGCATTATGATGATTTCATCACTTTGTATTGTGGTATATTAGTTGGGACATTTCTATATAGAACACAGATAGAGCCATCTTCATCTAGCCCTTTAAATTAGATGATCGCCTTTGTATTAACATAAGATGCCAAGTCTAAAGACCATTACACACTACTTATACTTCTAGAAGTAAGGAAAATACTACATGGATGGAGGGCATAGACAGATGGACAGATGGGGACATAGACGGATGGGGGACATAGATAGATGGCATAGATGGATGAACAGGGGGGAATAGACAAATGGGAACAGAAAACCATACTGGGGAACAGACTGGCAGATGAATGGATGGGGTGCAGCATAGATGGAGGGAAGGGTGGGAGGCAAAGATAGACAAGGGGATTGCCTGATGAACAGACTGAGATATCCTCACCATCACCAGGTCTGTAGACTCCACCTTTCTTCATGGTGCGGTTCTGGTCAGTGGGAGCAGTGGCTCCACTGTCTCTGCACAGCAGCTCTGGGCAGCAGTGGTTCCTATTCCCTCCCATCCTCATGGTGTACTTAGCTCCTGTCAGTGGCCGCTGCTGTCAGCAGCAGCTCCTTGCCCTCTCCTCCCCCAGCTATGGTGCGGCGGCTCTTGGCATTGGTGGCAGCAGCAGCAGTTCCGCCTGCCTCAATACCTTATAACAGTGGTTCTCAACCTCGGTCCTCAGGGTCACCTCACCTCGGTTGAGGTGAGGTTCTCAACCTCGGTTTCCAGGTCACCTCACAGATACATAGGTGCACTAATTACTCACTGGCACATTTGAAAAGATCACAAGTGGAGCTAATTATTTCACCTGTGATTCTGTGTGGAGACCTGGAAAATGTGCACTGTTGGGGATCTCTGAGGACCGAGGTTGAGAACCACTGCCGTAGAACACTGGCTGCAGCCACCCCCCTTCCCTCCCTAGTAAAACGCTGTCCCAAAATCCACAGCACCGGCGCTTGGCCTGGGTTAAAAAGGAGGAAGAAACAACCCTGGTGGCCACACTACCTGACCACTGCTGGCCATAGTGATCAGGGCAAACGGCAGCAGGGGAGGAAAAAGAGTTCAGTGCTCGAAGTGCAGGAATGTCATACCATTGTATACCGGCCCACTTTGAGCACTGGTGCAGATGCACACTCCATATTATTAATCAATAATAGAGGTTCTTGGTATATTAATTGGCCAATAAATATTTGCCCACCAACCAGCTTCACTGTGACCTCATTTCTGGTGGGTCCCTAATATTAAGTTTGAATCTGGGACGCGGAACCCCAAAAAGGCCGGCATAGGCCAGTGACCCCAGGGCAACACACAAGTGAAAAACTAAGCCAAAAGTGTATTAATAAGAAATAAGCAGAAGCTAGAGGTTAAAAGGTGAAGTGCTAGAAAGTATAATATATTAGTGAAAAATAAATAGTGCTAAATAAATGTTAGGGTGTGCCACCCCAAAAGCAACTCAGCCACACTAAGCCAAGGGGAGACGCACCCCAAATCCATCCCCAAGACTAGCAATTAGTGTCACTTTTTAGGTTTTACCTACATTGTGCCTTCAGTTTGCAGTCTGTGGCTACCAGGGACCAAGCTGGTAAAATAATATTCAAATCAGGTGGGTCGGGTGCTACTCTGAGTTGAAAAATAGATGGTGTAGATGCACACTCCATATTATTAATCAATAATAGAGGTTCTTGGTATATTAGTTGGCCAAGAAATATTTTCCCACCAACCAGCTCCATGGTGACCTCATTTCTGGTGGGTCTGGTGGGTATCAGGGACCCACCAGAAATGAGGTCACCGTGAAGCTGGTTGGTGGGAAAATATTTCTTGGACCTTTATGCTTGATTAATAATATGGAGTGTGCATCTGCACCATGTCTTTTTCTTTTCAGAACTACAAGTCCCAGCATGATAGCACCTCATGTATATGGGGTATGCATTCTAAGACCCCCCCCCCCCCCATAAGCTAATATTGTGTACACCTGTACACCTGAAGCTTGGGGCTCCTTCAACTTAGAGTAGCATCCCACCCACCTGATTTGAACATTATTTTACCAGCTTGGTCCCTGGTAGCCACAGACTGCAAACTGAGGGCACAATGTATGCCTCTTCCATAATTCACTCCCCTCTTTTAAACACTCATGAACTCTTTACTTACTTCTCCACTTGTACTTTCACATCCACATCCCATCACCAATACAAAAAACCACAAACATCCACCTACAGTATATCTATCTCTCCTTTCTAATCTTATTAGCTAGTGACATATCACCAAACCCAGGCCCCAACCACCCGTCCCACTCAGATTTAATTGGTTCTAAGCCTAGAAATTCAGCTAACGTCATAAATATCACAAGCCTCTCACTCACACCTCCAGGCCTGGTAACTGTAAAGGAGGTGGAGTTGGTATATTACTGTCACAAGCCTTCACATACTCAGTTCTACCACCTGTTCCACTCACATTTACATAATTTGAAGTACACTCCATTAGGGTTTTACCCCTTTCTCTCTGCGTTTTGCTGCTATCTATCGCCCACCTGGGCTTATCAAATCTCAATTTCTGGAAGAATTCTCCGCCTGGCTCCCCCATTTCTTATCCTCTGACATCTCCACTATCATCCTGGGTGACTTCAATATTACTATTGACAGTCCACCATCTCTGCATGCTTCCAAACTCCTCTCTCTAACCTCCTCTCTCTGCCTCTCCCAGTGGTCTACTCATGAGG
Source organism: Crinia signifera (assembly GCF_055691185.1). NCBI lineage: Eukaryota > Metazoa > Chordata > Amphibia > Anura > Myobatrachidae > Crinia > Crinia signifera. The sequence continues at coordinate 95,288,105 of NC_139217.1, forward strand.
AAGGCCACTGCCTTGACCTTGTTTTCCCCAGGCTGTGCTCAGTCTCTGATTTTACTAACACTCCCTTCCCTCTCTCTGATCACAATCACATTACCCTCTCACTCTCCTCCATTACCTCAAGCTCACTGACACAGAAATCATGCTTCCCTACTCTAACCCGCAGAAATACTAATGATATTAATTTTCCACAACTTTCCACCTCCCTGCAACAACAGCTCTCACTAATTTCTACATTTTCCTCTCCTGACTCTGCTGTTTCCCACCTCTACCAGACTCTTGAAACCGCCCTTGATGAAGTGGCTCCAACTACCCATTATACCCCACGTAGGCTTAGATGCCAACCGTGGCACTCCAAAACAACAATACAACTACAAAATCAGTCACCTAAAGTAGAACGCCAATGGCGTAGATCTCGTAATATGACTGATTTCCTCACATACAAGCTACCACTCCTACTGCAATGCTTTGGACACTGCCAAACAAACATACTACCAATCTCTCATCTCTTCTCATGCTACCAACCCTAAGCGACTTTTTAACCCATTTAAGTCTCTTCTTTACCCTCCCCCACCGGCTACTATCGGTGCACAAGAACTTGCCTCCTACTTTAAGGACAAGATTGATAACATCCGAGATGAAATGGTATGCTCTTCCACTACTTCTAACCCACTTTCTTCCCCACTTGAACCCTCTGGCACATTCTCTTCATTTGAGCCCACAAATGAAAAGGAAGTATCCGAACTATTCTTATCCTCCTACTCTACTACCTCTCCTCTTGATCCTATGCCTGCACAAGTCATTAAAAATCTATCTCCTGTGCTTATTCCAACCTTAACTAAAATCTGAAATCTCTCTCTTGCTATTGGTATTTTTCAGTCTCTGCTCAAACATGCAGTGATTACTCCCATTCTGAAAAAACACAATTCTGACCCCAACTCTCTCTCTAACTATTGTCCTATCTCTCAGCTCCCATGCCTCTCCAAGCTACTCGAGAGACTTGTCTACTTTCGCCTCACAAACTTTCTTAACTATCACACCCTATTAGACCCACTTCAGTCAGGCTTTCGCTCTCAACACTCCACTGAGACAGCACTGACTAAAGTGGTGAATGATCTGGTAACTGCTAAGTCTAAAGGCCATTACTCACTACTTATTCTTTTAGATCTTTCTGCTGCGTATAACACTGTGGATCACACTCTTCTTTTACAAACACTACACTCCCTAGGTCTTAATGATACAGCCCTTTCCTGGTTCACATCTTACCTATCTGATCGCTCTTTTAGCGTTCACTTCTCTAACTCTACTTACTCTTCACTACCTCTGTCAGTTGGAGTTCCGCAAGGCTTAGTCTTAGTTCCTCTGCTTTTCTCCATCTATACTTCCTCTCTTGGCAAACTAATCAGCTCTTTCGGATTTCAGTATCACTTATATGCGGATGATACTCAAATCTATCTATCAACCCCAGAGTTATCACCTGTGGTTTTGGGTCGAGTCTCTGAATGTCTCTCTGCCATCTCATTTTGGATGTCTTCTCGCCAACTCAAACTCAATATTTCCAAAACTGAATTATTTATATTCCCACCAACTAAGAACAGTTACCATCACAGTTGACAACTCGACAATCTACCCTAACCCACAAGCTTGTTGCTTAGGGGTCATCCTCGACTCTGAACTATCCTTTTTTCCCCACATTCAATCTGTCTCCAAATCATGTTACATGCATCTAAAAAACATATCCATAATACGACCGTATCTCACACAAGACACTACTAAATCTCTTATCCATGCACTCATTATATCCCGCATTGATTATTACAATAGTCTCCTAACTGGTCTTCCCAAGAACAGACTCTCACCACTACAATCCATTTTAAATAGGCTGATCTTCCTTGCAAGACGCTCATTTTCTGCTGATCTGCTCTGACAGTCCCTCCATTGGTTGCCTGTATCTTACCGTATTCAATATAAAACACTTCTACTCGCATATAAAGCTATTAACCATACTGCACCAGCATATATCTCCCTACTTATCACAAAATATCTCCCATCTTGACCACACCGCTCTGCACAAGATCTGCATCTCTCTTCTGCAGGGATCACTAGCTCCCATTCACTATTACAGGACTTTCATCGGGCTGCTTCCATCCTATGGAATGCCCTTCCACGCACAATAAGACTCTCCACTTGCCTCCAACCTTTCAAGCATTCCTTGAAAACTCACTTTTTCAGGCAAGCCTATCATATTTAAGTTCTACAAGCATAACCCTCTGAGGCACTTATGTATTATATAGCTTCCCTTCTGGACTTGTAACTTGGTGGGACTGCTATGCTTTTACTGGTGACTGTCCTGATGTTTCCCTCCTATGTCCCTATAGATTGTAAGCTTGCAGCAGGGTCCTCTAACCTCCAAGTCTGTATGTTGTTACCTAGTTTGTTTTATCACTGTCTACCATTGTAAAGCACAACGGAATCTGCTATATAAGAAAGTTCGGTACTTGTGAGTTATCCGGGCTGCCGATTTTTTCATCGCGCCCGAAATCGTGGGCATCGCGTCGGTCGTGGCCGTTATAAGGAGCCGCGACGCGATGCCCGCGATTTCCCATAGACAGTAATGTTAAAAGACACGATGGACCCGATTTCTGACCCGATTTCCCATAGACAGTAATGTTAAAAGACGCGATGGACCCGATTTCCCATAGACAACAATGTTAAAATAAAATGACAATGTGAAATTGGCCAATATGGGCATTTCGCATTGGATATGTTTTAAAAAAAAAATGTTTCATTGCCCCCCACCACCGTTAACGCCACCCCGCTATTGACGCCAACCCGAAGCGTGGCGAGCGCAGCGAGCCCGCGAGGGGCGGTGGTATGCGTCCTCCGACCTTTTCATACCCCTACTATCCACTAGGGCGGGGAGTGAGAATAGAATAGTGTGGCGAGCGCAGCGAGCCACCGAGCCTGAAGCGTGTCGAGCGCAGCGAGCCCCGCGAGGGGACGCGGACACTTGTGAAGCCTGCAAGGGCACGCGGATACCTGTGAAGGTATCCGGCTGCGCTCGCCACGCTTCGGGCTCGGTGGCTCGCTGCGCTCGCCACACTATTCTATTCTCACTCCACGCCCTAGTGGATAGTAGGGGTATGAAAAGGTCGGAGGACGCGTACCGCCGCCCATAGGCGTGCGCACGGGGGGTGCCAGGGGTGCACAGGCACCTCCTAATCACCCCCCGCACCATTGCCGGCATTTACGTCCTTATTCTTTTTTTTTTTTTTTTAGTTAAGGTGGGCTTACCCCTGCCGCGCCGCGGACGTTGCACAGTGGTGTGGTGATGGGGGGGATGTTGCGTGCGGGGGGGAGGTGGGGATCGGATCTCCATTTGGGATCTGCAGCAGCACTCCTCCCCGAGTCCGTCACAGCCACCGGCGAAGTGCCTGTGATTGTGCAGCCTGCGCCGGACCTGCGCAGGCTGCAGTAAAGAGACCAGAGCCAGCCGTCCACCTCAGCAATCCCCACCTAATCCTGCCCAGCTCCCGCAAAGTGCCTAACACAAGGAGGGGATCAGAAAAGATAAAGTAGGTGAAGTTGCATATGAGGAGGGTGTCAGGGAGGGAGATATGGGATGTGTCCAGCCAGTCCCAGTGGGTCCAGTCCTCTGCCCCATTTATGCTGTGTTCACACTGTGTAATGGGCATCATGTGTGGCAAAATGTTTAATGAGCATCAGGGTATGAAGAGAAATGTGTAATGGGCATCAGGGTATGAAGCGCAATGTGTAATGGGCATCGGGGTATGAAGCGCAATGTGTAATGGGCATCAGGGTATGAAGCGCAATGTGTAATGGGCATCAGAGTATGAAGCGCAATGTGTAATGGGCATCAGGGTATGAAGCGCAATGTGTAATGGGCATCAGGGTATGAAGCGCAATGTGTAATGGGCATCAGGGTATGAAGCGCAATGTGTAATGGGCATCAGGTTATGAAGCGCAATGTGTAATGGGCATCAGGGTATGAAGCGCAATATGTAATGGGCAACAGGGTGTGAAGCGCAATGTGTAATGGGCATCAGAGTATGAAGCGCAATGTGTAATGGGCATAAGGGTATGAAGCGCAATGTGTAATGGGCAACAGGGTGTGAAGCGCAATGTGTAATGGGCATCGGGGTATGAAGCGCAATGTGCAATGGGCATCGGGGTATGAAGCGCAATGTGTAATGGGCATCGGGGTATGAAGCGCAATGTGTAATGGGCATCGGGGTATGAAGCGCAATGTGTAATGGGCATCGGGGTATGAAGCGCAATGTGTAATGGGCATCGGGGTATGAAGCGCAATGTGCAATGGGCATCGGGGTATGAAGCGCAATGTGTAATGGGCATCAGAGTATGAAGCGCAATGTGTAATGGGCATAAGGGTATGAAGCGCAATGTGTAATGGGCAACAGGGTGTGAAGCGCAATGTGTAATGGGCATCGGGGTATGAAGCGCAATGTGCAATGGGCATCGGGGTATGAAGCGCAATGTGTAATGGGCATCGGGGTATGAAGCGCAATGTGTAATGGGCATCGGGGTATGAAGCGCAATGTGTAATGGGCATCGGGGTATGAAGCGCAATGTGCAATGGGCATCGGGGTATGAAGCGCAATGTGTAATGGGCATCGGGGTATGAAGCGCAATGTGTAATGGGCATCGGGGTATGAAGCGCAATGTGTAATGGGCATCAGGGTATGAAACGCAATGTGTAATGGGCATCATGGTGTGAGGCGTAATGGGCATCATGGTGTGAGGCATAATGGGCATCACAGTGTGAGGTACAACGGTTAATGCTCATCACGGTGTGTGGCGTAATGTGCAATGGGCATTATGGTGTGTGCGGAATTTGTCATGGACATTACAGTGTGTGGCCTGTAATTGGCATTACAGTGTTTAGTATAACGTGTATTGGATATTACAGTGTGTGGCGTAACATGTATTGGGCATTATGGCATTTAGTATACTAAGTACTGGGTATGTGATATGTAATAGGAAGTACAGTGTAAATTTTTGGCGCGTGGCTTCGCCGTGCACTGTCCCTGTTGACCCTATTTAAGAAATATTTGTCAAGCCCTGGCATAATGTGTAATGGGCATTATGGTGTGTGCAATTATGTAACATGGGCATTACTGTGTGTGGCATTATGTATAATGGGTAATTATGATGGGTGGCATAATGTGTGATGGGCATTATGGTGTGTGGCATTATGTGTAATTGACATTATTGTACATGGCATGTGACATTATGTGTAATGGGCATTACAGTATACATTTTTGCAGTGCTTTCGGCACACACTGTCCCTGTTACTAGTATGTGTGTGTGTGGGGGGGGGGGATTCATAAATAAGTCACCTTCTATTTACAGTAATTTGTATTGATGCCCAGAAGGCGGTGATGGACACGCCCAGTAGGTGGTGATGGACACGCCCAGTAGGCGGTGATGGACACGCCCCTCCAATGGTGCACCCCCTAAGAAAATGGTCTGCGCACGCCTATGCCGCCGCCCCTCGCGGGCTCGCTGCGCTCGCCACGCTTCGGGTTGGCGTCAATAGCGGGGTGGCGTTAACGGTGGTGGGGGGCCATGAAACATTTTTTTTAAAAACATATCCAATGTGAAATGGCCATATTGGCCAATTTCACATTGTCATTTTATTTTAACATTGCTGTCTATGGGAAATCGGGTCCATCGCGTCTTTTAACATTACTGTCTATGGGAAATCGGGTCCATCGCGTCTTTTAACATTACTGTCTATGGGAAATCGCGGGCATCGTGTCGTGGGCCCTTATAACGGCCACGACCGACGCGATGCCCCCGATTTGGGGCTAAATCGCGGGCATCGCGTCGGTCAGGTGTCCTTTAGTTAACTAAACTTAAGGACAAAATCGGCAGCCCGGATAACTCACAAGTACCGAAACTGTAAATAAATAAATAAATAATAAATGTAAGACCTAAAAATTTACACTAATTGATAGTCTTTGGGATGGATTTGGGGAGTGGCTCTCCTTGGGTTAATGTGGCTGAGTTGCTTTCCGGGTGGCACACTCTAACATTTATTTAGCACTATTTATTTTCCACTAATATATTATACTTTCTAGCACTTCACCTTTTAACTTCTAGCTTCTGCTTCTTTCTTATTAATACACATTTTGCTTAGTTTTTCACTTGTGTGCTACCCTGGGGTGACTGGCCTATGCCGGCCTTTTTGGGGTTCCGCGCCCCGGATTCAAACATAGTATTATGGACCCACCAGAAATGAGGTCACATTGAAGCTGGTTGGTGGGCAAATATTTCTGGCCAATTAATATACCAAGAACCTCTATTATTGATTAATAATATGGAGTGTGCATCTGCACCATGTGTTTTTCTTTGCAGAAGTCCCAGCATGATAGCACCTCATGACTCTCTACTAGCCTCCAAACTTTCAAGCGTTCCCTGAAAACTCATCTCTTCAGGCAAGCCTTTCATATTTAAGTACCATACATATAACCCTCTGAGGCACTTATGTATTATATAGCTTCCCTTCTGGACCTGCAACTTGATGGGACTGCTATGCTATTACTGGTGCCTGTCCTTGTACACTCCTTTGTCTTTATAGAGTGTAAGCTTGCAGCAGGGCTCTCTTACCTCCAAGTCTGTCTGTTGTAACCCAGTTTGTTTTATCACTGTCTAAATTTGTAAAGCGCAACGGAATCTGCTGCAAAATACAAGAAACTGTAAATAAATAATAAGTGATTATTATCACAAAGTACTGCTCCTCTGAAAAGAGCAGTCCTTTGGGAAGCCGCCGCAGCCAGGTAAGAGGATGTCCGTGGGTCTACTTCTCCTCCTACCCCCGGGAGCCTCATGCTGCAGACAGCTGCAATTATTCCCAGACTCCTCCTCCCAAATGGTGAAGTCGATGATGAGACGTCAGCTGCCGATTCCCGTCAGACATTGGCATGCCTACATTCTCAAAAAACACTCAGCGTTTTAATGTGGACAGTTATAAAACACTGGGCATTCCCCCTCCAGATGCCCCTGTTGGGATAATTTGGTCTACAGCATGATGGTCGACATGTTTCTAGTTCGAATGGTCATTAGTTCGACAGATCGTTAGTTCGACAGGTCATTAGTTCGACAATGTCTATGTCGACAGTCAAAAGATTGACATGGGTTTTTTTCACTGTTTTTTTACCTGAATGTCAACACAGTCGACATGGACACAGTTTCAAGTGCACCGCATCCCCTCGCATCGCTCGTTGCGCTCGCAATGTGTCAGGCACGATGCCTCGCTGCGTTCGGCACACTATTTTATTCTCCCACCATGCCCTAGTGGATGGTAGGGCATGAAATACCACCTGTCGGCACATGTCGGCTCAAAAAACTGTGAAAAACCCCATGTGGACCTTTTGACTGTCGACCTAGACATTGTCGAACTAATGACCTGTTGAACTAATGACCTTTCGACCTAGAACCATGTCGACCTTTTCCTATGTCGGCCTTTTCCCATGTCAACCTAATGGCGTCGACCTAATGACTGTCGACCATCATGCTGTAGACCAAATGGCCGCATCCCCTGCTGCCCCCCCTCCCCTACCTGTACGGATGCCTCAGCGACTGTGAAAGAAGCAAATACGCGCATGTGCTGAGCCGCACCATTGGTCCCCAGCAAGAAAAGGCTGGGGACTGATCACTGTTGAATCGGGCCCTAAAGTTGAAGATTTCCACTGGTAAAACAAAACAAAAAAGCAAAGTAGTATTACCAGGAAATGTGTAGCATCATATCTCAGTGTAATATAGGGCTCTGCAGCAGCCATCTCCCAGCGTGTTGTATAACAGCAGTCCTTATTAGTGCAGACTGACTGCAGCGAGAACAATTGTCCCTTTAAAACCAAAGCTGACTGATGCCAGAGTTCAAAGCAGCTGTTCACACAAATGAACAATAGAATAGGCAATGGTTTGTGTCTATCACTGATAAGATCCCTAGATCTGTATAAAGATGTAATGTACTGAGGTTTGTGGCCATATAAAAGCAATTAATCTTCTTAGTTATACATTAGCTACTGTGCCAGTTTTGTGTGCGGACTGTAAGGAAAACAACACTGTAGTAAACGGGGAAAGCTGAGATTTTATGTCACACAGAGGAAGCATTGGCGGTGCTATATATACAAGTGACATGGTGCATCCTCCTCAACAAACGCTGTACCGGAGCATGGTATTGAGGAAGACACGTTTATTATGTTTCCATTATATTATAAAAGCATTGCAGTTATTTCACGGTTGCAGGAAGTTGTCCAAAAGACATATAACAAACCAAGTTGTCAAAAAAGCTTAAGAGGTTGCAACAAACGTATCGTCTGCAAAATGATGTTTCACTCAGACTTTTTATTTTTAGCCCATAGAGTAGGCTGAAAAGCTGCAGACTGTCACTTGGCAGCGATAGAGGCCGCACGCATGTAGTTGGGTTATATTGGTAAACTGAAAGCACAGCCAAGGACTTGTAATAAACAAATGAGTCATGTGAAATTGCTGCACTGGCTGCAGCTACAGCACTTCCTGAAAGGGTATTAAGTGCACAGTTGTAACCTTGCCAGGGAGAGTGGGCGTTGTCGCTAATATCTACAGTAGAGTCCATAAATTCTAATTAATAAAATGGATTTGTTTCTGTCATAAATGAAATTGTGGATACAGTTGAGATACAGAAAATCAAGAAATAGAAGGCCTTATTCTGGGTGACTTGCAAGGCTGCAAAATTCGCAGCCTTGCAAGTCCATCAGACGCCGTCCCCCCCCTTGCACACCATGCCCCCCGCATGGCTGTGAATAGATGATTTACATAATCATCCATTCGCAGGCAGGGAGAAATCATTTGATTGATTTCTCCCATGCACGCAGTTCAGAGTGACCTATATAGTCACTCTAAACTGCGGGCGCCCTGTGCAAGGACGGGACGGGCAGCTGACATCCGGTGATGTCAGCTGCCCGCCCCCGTATGTCTGTCATGGCCTCATTTGCATGGGAATGCCCAGCGTTCTCATGGGAACGCCCATGGAATGCTGGGCGTTACCATATGCAAATGGGGTTCCCCGGCGTCCCCCCTTCTCCGCCCCCCTGGCGTGTACATGCGCAGAAATGTGCATGCGCAGACACTAAACATCGGTCCTCCGTACGAACGCACGGAGGACCGAATGAATCAAAATAAGGCCCAGAGTCTGTGCATGCCTCTCATTACCAGAAAAGAATGTTAGCGTGGAGAAATAGGTAGATTTGGTCTTCATAGGTGTGTAACCTTATAAGGTGGGAATATAGGATACACTACATACAGATTTTAATATATATAATCAGATGTAGCTATATTTGGTAGGCCCACGCATTTCACCAGAGATTTCTTAGGGCCAGCCAATCAACCAGCCAATCATGTCCTACCTGACATTTTTCAAACCCAGTCTGTGACATGGTAGGTAGGAGCTGATTGGCTGGCTGTCCATTTTATCACTTTTGAAGCTTAGTGCATCTGGCCCTTAGTTATTCATGACATGGATTCAACAAGGTTCTAAACAGAGGCAGATTCGGGGTTCAAACCACCCCTAGGCACAACATTATTGGCTGCCCCTCCCCCTCCAAAATAAAAAATAGATTTGTCTCTCACTGTTACCTACCTCCATACCTCCCAATAGCCTTCTCTCTGCCCTCTTCCATATTGCACACTGCTCTCCTCACACCTCACTGTCCTAAACAGCTTACTGCCCTCCTTCCCTCCACCACAACTCACTACCAGGGGCGGATTGGCCATTAAAATGACCGGGAAGTTTCCCAGGAGGCCGACCACAGTGAGGCCAAAAGATGCAGGGCGGGTGTGTAGCGCGCCTGCCTCATTACATATTATATAGCTTAGCCGCAGCCTCAGCGGCAGGTTGCAGCCCATGTCCCAGCCCAGTTTGTCCTCTTCTCTCCTCCCCCCCCGTGTGGCCCCGCCTCCTCGTACCCACTGACTGCATAGACCGAGCCTGAGGACCTTAGCAGCCGGCAGCTACAGCTGCTGGCTGTGACATACAGCAAGATCGCCTACCCAGCCACGTGGGAGATGGAGACAGCGGCAGTAGCGGTGCTGCACAGCAGTAACAGGGTACTCCTTTGTACCCTGTTACTGCTGCGCATCATCGCCACTGCCGCTGTCTCCGTCTCCCACTTGACCTCTCACTCACTGGCTGCCCACCCGCTCCCCATGTGCCTCTCTCCAGCTCACCCGGTGGCTGCTATGATACAGCCGCGGCCTCACTGACTGGTGCTCAGGGGAAGGGTGCATGCGCCCCGGCACTGCCCTGCAACAGACCTGCTGGTCCCAGCTATAGAAATGCGCCAGCGCTGCTGACAGAGGGATCGCCCAGAGAACTGCTAGTAAGTACATTAAAGAAAAAGCCTTCTTGTTACAATCAGCATGCCACCTCTCTCCCCATGATCTTGTCTCTGCCCCCTCTTCACTGTCCCTGTCACTCCTGCCTCCATCCTGACCCCACTATTCTTTTATGTCCCCTTGGCCTGGTCCTGCCACTCCTGTCCTTTCTCTGTTCTCTTTGTTCTGTCATGTGACATCCCCTCTGTCCTGGAACTCTGTCCTGTCCCTGTCCAAACTATTGTGTCCCTGTCCCCTCTGTCTTAAAGATGTATGTCCTCTCTCTGGTCTCTATCCTTTCTGCCCCCCCCTCCTGTAACTACTGTACTGTTCTGGTCACTCCTCTCTTCTGTCCCCTCTGTCCTTTCTGTGCTCCATCTTTCTTGGTCTTGACACCTCTGTACTAGCCCTGTCCCTTGTTACAGGATACATGCAATATCTTGGTAGTGGGGATGGTGTCTGTTAAAATAAATACCACAGCATCCCAATACGGAGAATCCCCAACCCCGTATCCCCTACCCCCTTACAATAACCGTCACTTGCAGCCTGACCCTCCCCTCTAGTCCCTAAATCTAACCATGGCAGCCCACCACCTAAACCTAACCCCACCCCGGCCTGCATCTTACCACCCTCTTTTAAGTGCATAAATCTAACCTCCCCTCTCCATAGCCTAACCCTAACCCCCCACCTACCCACCCCCCACCCCCCGACTACTCCCTACACCTCCCACCCTCTTCCCTGGCTGCACACTAGCCCCACATACCCACCGATTGGGTTGCTTGCTATCGGTATATTGAACGTCCGCATCCTGATCCTTTTCGAGGTTCTGGTGCTGGTCTTCTGATGTCGGGATGCTGGCATTGGTATATTGAATGCTGGCATCCTGCCCATCAGCATGCTGACTTCTATCCCAGCCCTGTCACTTCTGTACTGTCCCTGACATCTCTTTCCTGCCTTGCCTTTTGTCCTGTCCCCACTGTCATGTCTCTGCCACCCCTTTCTCCCCTTTTTCCTGTTCTCTCTGTCCTGGTCTTGTGAACTTCTACCTTCTCAGGCTGTCAGGTAAACAAGCCCAAATGTTGGGGGAAATTTTCACCCTGTCGCAGTCGCTACAGCAGGGGGAAGCCCCGACACTCACAGGCCAGTGATGGTACCCTCCATCTACAAAGGTATCTTCTGTTAAAGACATACATTATGCCTAAAAAGCAGTTAGGATTTCTGTGCTCTTATAATTTAACATTTAACCGTTTAACACGGGCGTTCCATTTGATAAATAATTTATTTTGCTTAGGGTTCAGGATTCCCTGATTATAGAACAGTATACAGTACATATAGGAGTACTCCAAAGAGGCTACAATATAACAGATGGTTAGGAGATTTATTTGAACACTTCTGTATGTTACTTAGTTCAAACTGATTCTAATGATACAGTGTTACATTACGTTACAGACCACATTGTGTATCCAGTGTCAGCCTTTCTGCACATGTAATAACCCTGTAATACTAAGCGAATGCCTCAGCATGTGTAATAATCGCCAAAGGCGTTCGCAATGGGGGACTGCACATGCACATACTGTATACACGCATGCACAGATCCCCCCCCCCCCCACCATCGAAAACGGGGCCGATTTTGGCATGTATCTTGCCTCCGGGCAACTGGGATGAACTTACGCCACTGCTGGTTAGGGCACCCAAATTGCTGTTTGGTGCCCCAAACCACAGACTTTTTTTAACATTTCCTCTCCCTGTCACCTCCCTGGTATCACCCACTGTTTCTCACCCTCTCCTCCACTGCCTGTAACCCTCTGCCTTGTATCAACCACTGCCTTTCCCTTTACCCATTGCCTCTCCTATCATCCTCCCTCTGTCCCCTACTGCTGGTCACCCTCTCACTGGTCATCTACTGCCTCTCCCTGTTGTCAGCCACTGCCTCTCCCCTTTCCCCTCTTCTTGTCACACAATGCCTGTCACCCTCTCACCAACTTTATGTCTTCCTCTCCCTGACATCACCCATTTACACTCCTTGTCACCCTCTACAGTCACAGTTTGCTTATTTTTGTCACCTAGTGACTCTTACAGACATCACCTCTGCCTCTCCCCATCATGATGGTCTCTTACTGTCACTCTCTGCATCTATGCCATGTGTGCCGTTTAATTCCAGGAGTGCCCCATGTGTGTCATATCGGTCCGGGAGTGCTGCCATGTGTGCTGCATAATTCCAGGGGTACCGCCATGTGTGGTGTATAATTCCAGAGGTGATGCCATGAGTGCCGTATCAGTCCACGGGTGTCGCCATGTGTGCCGTATCAGTAGAGGGCAGCTGTGGGTTTTTTTTTTTTATAATTAAAATAATTTATTTTATTTTTTTCTTACTGCCAGGTTGCTGTTAAGTGTTCCATATCAGTCAAGGGGTGCGGCCGTGTGTGCTGTATAATTCCAGACACTATTGATGCTTTAGTCTTGCCTGTCACCGATGTCTCTTAGTATAGTGATGTATGAATACCGCCTACTGTTGCGGTCTACATGAGGCCACTTTCAGAAAATTTCCAGGGCCACTTTTAGTCCCCAATCCGCCCCTGCTCACTACCCACATAAACACTCATGTATATGGTCATTAGGTCGACAGACATTGGGTTGACCACTGAAGGTTGATAGGCCTTAGGTTGTCACATAAAAATGGTGACAGGGTCAAAAGGTCGACGCAAGCATGAGGTTGCAAAGGTTGATAGTCAAACGTCAACATGGGATTTTCACATTTTTTTGAGCTGACATGTGCTGACAGGCAGTATTTCATGCCGTACCATCCACTAGGGCAGGGCTGGGCAACACCGGCCCTCCAGATGTTGATGAACTACACATCCCAGGATGCTTTGCATTAGTTTTGCTATGTGGCCATGCTGAAACTGATACAAGGCACATTGGGATGTGTAGTTCATCAACATCTGGAGGGCCGGTGTTGCCCAGCCCTGCACTAGGGCATGGGTCTTCAACCTATGGCCCTCCAGATGTTATGAAACTACATGTTCCAACATGCATTGCCACATTTTTTCCTATAACAGCATGCCAAAACTGTCAGGGCATGCTGGGACATGTAGTTCCACAACATCTGGAGGCCACAGGTTGAAGACCTGTGCACTAGGGCATTAAGCCAGAATAGAATAGTGCCAGAAGCATGGCAAGTGCAGCAAGCCATGCGAGGGGACGCATGCACCGATACGGTGTCCATGTCGACATTAGGGACAAAACCATGAAAAACCCATGTTGCCCTTTTGACCGTTGACCTTACCAATATCAACATAATGCTTGTGTTGACCTATTGACCCTGTCAACCTTAGGCATGTCAACCTCTTTTGCCTGGTCGACCCAATTACCTATAAACTATAAACACTGCACACAAACACCACACACTGGGACTGGTTCTGGTTCACTCACAAAAGCAAATTCTCTCTCTAATGGACAAAACCATGTGCACTGCAGGGGGCAGATGTAACGTGTAGAGTCACTCCCACTATCCTCTGTTGGCTCCTCTCACTGCTCAGTTACAGCAGCCTGTAACACTCTGCTGTGCCACCCCTAGATACGTGCCTCATGTGCCTAGTGGGAGATCCACCACTGGTGCTATAGACATTCCATAGAGTGTGTGCTTTGTGTTGATTGGTTATCATCACACAATTGCTACAGATGTGACAGCTCCACCTTCCTGCTACAAATATCTAATTCCACCATATCCCAAAGGGGCTTTATTGGCTACTGAGATACACTGACCTCACTCAACCAGCTTGAGATGATGTGTGTTTTGTGGCATGGTGTGTTATTCTGCTGGTAGTAGGCTGTTAGAGGGCTGGTAGACTGTGACTACATTGGAAATAATACTTAAGGTGCATACACACTGTACAAGTTTTGACCAACTTTTTTGACCAATTTCGTCCATTTCGGCCCTTCTGAACGAAATTGGTCAAAATATCTTTTAGTGCGTTTGCGACAAAAGATGAATGATGATGCGCATACCCACCAGTTGTTCATTAAAGGTGCATACACACTGTACAATTTATTTGACCAATTTAGTTGAAAGACATTTCCATTGAACCCAGTGTCCTGGACGAAAGATGTTGACAAAATATATTGACGACAGACGAATGAAGAATGATGATGGGCATACCCCCTATAGCTACAGTCTATAGGTTTTTTGTAAACGATATCCAAATTGAGCTGCATGCACAGTTGCCAAACAACCTTGATGAACAACTGGCGGGTATGCGCATCAGCATTCGTTGTTCGTCACATATACACTGAAAGATATTTTGACCAATATCATTCAGAAGGGCCAAAATTAACGAAAGTGGTCAAAAAATTGTACAGTGTATGCACCTTTAGAGACAATACATCTGGATATCTGCTGGTATAGCATAAATACCTTTACAAAATACGGAAATTATCCTGCTGATCTTACCAATGGACCCACAAGGTCCTAGCTACCTGCTGCAGAAAATGTTGGCTAGCTTATTTATGTCTTGGTTCCTGGACAAGCCAATAGAGTTGCTGCAATAAACTTTTTATGGTGTTTTCTTGTTTCTATCTTGTCCATCTCAATAAAGATTGACAGGTCTAGAAATGTGTTGTTTTCTTACGTATCAAGCTTCAAAAAGTGATAAAATGGAGCCAACCAGCCAATCAGTTCCTACCTGTTATGTTATAAGATGGGTTTGAAAAATGACAGGTAGGAGCTGATTGGCTGGCTGTTTATCACTCTCCATTGTATCACTTTTTGAAGCTTGATACATCTGGCCCTAATTCCTTTAGTTCTTCATTACTTCCCAAGATGGGTTGTTCTTCCAGATGTGATTATTACTGTATCTTGTGTGAATTTTACCCAAATCGCAGTTCTGTTTATTTGTTTTAATAATGTATTCTCAAACCAGAAATGATTATGTATCACTTTGAAATCTATGGCTTTGATGAGGTGTATTTTGTGGGAGATGTTCGCTGACAGTAAGTACAGAATGCTGTTTATGGATTCCAACCAGCTTTGTGGTCTAGAACATTATATAGAGAGGTGATGTCACATGCATATAGAAGGTAGTGACGGTTCCATTTTTATTTCCTCTAGGATATTGAAGATGTGAACTGAGTCCTTGAGAAAAGTTTCTTTACTAATGGTTGGAAGAATTGGTCAATGAATGCGATAGGTTAGGAGGTATTTCTCCTGGTAAATATGGGACTTCCTTGTGGATCTAGTATGAGTATAATTTCTGTTACTTTCCATACAATTTTGGCATTTAAACTACTGTACATGGGATCAATATGACAAAGGCACTTACGATACCACAAGATTTCTATTATGGGTGACTCCAACTACTGTAGGTCACAGAAATACAATGTTTAAAAAGTTGTAAATTGTTATTTCATTTCAATCTAAGTACAAGAATAAGGGCCCATCTCTCTGTATTTGGACCTCTCTGTATATAATGTGTGCATGAGTTAATATGAGTAGAATACTGTCCGTATGTTCTCATCCAGGCAGAAAACACAGGGTTTCTGAAGGGAAGGGGTTCCAAATGTTTGAATGTATAATGAGTTTCGCCAGCCCATGAAGGATAGATAACTAGTAGTAGTAGTTTGTTTATTTATAAGGTGGCACAAAGTGTCCGCAGCGCCGTACATAGCAAACAAAAAACAAATTACAAGATTACGTACAGGGTGTGTTGATAAAATACAGCATAAATAGGGGTATAGCTGGTAGAACTAAAATCAGCATCAGTTCTGAAGTAGGTGTCCAAATTGTCGAGGAGACTTAAGATGAAGTAGAGGAAGGGCAGAACAGGGCAGGAGCGCTGGTGAGGTAAAGAGGTAGGGTGAGTACGTGAGGAAGGAGGGCCCTACTCATAAGAGTTAACAGACTAAAAGGAGGTGGGTGGATGAATGAAAAACAATAGGATAAATAGGAACGGATGGGAATGGATGGAGGGGTAGGGTAGGCAGGATAGGAGGAGTGAAAGAGGCGAAGCAGTAGTGGATTTATTTCCCTGATAAGTGGAGTTACTAATAGTATCTAGTTTTCTCTCTTCCTCATACATTTCTTTCCTGAAACTGTTGTACAGGTTGTTTTTCCGTTCTCATGACAATCTTAAGTGGCATACACCCGGAGCGATTTCAGACACTTTTTTAAGTGATTAGATTGCTTAGAAAAGGAGCATGGAGCGCACCGGTGTGCGGTACCTGGCCGGTGTAAGGCTTCTCAGCACCCTAGGCAAAACTTCAACCTACTGCCCCCCCCCATACTGCCACCAATGACCACTTTCCAACTGCTTAAGGCATACTTGCCTAATATTCCAGAATGGCAGGGAGGCTCCCCAAAATCAGGTGGTCTTCCCAGCACCCCAGGAAGGTGGGCAAGTCCCCTGCTTTCCCTGGAGGCCCCCAGCACCCTCCCCATTACCACCAACAACAGAGTACAAGGATGGAAGCGGCAGCAAAGTATGGCCTAGGGTCTTAGAAGTTCCACAGCCACCACCTGCATTAAGTATAACAAGGGTCCTTATTGGTATCCTTGATTTTTTGATGGTGGTGCCCCCTCAGATCCCAGCGCCCTAGGCAGCTTGCCTAAAGCTGCCTAATGGTAGAGTTGGCCCTGCGTGTGTATGCCTTGCAGCGATGGTGATGCGTGGTCCCGCACAATGGTATCACTGGCTTTCACTGTCTTTCCCCAAACTGCAGGGTTTTGCCTATTATAAAACTAGGCAAAGCGCCGCTCAGCACGAATACTCAGCACACTGCACCCGTCTCTAAACAGTGGCAATCCTGAGAATTTTCCGGGCTTGCCAGACAGAACACTGAGGCACAGCTTGGAGAATTCTCAGGATTACCACTGAAGGGGTTAATGGTGAATTCCTATTTGCAAATTTTACTTTATTCAGTTGAATACACAATATTTACTGTGACTGGTATGCTTTCAATTGCAGCAATTTGTTTCCTTTCACTTGTGCACAGCAATCAGTAAGACTTATTGGGTCTGTGCCTGCTCATATATATTTCAATATTACCATCAGGAGAGATTGCATGGGATTTACCAGTTGTGACTACTATTGTCAGAGGGATTTCTGGTCATGCCATTTTTGGTTAGGGTCTTATATATTTACATTTGTATTCATTAAAAAAAATAATATCAAGTTTCCAAGGTCAAACAATTCCTACTGGGTTGAATTTCCCCAACTGGATATGTTTAAATAGGTGTTCATAAATAACATGTCATAGTTATTACGGGTATACCAGGGTAATAGAAATACCACAATAAAAGCTCTTATTCTATAAATGAATAATTTATCATATGCATTTTGTGTATTTGAGGGTGTTGTTTGGTTTACGACTGTAGAACACCTCCCAACTGCCCGTTGTTTCAAGTCTGTGTCAAATCCTAAGCCTCGATATGGACAGCTTGAAGAGAAATAGGTGGAATTTCACCCAAAGTTTTTACATTTTTTTAGATTAAAATAGGGATTTTCACCTGCTCAGGGGCTAAAACAAAAAGTCGAGTTATTTCCTATGGAGTGGTAAAGGGACATGTGGTAATGTGCAATTATAAGTGAATAGCAAAAAGTTTGCGCCTGGGTATGCTTAGTAATTTTAACTCAATTTAACAAGTTACCACTAAAAATTGAATTCAGCCCAAAGTGGGTGTTCCAGGGATAGTGGGTGGGCAGATTGGGGACTAATTATTCCAACTTTATGTTTGTCTTAATGCTGAGAAGTGTGCTGGGATTTCCATTTAGAGTTGGTGGACAGGTAAGGGTTAAGCTGCAGGGAGGGGGGGGGGGTTTGAATTATGAACATAAAGGGGGGGAAAGGGCTAGGCTGCCGAGTGGGGGATTAGGGTTAGGTAGTAGTAGTACGTTTATTTATAAGGCGCCGCAAAGTGTCCGCAGCGCCGTACATAGCAAACAAAAAACATAGTATGTGGGTTAGGGTCAAGCTGTAAGCAATTAGGGTTAAGGGGAGATGGTTTGAGCACTTTCGGAGCCCATTTCGGGATCCTTTGTATCGGGATGTGTGTGCCAGTTTTTATTTATCAATTATTACCAGTTATTGATGTAGGGCACACATATTCCGCAGCGCTTAACAGAGAATATTTGAACATTCACATTCGTCCCTGTCCCAGTGGAGCTTACAATCGATATTCCCTACCACATATACTGTACATGCACACAAATTCATAGTAGGGTTAATTTTGTTGGGAGACAACATTTTGGAGTGTGGGATGAAACCAGAGTGCTGTAAGAAACCCATGCAAGTCCGGGGAGAATATACAAAATCCGCATAGTTAGGGCCATGGTGGGAATTGAATCCATGACCTCAGTGCTGTGAGGCAGTAATGCTAACCATTACACATCCATGCTGCCCGTACAGTGTTTTCACCACTGGCATTCGAACCACGGGGATTGCGTATGTGTCCCAAAGAAAGTAAATGAAAATAACCATGAAATTACAGATGTGTCCTCACATATCTTGCTCCAGTCGCACCATACAGCCCTTTCTGGGAGGCCAGGTGCGGAGAATTTGCAAGCAATATGACTAGGACACACAAGGAGACTGCACGGTCTAATTTTATATATACTGTACTTGTATAGTATATCTGTGTGTGACTGAGTATCTGAACCTGTACATAATGTGTACACCTGCAGCTTTTTTTAATATAAATTCGGTTTTGCTCAGTTTACAGACTATGGGGGTTATTCTGGTCTGTACACTGGCATGTGAATTCGCATGCGAGTGCAATGTTTTTTATCTACGTATGCGCATTTCTGCATGGGGGCGGCTGTGGGTAGTCGTGCCCATGGGAACGCCCAGCGTTTCATGGGCGTTTCCATGAAATTGCTGGGCGTTCCCATGGTAATCACCCAGTGACGTGGAGGCGGACAGCTGACATCACCGGAACATTTTCCCCTTAGGAATACACGCAAAGCTAGGACACCTGAGAGTGTCAGTTTTGCGTGTACCTTCCACATCATTCGATGGTTGGCGATTATTGAATGATGTGGGTGTTTCCCTGTAGGCTGCGAATGGATGTTTATGCTTAACATCCGTATGCAGCCGTGCGGGGGAATTCGCCCTGCGATAGGGGTGGAGGAATATGCAAACGGCGGGCAAAAAATGATGCGCAGAGCTGCGAACCTTCACAGAGCTGCGTGTTAACCAGAGTCCCTATCTCACACAATATACTTGTGTCATATAGCAAATATATAATCACAGTCTCCTTGTGCTTCCTAGTCACATTGCGATGCGATTAAGATGCAGTTTTGAGAATAAATAAATCCCAACATTAGCGGAGTTGAACGGGGGCTGGCAGGTCACTGATGCTGGACATCTCACACTGCATGGTGTATTGAGGCTAGACGTGTGAGGACACATCTGGATTATTATGCTGCTCTAAACACCTGCAGAGCTTTTTCTACGTGATAAATATAACTCTATGAGAGTAAGAGGGTAAAGCCTGTACTCACAGGACAACGGGTACTGGGAGCTGAGTGACATGCTTAATCATGGATTGTTCAGCACACATCGCTGTACACCCGCGATGTGTGCTGAGCGATCTGTGCGGAGCAGTGTTTTTCCTATGCTAATAGCCAAAACGCTGCTATCTAAGCAGTATACACAGTCTATTCCTGCAGCGTGACGCACATGATGCACATGACCTCACAGCGCCATCGCTATACATGGAGTTATAGATAACTTGATCACTTAGAAAATAGCCTCAAATTGCCCCATGTGTACGGGCTTTAACTATTACATTTATTATACTCAACTTTTTCAAAAGTAGATGTGAAAATGATAATATTGCGATTTCCATACAAATAATAATAATAATAAAAAATAATAATAATATGTTTAATTCCTCTAAATAGAAGAATGATGCACAGGCTAATACCCAAGGGTAAAGCTGGGCTTATACAGACAACTATGATTTTTTTCTGAAACAGCTTTTGTGCGATTGTTATGGGTCCAGAACAGTTGAAGGTAATTTGTGGCAAACACAAGGTTCATCTGGGATTTGTAGTTCTGCAGCAGCTGGAGAGCGGTGATCTGTGTCCCTCTTGTCTGTCCAATAATGATAATTTTGTTGGAGGATTATCACCTACCATGCACTTTATTTCATTCCTATAGATAAAACAGTGTGAATAATACACAGGATCCATCGTCACCTGTGCCCTAAATCTTCTTGAGCTTAGATGCACAGCCTGCAGCCTGAGTATCATAGGAGAACTGCAGGGTCATTTCATTGTGGCCTCCAAGAAGAAGAACAGATAGAGATGGACTCCGAAGAGTATCATTTCTGTCCTATGTACCCCTGTAATCTGTCTGACATTGTTCCAGATCTCACTGTGTCTGCAGGGGCGTGAAAGTGACAGTGAAGTGAGACAGTCTGGAGAATGATAATTAATCAGCTGCTTTCTGATTCCCTGTCAGACTGTATTGGGAAGCTAAGTTTCATGAGTTAGTCTTATGAGATGACACTTTGATCATGTCTAAGTTTCATGGCAGCTGCCTAGAAGCGAATCTCAACCCCACCACAGGACAGACAGGCAGAGCAGTGATAATAATGCAGCCAGCGGGTTTAGATCTGTGTGAGGGAAAAAATGTGCTACAGGCGAGGGCTAAGGGCAAACATCTGCTACAGATGAGGGATTGGGTAAGCAATGAGGAACAGATGTGTGTGTGTTTGTGGTGTTGGGGGCAAATGAGTTACATGTCTGAGGTGGGAAACATACTACCAGGAAAATGACACTGCACCTATGTAATGTGGCTACACCCCCTCCGAATGTCTTTCACAGTGATGTAAACATACCTCAGAACTGTCACAGGGTTTCGGATCTGCAATGTCCCAATGGGTCAGACAGCTGTGGCTGTATATTCCATTCACCACTGATTTCTATATAACAGAACAACTGTGAGTGACATGTGCCCCACCATCTATGGTGTATGCAATATTAACATGGAAGAGAACATTACGTGGGTGGCCCAGGTCCATGTCCCCTTCTTGTAACCTTGATGCCAAAATGTTGGGCGCTATGTCACACCGTAACTGCCCATTGACAATGTTTACATTTCACTGCAGAACTTTTAACTGGGTACAGTGTGTCCAGCTAACCAATTAAGGTTGAGCACAGAAATATTTACCCATAACCCCCTGACTACAGCTACCAGCGCTACATGGCCTACTGAACATAAGTGCAATAATAAAAAAAAAATGGTTTCCTACTAAGCTTAAGCACCTTTTTATGTAAACATTTTTATTAGAAGTATGAACAAACCTCCATGGTTTGTAAGTTGTTTTGACAACAGAGGGATTAAAATAAATATTAAAAAAGAATAATTTACAGGTTACAAAACGTACTGATTATAAGTTGGCATAGTTAGTGTAATATTACCAGAGGGGTTCTTCACAGCCTCTAATGCACACATCACAAGTAACACTGCTTTCATAATTGGCAAGTTTGCAATTGACTGCAGAGATTATCCTTAAAGCTATATGCATTTGTGATTCTAGAATATAAATATAAATTGTCTACAACGAGATTGAACAGCATTGTTAATACAGTCGGCTACAAAGTTTCAGGTAAAGGACCTCTAAGTTTCAAATACAACTTAATGTGTATGAAACAGAGACGGTAACAGTCACAAACATATATGAATGTTTTTTTGGGATCAATACTTCAGGTTGGAAGGGAGCCAGTGTGCGAAGGGGGGAGTTATTTTTCCTAGGCACACCCCAGTTCTGCAGTTCTTACTGTAAGAATACTGATACATGCAGGGACAGAAAGCCCTTCAGAAATCCTACATGTATTTTGTTCGACAATATGACAAATCATTTGAAATCCCTTAATTCTGGTTCACCGTCAAATGTATTTTATAGCCGATTATGAATCCAATGGTTTACATATATGTTTATGAATGCTGTGAGATTATTTTTAATTTTGGATCAGCTTGTATGTTAATCTACTCTGGTCCTCTTGAGCACGTTAAACTAGTTTTTGAAGAATACCAATCACTACAAAACTATCCATATAAAAAGGACCCTTTTTTTACATTCATTTTTTATCATTTTATTTTATATATAAATTTTCTGAAACACTTTTACATAAATTAACTCCTCTGAGACTAATATTTGATGTACAGTAAATTGTAATTCCTATAAAAATCCATAAACAACTTGTTTCACATCATTTACAAAAAAAACGGATTCCTTTGCTCAAACTTGAAGAGATTTCTACTTGCAATAGTTTTTCAAGGCAAACCATGTTAGAGCATTGTAAAATCGGAATTTAAAGTCACATGGTAGCATAAGTCACTTGTGCCAATCATGTCCTTGTTTTATAAAGCAGCACAGAAAAAGCAGTTGAGCTGTCTATAAACAGTAATTTTGCTCCACGTTTCAAAATGAACAATGATATATACCACATCCTATGCAGAGAGAAAGAGAGAGAGAGAGATCGAGAAACTACTCTTTGTAAGCAAAGGTCGACATTTCAATAATATTCAGAAACACTGTACAGATATTTTGTTTGATTCTTTTTCTTTTTTAAATACAGTGCCTGGATGAACATAGATATAGCCTACTGAAAAATCTATAGGCTTTACTCTCCAGTCCGAGTGCAGTGATATGCATATGTAAACATTATCTTAAAGCAGATCACCTTAAGGTCATTCATAAAAACAAAGGGGTTTTGCAAACAGCATTTTCATTCCCCAGGAAAGCTCTCTTATTTGCAGAGTCTGATAGAGATTGTGCTACAGAGAGGATATTTGAACCAACGTACTGTTTCGGCTCAAATAACTATGCAGCAAAATGTTTCCGTCTCCCGTTTAGAGGAAGCACACGTGTTATGTCTCTTTGGCAGCCTCAGCAAGGCCAGTGTGTTACCTTTTTCCAATCTCGCTTTGTCTGAGAAACTGTATATTGTAAGAGCTGTCTGCTAACTCAGGGTATTGCTCCACAGAGAGTACATAGTACCCATCATATCCTTGTACTTTCCCAGCGCTTAGCAGCTGCCTTTTCTCTCCTTCAGTCCACAACCTAGCGCCCTCCTCGCCATCTCTCACCCTCTGCTGTTCCCTGGCCCAGGCGTGCGATAGGGCTCGCTGTCTAGCTTGTTCCAGGATCCGTGCTTTCTCCTCGTCAAGGGTCATGCC
Organism: Crinia signifera; assembly: GCF_055691185.1. Taxonomy (NCBI): domain Eukaryota; kingdom Metazoa; phylum Chordata; class Amphibia; order Anura; family Myobatrachidae; genus Crinia; species Crinia signifera. The sequence continues at coordinate 95,311,682 of NC_139217.1, forward strand.
GTAACGTACATGCAAGGCAAGGGCACCATACTGCATTTCCACATCAGCAAACCTGCGAGTTCTTCCATTCACTACTGTGGTAGACTGGGATACTGTTACATTAATGCCGTTTTCTAAGGCTTTACGGCCACTAGTCAACCTCAGGGTTCCAAGATCGCTTTCCGGGGTGGTGGCTTTGATGAAATAGTGGGTGTCTCTTCCCTCGATGGTGAAATGTAGGTTCTCCAGGTAAAAGGCATTGTTTAGAACTGCTGCGACTTTGATGCAGTCCTCGTTTGCAATATTGAGAACATTAGTGATGACTTTGCCTTCATTCACAGCCAACATGACGCCCTTCCCAATAAGAGACTTCACGGTCGCAAACCACAGCCATGATTTCTCATCTCTGGTTTTAGGCCTACTTATCTGAATCTCAGGAATCTTCCCCAGAGACAAGAAAGCCTTTGCCTGTCTTGAAACTTGCTGCTGCACTCCAGAAATTGGCTGTAAAAGAAATAAAAAATAAAATAAAAAAATAGTCGACGTGTAAATAATTTAATTGCAAATATGACAAAGTGATATAAATACATTACATTTTGGACATGTTGGCTTTCTATTTTCTGGGTTTCAGAGCCATAATAACCTGTCACTACTCTATACAATTCACTAGTATTTATGGTCAATAATATTGAGTAATTTGACATTTCAAACCTTGCGTCCCTTTTCCCTCCACTTATATTACAGAAGTGTTTTATTCCACAGTGAATATGTTATAGTAAATGGTGCACATTAATCTTCATATGTTTGTATACAGCAGGTGAATTCTTGCCTTTAAAGTCAACCTATTGTTTAAACCGAACAGGGGGCAGACCCCATTCAAGACAGATCAGCTTTGCTTTACCCTTTGCAGGGTAATTACTCAACCTGGCTAATAAGGTATCCAGTTAGCAATTGATAATTTTTTTTCCCGAGTACAATAAGATTTGCTGGCACCAAAGTAAATGTCAGACAGCACTGCGTATCAAAGACATGTATTTTCAGATTTATAGATGAAAGAAATCTTTTCTTTAAGCAGTGCAACTTCAACATATTAACACAGATACTAAAAACTACTGTACCATACAGGCCGTGGGGTAAATAGTATGCAGAAACTCCTGCTGAGATTTCACCTCTACTATGCTGACAGCTACAATACTCTACAATCCTGTTATGTGGCCAGTGTCAGACTGGAGAATGAAGTTCACACCAATGAAATGGAATGGTAGGGGCCCATGGTTAGGTTTGTGGCCAGCCACCACAGAAACTTATCTAACATTAGAGAACACTATGGGCCCCTTGATAAATAAATGTATAAAATACTGCCCATGCATGTATGATAATGTACCAGATTGATAACAGGAATGCACTGTAGAATATACACCATACCCCTACACAGTACAATGAGACATATGCATATCTCAAGTGTATAGACTGGAACTTGATCCCTAGAAGAGAAGGTGAGTCCACAGGTATTTGGGCCTCCCGGGGGTTTCACCTGTGCCGCTGTGGTCCAGTCTGGCTCTGTATGTGGCCCTTTTTCGGCATTGAATCCAGGTCTATGACCTGTTAGTTACCACAAATGTCTCCATGGTCGTGAAAAAAGTCCTATTTCAAGGTATCGTCTCTTCCCACTCCTCCAGCCAGTCCAAACTATTTGCTGCCGTGAACTCTATCCTTCTCCCACTGACCTCCTTTCTCTAGTGTTTAACTTGTCTCTTATTTGTTTCTCCAAACTTGAGTCTATCCACCATAATACTGTACCTTTCCCATAATGCTCTTTCTCCCTTTCCCTTTCAAGGACTGACAACATTGTACACTTCTCCCTTGTCAACCTGACCCCCTTCAGCTAGTCTAGACCATCCCTCTCAATGCATGCTCCCACACTCGGCAGCTGGTCAACCTATCCATGTCCTATGGCACCCTCCCATCATCCTTCCAACATGCTTTGGCCACCCTCAAACCTCCTTTGAACCCACTCTAACTACTATCCAGTCTCTCCTCCTCTATAAGTTATCCCCAAGCTTTTTGAGTAGATGGTATACAATTGCCTCATCACTATCTACTCCAACCTCTCCCTCCATCATCTACAGTACTCCACTTATCTTTTGGCCTCTTGACCTCACTGTAACTGTCCTCACTCACAGATCACATACACATAGTCAAATCCAAAGGGCACTTCTCTATTTTTTTAAAAGATAGTTTATTGGATATAGTAACATAATCAGGGATCAATGGCACATCTCTAGTATAGTACTCATTGACTTCACAGCTGTATTCAACACGGTTGACCACCACATCCTCCTAGAAGCTCTCAAATCCTTGGTTCTCTCTTTATTCACCTTCTACTTGTTAAACTTCTGCTTCTCTGTCTCTACACCCACCTTTACCCATCCTCTACATTCCCTTCTCATGAGGATACCTTAAGGCCCTGTTCTTGGCCTCCTTTTTTTATTTTTACAAATCTTCCCTACTTCGGTCTATGTTACTATGATAATGATACCAAAATGTCAGTCTCGCCCTGCTCTCTGCCCATTATTCCTCTTTTAAACTTTATATCATAACCCTTTCTGGAGCTCATATTTCAAAATTGAAGTAACCAGCTTTCCCCAGATCATGGCCTCAGTCTCTTTCATTACCTACATAGATACGGAGTAATGCTAGACTCTAATTTTCCCTTTATTTTTACCCACGACTAGTCCTTCTTCCAATCCGCCATTTACAACACAGCTACTATAATCTACTCTCTGACCTTCCCATATCCTGCCTTAACCCGCTTGAATTCATATTTAACTCTGATGCCTATCTCAGTCTTCTGTCTCAGCACCTCTTCCACCTCTACCAGTCACTTCCCTGGCTCAGAATAAAATGTAAACTTCTTTTTCTCACACATACAAAAGATCTCATCCATTCTGCTTGTACCTACACTTCAAGCCTCACATCCATTGAATCTAATTTCCACTTTCCTCTGTCAATGACTGCCTCCTTTCCTCCTCCCACATTTGCCTTCAGTACTCCTCCCATGCTACTATCAACTCTGGAATGCCCTTAAACACCCAAATAGACACTTGCCACTGGCCTTCAAATATGCCGTTATAACTACTTTTTCCATTAAATTCTACCACCACTCCAATTTTGCCCTCACCTTAAGTATGTGGGGTTTATTTACTAATCCAAGCCACCACTTCCTGGTGTGTCTAAGTCCAAAATTGTAAAGGGTAATGGGTTTAGTAGCAAAAAAAAATTAAATGTGCAAGAAAGTGTTGGCTTCTCATAGTAAATAAACCACACAAACCGAAGAACCATCCTTTACCTTTCATGATGAGCCATGTACCTTTGTCCCATTGCAGGTTAATCACTGGATGTGAACTGCTAACAGTTTAAGAAAAATGGCAAACATGGGGTTTCCTAAAACTTTTAACCAGTGGTGTGAGTATCGCACTGTGAAGACTTTGTGGGGCCATGCACATAAAAGTATCTCATAACAATGGTGAAAGTGCCCCATGTTCCTGCAAAATGCATCATACTTTATCTACAGTACATGCGGATCTGTTCAGAGCTTGTGGAGTTAAAGGACTCTGAATTAATACATTGCACTGGGGGAATTTCACATTTGTTTTATTGTCAAAGTTTGATGGATAGTTTCCTCTGTCCCTGGCGCTAGTAGCCTGAAGCAAATGATAAGCACAGCATAGTATTAATGCCAGTCACTTTTTTCTTAGTCATTAACACATAATACATGTATCTGTTCACCAATTAAACTGACTGTCATCTGGTATTCTGCAATTAAATTTAACACCGATATTTCATTTTTCTGACAAGTGAAATTAAACCCATCACTGTTCCCTACTGGCATTTTTGCTTTTATACTACCCATTTCCTCACTTCTAGACAAAAAGATACATTAACATGACATTGGAATGCGTGTACATATATTGATTTTCTCTTGCTACTAGATGTCATTTTGCTCCAGCATAAAGGCATATAATACAAGGACAAAATTTAGGAAGAACTTCTTATAACCATACAGTAAATATGAATTATGCATGAAGCTCTTAAGACTGCAAATGAACCCCTGATTACTGTGATGTGACTAAGGTCTTTAATGTAGTGAACATAGTCCTGGCTTCTTCCACATGAAAGGAGAAACATTCTATCAATTTCACCGGAGTACTATTTTCAAATCATAAATGGCTGTAATGATTGTTCATTGTTTATCATTGTACAGTAGGTACATTCTCATATCCGCTGCACAGAGGCTTAGCGAGCGCTACAGGAGGACATATTGACATGCCAAAGACGCCTATTCTTCCTGCTAATAGGGCTGGTGCTAGACAGACGGATTGGGTGCCGGATGACTGACCGGCAGTCAGGATTTCAACAGTCATTACACCGACGTCGGAATCCCGACTGCTAAAACCCCAACACACGGGCAGTGGCTATTCTCCCTCATGGGGGTCCAAGACCCCCATAGAGGGACAATAAAATAGGTGGCGAGCGTAGCGAGCTACAGTGCCCGCAAGGGGCTTTGTTGCACTTGCCCCGCTATCTGAATCCCCACAGTCGGAATTCGGACGTTGTGTTAATGACTGTCGGAATCCCAACTGACGGTGTGTTATGCCACACCTAAGCATTCTAGAAGACATACCATATGGGCCTATTTATCCTCATGGCAGAATATTAAAAACAGTTTCTATCAATGCTTCAGTCAATAAAAAATCTTTGATCGATCAGTTTATCAATACAAATTTGCCCAAGCAGCTAAGCGATGCTGCATGTCATACTGACATGTATGTTGTCTGGCAGTAGTAAGCAGAGACTGCAACTTAACTTGGCAGTTCTGGAGCATGTGGGTCACACATTGCTAACTGAGAAACCTTAATAACTGTGGAGAAGCCCTATCTCTTGCAAAAACTGACATGTTCACTGAAGCTAGGGTCTTCTTATAACAGTAATAAGACATTTCCCCAGCTATATTGTTGGGTAAAGCCTCGCTGGTCAAAATATAGCGACTTATCTGGCTATTGTGAAATCTATATAGCCCTGGGCTCCTTAAGCCTTCTGGCCTTGGGCTATATAGTGCATTGTTCTCTTGGAAACCCAGCATATACAGTACGTTGAAGTCTTTCACATTAGGACATTAAGAAGAGCACACCATACTCTACAGCATGGGTCTTCAAACTGCGGCCCTCCAGATGTTGTGAAACTACATATTACAGCATGCCTTGCCACAGTTTTGCTATAAGGGAGTGTTAAAACTGTGGCAAGGCATGCTGGGATTTGTAGTTTCACAACATCTGGAGGGCCATAGTTTGAAGACCCATGCTGTACAGTATGTCAGTTGTCGCAGAGACAGGCGGTTTTGCCTGGTTCCTGCTAGGCTGGTACTGTATGAATATATGAATGCGGTGGTAAGAATTTTACCTTACCAAGTGAAGAATGCAGAGAGCGGGTCATTATTTTCACAATATTATTAAAAACAGACCCCTTAGGGCTTTCCTCCCTTTGATAACTAGACTCCTTAGACTTTGGCAAAGCATTGAGTGGAATGTGTAATCTGACTGCTGGGAGAGTCAATATAAATGTGGCCATAAATGTCTTTAGGGCTAGATGATACTAACATGGAGTAAGTAAAGGCGATGCTCCATGCAAGGTGTATCTGGTTTGTGATTTAATGGACTGGGATTTCAGGGTGTCCCTGTTTAGGGCAATGACTATAATGTACATTAATGAAGCATTAGACAGCAATGAAAGGCCATGACTAAGCTTCCAGTTTATTTGCACATGCGAGAAATGCATCAAAAGATGTGGAAGGTGCACGCATATGTAAGATTGCTCCGGAGATGTCAGCTGCCTGCCCTCCGCATGTCCGTCACAGCCTCATTATCATGAGAATGCCCAGCGATCTCATGGGAATTGCCATGAAATGCTGGGCATTCCCATATGCTAATGAGCCAGCCCGCCGCCCCACGCACGCACCCAGCTCATGCACATACGCAGAAATGCGCAAACATCGGCTGCATGCGAAGAAATGCAGCCATGCGAACGGACCTTAATAAGGTCCTAAATGACTCCTTAATAGGAAAATTGTCAGATTAGTCAACATGCGAAGAGATTTTCCTAATCATTCTTTTATGGTTGTGGCTACGCACTATGTGATTATCGTCCCGATTCGGTGATAATCTGCAGATCAGGACGATGTTTGCATAATCGACTGTATATCTGTCTTTAGATGGTATCTCAATATTTTCACATTAATATACAATGTCTCCCCCTAGAGGGTGACATGTACAGTTATAATGAAATGCTACAGTATGTATGATACATAATCCCATCCATTTATTTTTCTCACTCTGAGTAGTTTTAAACTATGCAGATTCATGTATGCTATATACTGCTGCTAAGTGTATGATGGGAGAGAAGTAAATCTGTTTAATAGACACTCTGGGCCTTTGTTAGTTGGCATGACTGGATTTCAATTACACACTGGGCGATTTGCGCTGCATTGAACATCCCAAATAACATGAAAGAATGACATTTTTATACACATTACTGAATTTACAATAGGAACACGTTATAGCTGTATGCTATGTTTTTCAGTTGAATATTGTATAGTAAATATGTCTGCTGCTAATGCTTGCAACACTGTTCAAGTGGACCCAGCACCTACTGCGCTGTTGCCCTGGACAAACCAATAGTATTACAAGGAAATAGTTCACTAGTAACGTCACTGAGACATGAGGCACAAAGGGGGTTATTCTGGTTCACTCCTGGCAAATTCCTTCTTAGAACATGTTACATCTGCAGAGGAGGCAGATGTAATATGTGCAGAGAGAATTAGATTTGGGCGAGTTCTTTTGTTTCTGTGCAGGGAAAATAATGCCTGCTTTATTTTTACACTGCAATATAGATCTCACTTTGAAGTAAAACCCCACCCAAATCTAACTCTCTCTGCACATTTTAAATCTACCCCCCCCCCCCCTGCAGTGCACATGGTTTTGTCCATGTAAGAAGGAATTTGCCAGAAGGAGTGAACCAGAATAACCCCCAAAGTGACTCACTCTACAGTGTTGTAACTAAGTCATAATGAATTCATATACTGCATTCTCATGAATATTGAATAAGGCCATAAAGTATCTAGCGCCACGGTGTGCCGCTATATGGTCTATGTGTAATGTTAAACAAGGAGCAATAAGACCGGAATCACAAGGAACTTACCGGCACATCATCCCATTGCTGACTCTTCAAAAGTTCATAGGATGGTTCTGATAGGTCAAGTTTAGGGGCTGTGAAGCCAGGAATGGAATTGTGTAGATAGAACCCAAATGTCATCAGCCAGCTGTTAACATCTACAAAAGCATATAAGCAGTGTTAAACCCCGAGACGAAACATGTGCTTACATTTATAATGCTTAATAGGAAAATGTAACAAATTCTGCACTGGTAAATATAACAAAACAGAGACAAAAAATGCATAAAACACACAAATAAAAATGCATAAAACATACATATACAAGCACAGAGATAGATGCACTTACTCACAGTATATACATATATATATATATATATATATATATATGTATATATATATATATATATATATAATACATATGCACACAAGCTAATACACTAAGGAATGCACCATCTACAGTAATATTGAATATGCTTTTAAAAGTATCAGATAACACAACTATATTTACATTCTCAAAGTGCTTTAATAAATTTGTATAGGAAAATCTATTTTGGACGTAGTGCTAATTAGTGATCTTGTATGATTGTGCACATGTCACTTCCTCTGTATACGGCATTAGCAAAACAAACATATCCATGTCATTTCTTTGACAACACAATCTACTTTTGGACTCATCATAGGGAATACTAAATTGGCATTTCCTACAGACAGGGTACAAGCACAGGCTCAGGTGGCTGCTGGCTCATCTCTGCATTTCCCATCCAGCCAAGGTTAAATAACCTGTGATAAACCTCTAGTCAAAGCAATGGTGATGTGCTTGTTTCCAATGCACCTTTTGTCAAAAAAAGGTCATCTCATTTCTATGGTTAATAGAGAGCATTCTCCCCACTGTCGTGTAAATTAAAGAAATACTTCAGGAAGGTAAAATTCCAGAAGAGCAGACTGCCAAGTCTCTCCGAAATGCTCATTTATACAACATTTTATTCAATTATCCTCCCTTCACAGCAGTACACAAAAAAGGTAAAATCACTCATGGAAGTAACAAAGCACGGCATAACTTGTGAAGAGAAAAAAGAGAAATGTCAGTTCTTTCTGTACTATTTGTTTTATCACAGGGCTCAAGACAAGCTTATAGATGAGAACATGTCACGCCTGGTATTTGTGGGTGTCTTAACAAGAAACAGAAAGGAACCCAACTGCAGGCCGGGTGCAGACATAAAGAAGCTGCATTGCAAAATGGCAGACCAATACGAAGCTGTGAGAATGGATCATCTGATAGGTCCCCCTGCTCACGCCCATCTCAGCAGCCATTTTAAGGTGGTAAACATAGAACAATTGCAGCTGCTAGATTTCAGCAAGAGCAGCGCTAGCCAGTGGCGCGCTATTAAGCAGTAGGTAAGGGCCTGATGCAAAGTGTCCGCAATGCCGATGTTTGTGTAGTGGAGTCCGAGTCGAAGGACACAATGGGAATCTATATGTAGAGCGATTTACAGTCAATGACCATACTCTATCTGGGAAGTAATTGGGGGGGGGGGGGGGGGTGTCACACCTGGGGTTGCGAGCCCCAGGTGTGACTCAAGTATTGCAGAGGCGTCGTCTCAGCCTTTCACTGCATCTTTGTGCAAAGTAGTAAAGGCTCCAGCAATTGACATTCTGAGCAACCATAGGGTTGTTCAAAGGTCCGAAGGTGCGACCGATGTTGCACCCGCATACGGAAGCGGCAGATTAAAAATGCAATCAGTGGGTCTCTCTGTGATGGCTCCATAATTAGTAGAACTTATGCATCTGAATACACAATTGCATTTTTTAATTGCACCCACTTGTGAATCAGGCCCAAAGTGAGAATGTGATGTGTAAGTGGGAATGCTGCTTTCATAGATGAAACAAAGGCTTCCTGGCCCTTCAAACCTGTTTGCAGTGATCTATTACAAATATCTAGGCTAATTTAAAAAATAAAATCACTTTATCTGTGCAGATCTGCAGCTCTCCTGTATCACACAATCCAATTACTGCAGTTGGGTTCCTAAATTTATAGTAACCTAATGCTAAACCCATATATCCTGAGAGGAGGTTAATGACATTATTAAAGACGGAACAACAAAATAGTAAATTTATTTTTAACATTTCAGGATTATCTGCAGATACATTGTAGCTGTTCCCTAAACGAGAAGCCTCATACATCATTTAAATAGTTGCCTGGGGCAACTGTCTAAGAGGTTAGATCTGTGCAATCAAATGCCATCAAACCAGGTGCCATTAATCTAGAAGACACCTAAACCTTAATAGTCTAGGGGAAATATATATGTGCTAATTACAGGTTTCAGTGATCTATGCCATAGTGCCATATTTTATTGCGGGTAAGTACTGTAGCACAGTGTACAGATGGAAAGGCATATATTGGCCGGCAGTACACAACTGATGTTGAATGATGCCTCAATAAATACTGAAATGACGTGAGTTCTATTACCAGTGATTTATGTCATTCTCTAAAATCAATGATTTGTTTGCTTTGGATTTATATATCTCATTATAGTGGTTGACTCCCACCAAAGGAAACTTGCTCTCATGTAAAAGTGCTGCAATGTATAAACATAAATAAGATTGTAAGAATTTTGCAAGCGGTGACAACTATGGAATGGGTGCTCAGGTACAAAAATAAATATATTGGGCTCCCCGATTCATCTCTACCTGCCGTCACTCATCATGGCATGGTGGCAGCCGGTAGCACCACCAGTTCAGTTACAGTAGCGCAGCCAGTAGATAATAAGCACTCTGCGGGGTCTGGCTGGGCATGCAACATCTTCAATTGCCTGCAAGTCCTAGCGAAGCTTGTCAGGGGATAACTGCTATTTAGCTAAAAGAAAGCAGGATGTGGTTCCTAATGGCAATAATAATAATATATATCTGCATACTGTACATTAACTTCAAAACTAAGGAAAATAAACATTAAAAAAAAATTAAGGTTTGTTTTGTAAAATAGTAATTTACATATTAAAATGACAGAGTTTGCATTACCTGTGTAATCCTTGATATCGTAGAGTCTACTGACAGGGTTATTGTTTTTGAACATGTATAAATTAAAGGGTGCTGGGTCCTTGCCAATCTTCTTCCATATCTCAATATCAGGAGTGGTCCAGCGTCCTGCCAATATGTCATAGTCCCTCTGCCCAAAGTGGACTAGCTTAGTGAGTGGATCATACAGACCTCCATGATATCCAATCACTAGCTGGAAGTCAGGGTTGGAGTCAAAATATATCTCTCCAAAAGCAGTGTACTGGATATGTTTGAGCATGAGGCCATTGCTACTAAATACAGCAAGAGGCGTGCCATTGTTGTCTGAGGCAATGTAAAATTCTTCACCACTACTTATTTCCATTGCAAACAGGTGTCCTTGGAGATCATAATAAAGGCAGGTGATCTCCGAGCTAGAATGGTTATATACATGGGTTATCCTAGAGGGATAATTAAGATCAGCATAAAAAAACTGAAGGTGTTTACCAAGACTGGTTTTACTGGATATTCTACGACCAAGACCATCGTAGCGGTATATTACAGTCCAGCCACTGCCTTTGCTGTACACTCTGGTCAGAAGGCCCTTGGAACTATATTCAAAGATCTCAGTCCCTCTCTGACGCAGGAAGCCATCTTCATCTAATCGATACTGAACATCACCTAGTCTGGTTATCCGGTCTCTCAGATCATAACGTAGTGGGGTTAGTCGTCCACTGTTACTAGGGTTTAGCAAATGGAGGTTACCATTCAGGTCATAATTGTATCTCCACATAATTTTTTCATTCAGCAGAACGGTCTGTAGCTGTCCATCTCCATCATATTCATAGGCATATTTAGTGGTGTTTGCAAAAGGCCCAATTTTAATTTCCCGTTTTGTGACTCTCCCCATGCTGTCATACTGTATAGTAAGTCTATACATTTCCGACCTTAATACATCATACCGGACCTCTCTAACTCGGCCATGGGCATCAAAGTGCTTAGTGTAAGTCATTACAGCTGTTGAGATAACCTTGATAACTTCATAATGGAGAACACCAAACTTTCCAAACTGGTCCATTTTCCCGGATATATCATCAAACTGATATAATTCAATGGGCAATGGGGTTTCATTGATGACGCCCTGCATACTTGTCACTCTGAAGTTATTGTCGTAACTGTAGTCAAATCTTGCGTTCACCATGCCATCTTCACTGAAGCGGAATATCTGGCGATCAATCAACGGTCCAATCTGCCGGTATCGGATCGTGCAGATGAATCCATCTCCTTGCAGATTAACAGTTTTTAGGACCCCTGCAGTCTCATCGTAAGTAAAGCTAACTCTTGTGCTATCGTAAAGGACTTCTGAGACTTTTGTTTGTCTCTTGTATTTATACAGAACTCGACGACCCGTTCCCAGGAAAGCCGTTTGCAAAAGCTGGCCTTCTTCATTGTAATCCATTATAACGGAAGCATTGCTTTCTGGGGGATTGTATATGTTTCGGTAATAGCCAATGGAGCGGATGGTTTGCATTGTGTGTCTAGCAACACTAGGCATTGTGATGGCGGAGAGCCGGTCCAAAAAATCATATTCAAAAATGTATTGCCGTTGACTGTGAAGCAGCAAAACCATTGTCTGGAAAAAGAAATAATAATATCCATGATGAATTAAATAAACATACAGAATAATAAGTACTGATATTGTGCAAAATATCATTAAGCTTTTCACTCGAGAAAATAATTCTCTCTCTTAATTGAATCCTCCTTGACCCTACACGTACTTTGCAATTCTCAGCTTAATTTAGTGCATATTTTATGGTATCATTTCCCGCAATTAGTAGCAAGAGATTTATAATGTGTTGGTTGTTTTGATTGTGCCATTCTTTTGTCAAGCACAAACATCCAAGAAGCAGATTGTCAATGGTTATGGGCAAGTCATATGTAATAAAGCAGAAAGGAGTGATACTGCTGATTGTGCCAGTATTTCAACAGGATGCAGAGAATGCAATGACTGTTTAATTAGACCTAACTATGTTCCCATATATTTTCATAATGGTAGCATGACTTATCAACCCTAACTTTATTAAGTCTTTTCAGTGTAATTATAGCAGAACACAAAGATCGCTCACCCGTAAAGTTATTATTTACCAGAAACGCTGCTGTATATAACAATATTAAGGCCCATACATACAAACTTCATTCACAGTGTTCTCACCCTCCCTACCCTCATGCCATAGACCGCATGCCAAGCACAATGACGGCATCACTTCACCAGAAGCAGGTTGCAGCTGTTTTTAAACCCTAAACTGCGTATCAAGCGGACACGAGACAGACTCAGAACGATCCTCCCTCTGTTGTTACAGTCATCAGCTCAAGTACAGTGCGGAGACACACTGACATGTGCTGCTGCATTGTCGTGCCATTTGGAGCAGATCAGCTAGTTCACGTCTACCAACGGGTGTTTTTGGCGCATTTCGTTATTTTAATTGTGAGGCTTTTGCACAGCGTGGGGAATTATGTTAAATTGTGACAGATTGCAGAGTTATGGAATCACAAGGACATAGACCATTGTTTCATAATGGTTGTAGATAGAATGGGAAAGCTGGTTACCAAAAAAAAAACAAGCTGTACAGCTAGAGCATTGCTGTATATTGCTTTCTGCATGAAAAAAGCTGGTTTGTTGTTTACTCTATATTCCCTAAATGGCTTTGCAAAAGTCTACTTAAAGTCAAATACTATTAGCATGGCAAATGGGGATACTTTAATTTCATTTTTTCCACTTAGCCAGGCATATTTTTCTCTGCTGTGCTACACAAAAAAAGTCCTCCAAGAACAAGCCTGTATAATTTTGATATATAAAACACGAAGAATGTAAAATTGCTCTGGGTGTTCAACAATCGTTGCATAAAGTATACATGAACTAAAAGTTTAATAATACTGATATTCACACTCACACATACATTAGGTAAGTCTTTATTTTATTTAACTGTACAGAGAACCAACAATAAGCAAATAAAATCACCCAAGCATCTACTTAAGAGGATAGAATGTTGCTGTGATTATTTGCAGAGCTGCAAATTACTACAAGACGGGATCGGTAAGGAAACATTGATTAGAGAAATGACTTGTGACAGTTTTTTCGGACTTTACCGTTTGCCTACACACATTGTATACAGCCATTCTGCGTACTCAACGGACTTTCTGACAACCAGCTTACAGTATTAAGGACTTGCTGCACCAATGAAGCATTAGGTAGCTGACAACTATACAGTAGGTTACACTAAAAAGCAAGACAAGCCATATAGATCTTAGACTCACCTTTTCTAGGTAAGTGTAGCTCCATGTCTTGCCATCTGCAAATAACCTTGATACAATCCTGCCCTGTCCATCATAATCCACTTTCTCACTGGTGGTGCCACGCTGAATGCTGGCAATCTGGCCAGTTGAGGAGTAGGTGACATTGACTGCCATGAAGTTTGTACCGGGAAGCCATAGAGTGGGGTGTCCAGCGCTATCATAGGTAATCTTCAGGGTGAATTTTCGATGGTCATCATAGATCTTTTCTGTCTTCATGGTTCGATCATAGTCAACTGAAAGTAGGTTTCTGCCATTTACCTTTATAAAGCAAACAAGAAGATTCAATAAATCAAACAACTGACGCATCGGGCAGTTATTACTTCACAAACTATCAGCCTGTTTGTTTAGACACCATTTACAATGATTGATTTTCTTTGCCAGTAAATTAATTTAGCAACTACTTGGTATAAGTGTAAAGCATTAGACTAACTGCTGTTTTAAAAGGTTTCATTAAGCACAGAGACAGCCTGGCATTTATTCAACCTCTATCTAAATTGAGGTCTTTGGAATTTAGTCATCTGTTAAAAAAAAGTCATCTGTTAGCTTGTATTAATTGAAAAGTTTCCAAAGCGCGTGTCTCTTAAACATAGGTATATCACTGCGTATGACCAGTTACATGTAGAATGCTCATTATCCAGCTGGCTGTGGACATCTTGGGTGAAATTTTATAGGATGAGAGATTCAGAAAGAGAGAGATTTGGTAAGAAATCTCCAGGATTTTTTTTTAAAGCGGCAATCATTTACACTGCAAAACCAGTTTGATTTGACAGTGTAAATGATTGCCGCTTTAAAAAAACTGGAGATTTTTCACTAAATCTCTCTCTGAATCTCTATTAAATTTCACCCCTGATTTTATTTTCAGCAATGATGATGAGAATTTAGTTCATAGAAGGAAGCCACTGCACATCCCCGCAATGTCTGGCTCTCACATTACTGTTTGGGTACAGTAGGAAATCTATAAATTGAAATTCAGCTTCAATTTTGTTTGCAAAGTGGCTTCACCTTCACAGCCATACCTATATGTACCTATGATTGGAATTCCCCCTGTAAATGCTAGAATTGGGTATATTTAGAAAAATGGCTGTTCAATAGGTACAAAATGAAATAATCATTATTCAGCTCATATGGACAATTAATCCCCTAAATGTAATTTTTTTTTATTGATTTATTTGAAAAGAGTGTTCAATTTAAATCATTACACATTGGTAAGATTCCGGCAAGTCTTCCCGATGTTCTAATGTGGCAATCATGCAAAAAGCCAAAACCAAATGGGTGCCGGACGGCTCCCCGACAGTCGGGATTCCGACAGTCATTACTCCGACGTCGCAATCCCGACTGCTCCCTCGTGGGGGTCCACGACCCCCATAGAGGGAGAATAAAATAGGTGGCTAGCAGCTCGCCACCGTGCCCACAGCATGGTGAGCGCAGCAAGCCCGCAAGGGGCTTCATTGCGCTCCACCCGCTGTGCAGTCGGGATTCCGACGTCTGAGTAATGACTGTCGGAATCCCGCCTGTCGGAGTATTATACCACACCCATCAGAAATATTAAGCATGTGAAAAAGTCCTGATCCGGAACTTACACATGTTTCATGTCCCCCACCCACTGGCGCGACCGGGGTTCGAATGAGGGGTTCCCCAATATAAACCGCTAGTGTATAGGCACCATTAATCAGCATCTTCAGAGAAAATGTAATAATCTGCAACTGCAACCATCGACAAGCTCCCAGTTTGGTTGGGTGTGGTATAATACTCCGACAGTTGGGATTCCGACAGTCATTACTCAGACGTCGGAATCCCGACTGCACGCACATCTGGTAGGCGGAACACCCGTAGCAGCAGGTCAAGTGATCACCCCTGCTGGTGTGTGGGCCCCTTAAGAGTACGTCCAAATCTGCTACTGGGTGTAAGATGTGCATCTGGAAAAGCACAGTCTGTGCTCTGCAGGGTGGTGTATAATGTGCAAGGGTTTTATTAGTATGTGCAGCACTCAACGGTAACCACAACAATAATGTCTGCATTTGCAACCCTTGCAGTGCAACTTGGTTAGCTTGACCAGAAATTCAACATCGGGATATTCTGTAATTGGAAAATACAACAGTCCAGCATCCCTCTTAGAAAACTATGGGGCTGCTGTTGGAAATTGAAAGAATGTTGTGGTCTCTTCTTAAAGTGGTCTCTCATTTACCCCCAGAACACACCGTTTTCGGGTGACATGGTACTTGCATACTTTAATATGCCTCTGAGAACTATAAGGGGTCTATTTATAATGCAAAGTTAAAAACGGCACACAAAATAATTAGTGCCTTTCACTTTGCTATTACTTTAAGACTTCAGACAACTGGCTGGATGGAGTGGGGAAGTGTGAGCTGGCTGGGAGAGCAGGAGTTACAGAAAAGTATATACAGTACTAAAAAGTATATAATAAAAAAATCCATCCGCTACAGTATAGCATGAATTGCTATCAAACTAAATGTTAGCAAATAATGTATTGTTCACATTAAAATAAAATAATTCAAACAGGCTTATATCGGGTTCACTCTGGACGCACAGAGACACTGACTCCTGCCCATGCCTGTAGTGGTGCTTCCAATGAGCTGCATGTGAGACACATTACGGAATTCACCCAAGACATATTGGGGCAGATGTTTTAAGCCTGGTAAAGAGATAAACAGCCAGATGCACTAAGCTTCAAAAAGTGATAAAATGGAGAGTTATAAAAAAACCAACCAATCAGCTCCTGCCTGATATTTTTCAAACACAGTCTGTGACATGTAAGTTAGGAGCTGATTGGTTGGTTGTTTATCACTCTCCATGTTATCACTTTTTGAAGCTTATTGCATCTGTCCCAAAGTGGAAGGTAATAAGGTACCAGCCAATCAACTCATAACTGTCATTTTTCAAACAAAACTGATTGGCTGGTGCGTTATTACCTTCTTCTTTATCTCTTCACCAGGCTTGATACATCTGCCCCATTGTGACCTCAGTTATCAGTACCTGCTGGATTCTTGCTTAGGTGAGTATCAAAGGACAATTAAATTATTATTCCCATGTTTTTCTTCACGGTAATGGGAGTAACTTTGTGTTTGTTTCTACAGTAGGATCCATTGGTAATCTTAACAGTCAGCCCAAAAGATACATTACTTAGTGTTCATTCTAGCACCCGTCAACTTTGAAAACCCATGCAGTTCCTCTTCCCTGCCTGGGGTGTCGCTGTCTGCTGTGGTGTTTCTAGCACGGGTCTGGTTTGCATATCAGTGCCGATATACAGCCCATACCGTGGTAGAAGCACTACAGCAGACAGCGACACCCCAGGCAGGGAAGAGGAACTGCATGGTTTTCAAAGATTGCCGGTGCTAGAATGAACACTATTACTATAGCAGATAACCATCGGTGTACCCAATACACTTGTGCTTAGCTGGGTAATGTACTTACTCTTAGCTTTCGGCCAAACACATTGACTTTTCCCTGAACTTGCTCTTTGCGGAACCTCCATTCTACCAGGTTGTGCCCGTTCTCTCCTGGAAGTGTCATATTTCTTTTTGTCATAGTTGGGTTAGCGGGTCCAGCCAGAATATGCGGCTCTGTCTGGAAGTGAAAATCCATTCCGTTGCCATAGATAATTCTGACAGAACCATCATACCCAACTTGGTAGCTGTTTCTCAACTGATCTGGGGACCAACACAAAAAACAACCATTAATTAGCAGCATCTTTAAGGAAGACAGTAACAGGGACAAAAAAACAATCTGCATACTATTATTATTATTCAGGAGAGAGATAAAGTGGTGGGAGTTAAAGTTCCAGCCGACCAGCTCCTAGTGTAATTGTCATTTTTCAATCCCAGCCTGTAACATGGCAGTTAGGAGCTGATTTGCTGGTACTTTATCAATCTCCAAGGCTTAGTACATATTCCCTTATTCATTATTTTTTGAAGAATGATTGAGGAGCTATTATTAATGATCAGTGGCCTGAGATATAGCTTTCAGACCGGTATGTTATTACCAGTGGCGGCTCCAGGTGTAAGGCTGCAGCACAGTTTAAATTTACGGTACTCTTTACCTAGCACGGCGCCCACGATCTTGATCGTGGGCATCGTGAGGTAAAAAATCGCGTCGGTCGCGTCGTATGCGGGCTAAAGATGCCCGGACGCGACGCGACCGACGCGATGTCCACGATTTCCCATTGAAAACCATGTTAAACATGGACATCGCGTCGGTCGCGTCGCGGCCGGCCATAAATGTGCACACGATGGCCGCGACGCGATGCCCACGATTTGCCATAGGAATCAATGTTAAAAGGCCCGATGGACACGATTTTCATGTTAAATGGCTGAATGGACCCGATTTTACCATAGGAAACAATGTTAAATGGGCCTTAGAGCCCAAATACTTACCCTGAACTCTGAAATGGCCCCCCCAATTGTTTACGCCACCCCACGATCAACGTGAACCCGAAGCGTGGCGAGCGCAGCGAGCCCGCGAGGGGCGGCGGTACGCGTCCTCCGACCTTTTCATACCCCCACTATCCACGTCGGCGTGGAGTTGAGAATAGAATAGTGTGGCGAGCGCAGCGAGCCACCGAGCCCCGCGAGGGGACGCGGATACCTTCACAGGTAAACGCGTCCCTTCGCGGGCTTCACAGGTGTCCGCGTCGCCATGGACACCTGTGAAGCCCGCGAGGGGACGCGTATAGCTGTGAAGGTATCCGCGTCCGCTCGCCTCGCTGCGCTCGCCACACTATTCTATTCTCAACTCCACGCCGACGTGGATAGTGGGGGTATGAAAAGGTCGGAGGACGCGTACCGCCGCCCCTCGCGGGCTCGCTGCGCTCGCCACACTTCGGGTTCACGTTGATCGTGGGGTGGCGGTAACAATTGGGGGGGCCATTTCCCAGTCAAGGTTGCCTATTTGGCCTCTGTGGCCCATTTAACATTGTTTCCTATGGCCACATCGGGTCCATTGAGGCATTTAACAGTAAAATCGCGTCGGTCGGGCCATTTAACATTGATTGCTATGGGAAATCGGGTGCATCGCGTCGCGGGCATCGCGGGTACATTTATGGCCGGCCGCGACGCGACCGACGCGATTTCCATGTTTAACATGGGTTTCAATGGGAAATCGCGGGCATCGCGTCGGTCGCGTCGCGGCCAGACATAAATGTACCCGCGATGCCCGCAACGGGCGCCGTGATAGGTAAAGAGTACCAAATTTACTTACTGTAGGTGAAAACTACCAACTGCCTGGGAGTCAGTTTGGAACAGCAGTTGGTGGAAGTGGGTGTGACTCCCCTATTTGAATTTTGAACTGTGGTGCAGCCCCTCCTCTAGAGCCTCCCCTGTTTATTGCTCTTTGACTATTCTTCCTGCTATTCATCTGCGCACATTCTTAGCTTTATTACCTTTTATTACATTTTCTGGCAATGTCCCTACCCAGATCCTTTACTGTCTGTTGTCACTATTGATCCTGATCCTTGCTACAGATGTTTACCACCTGGCAGCTGTTTCTTTGCCGTCTGACCTGACCATTTGCCTGGTCTCCTTATTACATGCATTTTCTGAAATCATCTCTGATTATGGCTGTTGCGCTGTGTACATTTCCATATATTCTACTCTGCTGTATATGAAGTTGTGTTATCATGTATCTGTCTCATACATACTGTATATGGAGTTTTGAGGACTGCATCATCTTGTGATAAACTTTTATTACCCCCAATAAGTCCTGTGAGGGATCAAAGTGCCATGGGCCACACAATCGCACTCTATGGAAAAAGGGTCTGCTAAGTGAGAACCTAAATAGCAAATTTAATAGAAGATTACACAATTACTAGGTGCAGCCTTCACTGTCACTTTTTTGGGCCAGTTTATACAGAATACACAAGTAAAATCAAAAACTCTGAGTAGAATCTAGGTTTCTAAGAAGAAGTACTGGTCATCTTTCACCACTTACGATCCCCATTAGACTGGTAAATTGGCACAATTCAGATGGAAGGTATGCCTGAAATGTCTCTTCCTGCGGCATGTACCTACCTTGAACCATTGTGTAGAAGGAATCAATTGAAGATAGATTTGATGTAATGCTGACATCTTCCTCTCTGCTAGATGACTCTATATCTACTGTGATGGCTTTGTCCATTTCACCATGGAGATTTGTCACCACACCCGTTGGGAACGTTACATTGGTAAGACGACCTTCACTGTTGTAACTATAACCAAGAAATGCGTCACATTAATATTTATATCTAGTAAATAAAATCATATTCCAAGATTCAATCACTTGTCAATGGAGCCAGTATGTTTGCACAGAGATACACTTATGAGTGCATGTAAGAACTGGTAGGTTTTAGCAGTCTAAATACAATTTTTCACTCTCACATTTTTATTTTATGCTTATCATGGAGGTAGGTACATATTGGAGAAATACTAAAAAGCAAATAAAACTTTTTTTTCTTATGCTAATGGAAAGACATATCTAGCGGTTTGTTTTCTTTACCTTCCTCTGGGTGCTATCAATTATTTTGAGCTTGATAAGAGTCACGTTACCATAGCTTCCACAGTCACAACATATTCATTTAGTAAGCAGAAGGAAGGGCTATGGAACACCAATTTTGTCAACATATCCATTCAATGTATAGTGCCCCCACTCCCACTGCCTTCACATATATGGAGGGGATGAACTTACTCAGCGAACAGATATCACTTTCCTCTGGAGTGAGCTTATGTGCTGTCCAGGTAGTCAGGATCTCCAAACCAATCCTTAGTTGAAAAAGTTGTTCTCTGCATGGCGAAACGCGCCTCTAAGGATTTGTTTGGAGAACTTGACTACCTGGCAAGCCATGGCTGCACTATTTGGAGCAGAATGTTTGTCACCCCACTTCACTGCTCATGTCTGTTGCTAAGTCTACAATACACATCAAGCAGCTGCGACCAGCAACAAGCTGTGAGCGGAGAGGTACTGTAGCCAATTAAAATACAGGACCCTTCCATATAGTTTGTATTACTAGGCAAAAGACATTAAGAATGTCTCTAACTTCAGCACAGTGAAGCCAAGCAGGTGTAAGATAAAGACCATTCTGTAGCATTACTGGTATTTCCATGTGGTTTAGACACTTAGGCATAAATGCATAGCACTGATTCATTCATCAATCAGCAAATGTATATGTAAAAATAGTAATATTGATACCATGTTAATGACATTTCTCCGATACAGTCATTAAAACACACATAACACAATACCAACATATTTATACCATATACACATAGGTTTGTATTTCTTAAAGTACAGGTTTAAAGAAGTAGACTTGTTGCAACCAATCCGATTCAGCCTACTATTTTCTAGAACATTCTAGATACTGTAAATGATAAGAATAATCTGATTGGTTGCTATGGGAAACATCTACACATTTGAAGATATAACCCATACTATTTAAAATCTTTCGGTCTTTAGAATTAAAATGCTTTCCAGCCACATTAGTTTATCAAATGAACAAAAGACCATGTCACTTCCTATGCAGCATTTTAAGAATAATATTTGGTTTATCTTATCTATGGAAAAAATTGCACAATTTGCATAATCTTAGCTCCTCCTCTCTCCAGGTGGGGGAGGGGATTGATGACACGGACGGTCTGGCCCTGCCCCTAAAGTTCATTGCAGGTTGCCTCTCATGGCTTCTCTTGGAGATGTGAAATCAAAGTAGGTAAGTATAGTATGAGGTAACATATGTATAATTTAAGTGCACAGTCTAGAACCTTTTTTCCTGGAGAAGAGGAAGGCCCACCAGTGGTTTCCCAACACTTCCCTACAGTCAGACCCTGTCTAGGATGACCCTTTAAATAAGTTATTCATTTCAGCTCCGGTAGCTGGCTCTGCTATGTTGGTATATACTATTTGTCATTTTGAACATTTCAGATTTATAAACCGCTTCCTCCCCCGCCTGAACCTCCCTTCTTCCTCACTATTAATGCCAGTTTTTTTTAACTGCACACTGACAATGTTCTTGTCTTTCCTTTGAGTCTTTACTATTGTCTTGCTGTTAAGCAGTTTGTTTCACTTACTTGTATTGTTTGTATGAATTGTCATTGCAAAATAAAAAGTAAAAAAAAACTACAGAATACTAAAATGTAATGTTAACACTATTTTTACCTGCCGCAAGCTGCTATGAATTATATGAAGTGTATATATAACCGCACAAAATATGCTGCCATTATATATTATGTAACTATTAATTAATAAACAGCTAATATTTTCATGCACACCAAAATAGACTATTTGCTCTTTATTCACTGTTGACGAAGCAACGGTGAGTGATATGCAGCATTTGGCAGAATGGCCTTCGGTAGAGATGTCCTCCGATTGAGCAGCATGCAGCACCAACAGAGGATTTTGCCCATGACGTAGGGGAGGATTGAGCATTTGTCATACCGAATCAGCAGAACCATTAAAATAACTGTCTAATATGTACCACGCACAAATAAGAGAATATTAAGTTGAAAGCAGTAGATATCGGAGAGAGCTTTTATACTCAAATAAATATTGTGCCGGGGTGCTGTATTGTGTATATACCCTGCCTGTGATCACGCATGTGCAATAAAGGCGTTGGGTCAGAAACTACTAGTTCCTTTTTTCACCACTGCAATAGGCTATCAATGTGGTTCTGTCGTCGCAAGGATAGGCTCTTACCAGATGACCTATTCGGACATTTTGTAATGGTCAATAAGTATTGAAAGGATCTCTTATTACTTGCAAACGTGTAAAAATGATGCTACTTTAAGGATCACAATCCCATTCTACATGGATAGGCTGATGCCGGGCGGCGAAACCCCACACGGCCAAGAAGCCGTGCCATGCACAGAAGTTAACAATGGACAGGATTGTGTCCATTCACACTGGATGGTCACGGTCCGGCCGCTGGGTTGCAGCCGGATGTCACAGCTTCTTGACCATGCGGGGTTTCACCGCCCAGAGTCAGCCGGAGCGTGTGAAACCGCCTTTAGGGCAGTTTGTCAGTTTCACATGATCCAGCTGACACTGGGTGGCGAAACACCACACTTGAAAGGATCTCTTATTACTTGCAAAAGTGTAAAAATGATGCTACTTTAAGGATCACAATCCCATTCTACATAGATAGACTGACGCCGGGCGGCGAAACCCCACATGGCCAAGAAGCCGTGCTGTACACAGTAGTTAATAATGGACAGGATTGTGTCCATTCATATGGGATGGTCACGGCCTGGCTGCCCGGGTTTTAGAAGCGTGTGAAACCGCCCTTAGTATTTATTAGGGAAAATGACCAGTACAACTTCTATTTAAATTAAAGATGGTTAGGCTCTAATAAATTCATTATACCATTGCATTTAACGTGGACTAATAGTGTTCCCAATATTTTATTCTTCACAGAACATCATTGGGTTATAGCAGGAATCATATGATGTAATGATAGTTGTACTTCACTTTTGACAAAGTATTTTTTTTTTTAAATCTTCCTAGAAAAAAGGAATAATCAGCACCGTGAGACCACAAACGGATACATTTACTAAAGATTGTAAAAAAGAAAAGTGCAGACTTTGCTATTGGCAACATCACCTCTTTTCATTTTTCGAAGATTTAGTAAATGTATGTGCTATATATCTGGATTAAATCTTCATAGTCATACAAATACAACAATCCTTACATTCCCCAGAAACCCAATCATTTGCAGGGTGGAAACACATCGCAAAAATCCATTTAATGTGATTAAAACCTACTATAATATCACTTCTGCAGTATCTGGCACACAAAGCCAGCTTCATAAATGTACAAACTGGGCAGGAAAATAAACATTACCTTGGCTTAAATGGAAATGTTAATGCCATAAATGACATGTGGTGCTACCCTGCCTCAGCATTGTGTGCTTTTAATACCAATAAAAGAGCACTTTTCAGAATACAAGCAGCATGTATCCAGTTTCTTGTGTAGAATGAGTTGTTGCTCTACACAAGGTGCAGTATAATTATGGTAAGCACTGCTATTAATACAAATATGGGGCAGACTGCACAGGACCAGCATATGACAGCTGCTCATCTGTACAGCCTACAGACACATGCTAGCGGTTATCTACCACCTACACTAAGGGCTTAATTCTAATCTGTTCATCCCCAGCGTGTTCGCACTGGGGAACAATGTTAATGCAGTGGACATGTGCATATTCACGTATGTGCAGTGATTCTGTGCGGGCGCCTTTGGCGACTTGCATAGTCGCCATGGTGTTTGCGCAGGGGTGCGGGATGGAGGCGGACACGGGGCATTTCTTGGACGTACCCACAAACCGTACCCGAAACCGATGGGCGTCCCCATGTGAATTCAGATGGGCACCTGCCTTATGGGGGCAGGCGGCTGAGGACACAGGATGTCAGCCGCCATCCCCATTCTCTGACCCTGACGATGCAAGTCTAGGTCGGTCAAGACTTACTTAGATTGCGAACAGGGTAAAAATCATTTGTGGATCGGCGACCATCGAATGATTTTGGTCCTGTATGCTGCCCTGCAAATGAATGTATATGCAAAACAATAATTCGCAATGCGGTAGGGGTGTTCAGAGCGCGGCAGGGAGCATGCATTTGCATGTCCGGCGGGCAGCTTTAGAAGGCTTGCTAAGCAGCGAATTTTTGCTGCTTAGCGAGTCAATCAGAATCACCCCCTTAGTCACAAACTGCTTGCGTTTTCACACATCGATGGAATTTGACACTTTTATTGTATTAATTATGAATCAATTAAGTGGACCCACTTGCTACTCTTCCTTTCTTTCCTTGATAAAGCCGCTGAGACCGTTATCGGAGGCGGGGAAACGCGTTGGATTATTTACTATTCTTTCTGCACCACAGGGTATACCACACAGGCTCACCATCAGACCACCAGCCCAAAGGTGACTCCAGATATAGTTGGACCAAGACAGGTGATTCAGCACCATCCACTGGGAGCCCGGAGGAATTACAGGTGGCAGCTGTAAGGTACCCCAAATGCAATATTGTCTGGCCAGACACTAAAACCTGGACAGTTATACTCACTAATCCTAAAAAGACTGTTACGTAACCAGCATTCTAATTACTACTAACATATTAATGTGACCGCGACAAGCTAAAGGGAAGCAAAATATATTTGGTTTTAAACCTACTAATCTGACACGACCGGTTGTGCAATAATTTTTACCTAACCCCCTTTTATGTAATACCAATTTATATTTATTTTTTCTTAATATTGTGTTCTAATATTGTGTGTATGTTTTATATGTGTTTTTTATTGGTACATAAATAAATTGCATGTACTATTTCCCCCTTTATGGCGCAGTTCTATTCTGTTTTTTTCTGATCCTGGGGAAGTCAGCCGTTCCTCTATTATCAGATGCCACTTCCCGAAGATAACCGCACGTGAAAATGGCACCATCCTCATAACAAAAGTACAAGACCAGCTGATTGCCATTGTTAGGTAAAAAAAGTGTTCTAAATTGTAACCAGTAAAACTGAAAACTTTTTTGATTCTGCTTTTGTCCTCTATGCAACAATATAATCTTATATTTCACAAATCAAGATAATGGAAGTTGTCACTTAAAAGGATGAAATATGGTTCAGGGTATTCAAATGAGTCATTGTATCACTT
This sequence comes from Crinia signifera, assembly GCF_055691185.1. Lineage (NCBI taxonomy): Eukaryota > Metazoa > Chordata > Amphibia > Anura > Myobatrachidae > Crinia > Crinia signifera. Next base: position 95,336,858 of record NC_139217.1, read on the forward strand.
TTTGTATCACCAGACATTGGTGTTAAATAACTAGGTAATAACCTGGAAACTCACAACAACAGAATGGTGTAAAGATTAATCCACAATTAATCAATTAATGGTTATTGCAGAACATTAGAATTGTCACATTTATGTGCAAGTGTGAAAAAAATTTACTAGAAAATTAGACAAGTTATATTCAATAAGCGATTTCTGTTTAGAAGCTGATATAATTTCATAAGGCTTATTAGATAGGTGCATTATCATTTTGTTTGCAAGTACAAATATGGGAATCACCAGTTATTTTAGTTACAAAAGCAACTCACCTTAAGGGGTCTACACACAGGAAGATGTTGCTGAGCGATCTGACCAATGTAGATTGCCCAGGATCCCTCAGCACACATCGCTGCACAGCGATGTGTCAGCGATGGGAGCTGAGCGATCTGTCAGTGTTTTCCAGTCAGAACACTGGCCGTTATGCCGTGCAATCGCATTGTGTAGGCACCATAAGACATACTTAGATAATATGTGGGTTTGTGAATCTGTATGGTTACTGCCTGTATAGGCACAGCGCTACCTGCTCAGTGAAGGATGCAATGCAGGGAGGCACCAGGCTGGAGAGGCTCTCTCCCTGCTCTGCACCCATCTGATGTTATCAGTGGGATCTGTTGCTTCGCCTGTCACAGGGTAGGACAGGCAGCAAGGCTTGCAGATAGGCTTACAGCAACAGACAATCAGTGAATGAATTAATGTGTGCAGCTGATATGTATAGAAGCGACCATGCAGCCGATATGTATAAAAGTGACCGAGCTACAGGGAGCATTAGGCATGTAGGCAGGGCTGCTCCTGAGGGTACAATGCATATAAGCAGCTCTGCTACTGGGGGCATTAAGGGTGTAAGCAGTGCTACTACTGGGGACATGTAAGTGGCGGTGCTCCTGAAGGTGTTATGCATGTAAGCGGCGCTGCTCATGGGGGTGTTATACGTGTAAGCAGTGCTGCTTCTGACAGATGAGTCCATAGAAATTTTCCCAAACCCACCCATACTTAGGGGTTTCCAGTCCTGGTTTGGGTCTCCCTGCAAGACTCAGGTCTGAAAATGAGGCAAAACACTGAGACCACATAATCGGATGTATAACATATAGAAGGCCCTCTACTGTGTGGGTGTCGTAACATACATAAGGAGCACTACTGTGAGGTGTAATTGTGTAAGGAGTTTTACTGTACAGTAGGAAGTACTGTATAAGGCAAACTACTACTCTGTGGCCTCATGTGTATAAGGAGTACAACTGTGTGGCCTCACGTGTATAGGAAGTACTACTGCTGTGTGTTGTAGAATGTATTATGACATGACGGTGATTGTCTTGTCTTTATGTGCTGCTTTGATAGCGCTGTTGACTATTGTAAGTATAAGCAAGCATTGTATTAAAAACATTTTTAAAATAGAATTATACAGTGCCAGGCCTTGATATTTCATATCTACTAAGACTTGTGGTATTTATATTTTAATTAGTAGTACAGCATCTGTGATGATTTGGCTTTGAATTTTTTTCCCCTGTGGGGGCTATTGATTTTTTTCCTGTGGGAGTCCATGTTTCCCCCCGTTAGTACAGTCTGCCTCTGCTTCAGGACACACTTCCTAACCATCGCGAATGCCATACAAAGTGCAATCAAATGCTATCCCTGCATGCAGAAATATAATATTGTATTTAGGACCACTTGGGCCCACAACTACAGGGTCATACCCCTGTGCTACAGCCACACCCACCGACCAAATTACCAAAGTTGGACTTATGTAATCATAAATCTACAAATAAATAATATATATATTTAATGATTGTATAAACTGACATTCTGCAGGACTTTATTTCAATCTGTGCGGGTTGTATATTGTAGCTACAGTAAATGTTTTTGATTAACAAAGTTTTGGACACCGACTGTTGTAGTTTAGAATTAAATGAGTTACTTTGATTGCCTGCGTGCTAAAGCAAATTGTGGCACAAACTACACAATCATTAAACAAGTAGAGCAAGATATACAGTGGACAACATTTTTATTGACCCATGGAATTATAACTTGGTACATAAACTGCAGTGTTCACTTTTTAAAGTAGCGTTCTGTCTTGCTATCGTCTATAAAAAACAGGGACAGCTGCTGCTTATTGTCACTGCGGCTGAGATATGACACACAGCTGTTCTCTAGATACACACTGCATCACATACAGCAGTAATTTATGCTATCCCAGAGCAAAAGCTTTGATGGCATAACTTCATGGCTGAAAGGCACAGGAGGGCATAGTTGTGTATTATATTGTGTACATGTTAATAAATCATCCGAAAGGGGGAGTTAAGAAAACAATAATACAGACTCTGAATCACTGCGGTCCTATAAAATGCATTTCTTCTATACAGGTTCTAAGAACATGGTACTGTTAGTGTGTAATCCGCAGAAAACCAGAAAGCTTCATTACTCTTATCTGCGCGCTAGATTTATAGTACAGTACAACAGCAAATGTTCCTAGGATTGTTAGTTGCACGTAGCTTGTTTGTGCTAATTTTAAGCAAATTATAGAAGTGCTACAGTATTTCCATTATTTTATATTACTCAACCTAGCAGAACCCTGATTATTTTAATAATCTTTATTTTCAAACAATTTTTTTTTTTTATTGTTTCCACCACTGGTCTTGTCAATAGGGTTCCATCGGCAAAAGAATCATTTATATATTTACGTATTGTATGTGGAACATTATCTAATTTTAAAAAGTGTATGGAAACGGTGTTAGGTTTCCTCTTTTTTCTTCCATCCCAGTGATATGACAGCTTTACTAGGAAGTAGCAAAGAGAGTTCAGGTTTGGTTTATAGCCAAAGTTATATTCAGTTATTACATTGCTTCAATTATTAAGGCAGCAGGTCAAGGTCACAGGGTCCTTGCTATTTTGCTTACACGGACATCCACATTCTTAGAGCCCTTTGCTAGCTATAAATTAAATATGATCATAATAAAGAGGTTTGAAGAGACAGGGTGCAACATTCTGAAAATTGCTATTAAAGAAAGGTTGGAGGAAGGTGAACAACTCTTTTGACGGATAATCCCACTTCAGTCAACTCTCCCAAAATTAGGAAATTGGCTGGCGGCAGGCTAAAGGCATATCCGCAGTATAATGGATATAATAATACTCCCATGTATACCAGCGGCATAGTTCGCTTATTTTATTTACTGTGTGCAGTAGGGGAAATAACACTGTTAAATTGTGACTAACAGTACAACTAGAAGTATACATTTGTGGAGTTTTATTTTACAGAGTATATATTCTAAATAACACTGAAGTCCCCCATACATTACTGCGATTTAGTCCGCTTTGTCCCGATTCCGATGGATCGCACCGATAAATCAGACCAAATCACATGTGTCTGATGTCTCATCTGATCCGATGCGCAGTCCCAATTCTGTAGGTGTGTGCCAGT